>NC_044051.1:37783876-37843876 GCF_902167405.1 Gadus morhua
CCTCGCTCCGACGGCAAGGTGAGGCGACGTTTGCCGTCTCAATGACGGCCGCAACGCGTGATAGAGTGTACCCCTTCTGCACTCGCTAATCGAGTATGGATTCAACACATGCTTATACCGCAGGAGGAGAGAGGGGAAGAAAAACACAGCTTGTTTGGTTATTAATTACGGTCTGAGAAGTGAACAGATCTATGGTGGGTTTGTATATGAAGATCGTATCCCCCGTTTCGGAAAGAGTCGGACACTGGTTTTCCAATAAACGGCAGAAACTCGGAGGGAATCGCGAGGCGACCAGTTTGAAGAGAGTAGAAAGAGAAGAAATAAAATGTCCCGCCAAATTTGAAGTCACACCGGGGGAATTCTTTGATTAAAACAATCTTTTTGGTTAACGCGGAGCAGCAATTACAGCACATTACAACCCGATGGGGGTTTGCTTACCCAACAAGATTGAAATTACTGAGCGTGTGGTTTAATGGGAGGACTGGTCCTGGGAGACCACCCCTGCTGGGGTCGCTTACAGCGGGGAACTGCCTTTATTTGTGTTTACGCACAACGTTTTGTGGGGCGGATATATCGACAGTTGATGAACAGTAGCTGACTTGGCTAGAAGTGGACCCCGGTACACCCTGTGGCTACCGGCTAGGGGTTGGTGAAAAAGACCATAGAATAAGTGGCTATGAATTAACATTTGTCAATGCAGTAATAAGCATTAAATAACAGGTACGTAACAATTAACTATAGATCTAGAGGCAATTATTAAAACTAGTTAATGCAGTATTAAGCATTCAATAACAGGTTATTAAGGATTAACTAATGGATCTAGGGCAATACATAAGATGTCTCTAATTTTCCCATTCACAAAGTTACAACAGATTCCATTCCACTTAAATATGATCCAGAAACAACAGTTTAACCAAAAAGACACAGTTTACTGTGGGAAGTGTTGGTAAACTTCTGAGGGGATTAAACGATTATGTAAGTGTTAAATTCTAATTATTTGGTTATTAATAAATCATGCCCACCAGCATTGTAGAGACCATCCAAAATCGTATAGGGGGTTATAAAAAAAACATTATCTTGCCTTATCTTTGTTTTCCATAATGCAACACACACACACACTCCAATTGAGACGCAAACAAAAGGAGTATTTCGCCGTTAAAAAAAACAGGGATAGAGATAATGGAAGCAAACCCCCCTACCTCATCCCATTGATTTGTAATCTCTCTCTCTCTCTCTCTCTCTCTCTCTCTCTCTCTCTCTCTCTCTCTCTCTCTCTCTCTCTCTCTCTCTCTCTCTCTCTCTCTCTCTCTCTCTTTCTCTCTTTCTCAATCATTCTCTCTCTCTCTCTCTCTCTTTCTCAATCATTCTCTCTCTCTCTCTCTCTCTCTCTCTCTCTCTCTCTCTCTCTCGTCCAATCCTGTTCCTCATTTGCATGTTAATGCATGCACCTTTCCCATGCTAATCCCAAACTAACCTAAATGAGTCCACCGTTCCACCACAAAAGCACTGCGTAAACGTTTCCCCGGCACGCACACACACTGCACATTTTGGGTTTAGGAGAAGTCATTCATGTTAATACGTATGTCTTACTTAGCCAAAATCAGGGAGGGGGGATTTAAGTTACTTTAATCACACCTATTCTCACTCTGGATAAAAGGATGTGCTTAGTGGTATATAAACAGCCAGACGAAACGAGGGCAGACCTCATTAGAACGGATAAAAAGCAGCACACAGCAAGCACCGACATAAATTAAACCAAAACAACAGAATACGTGGGTGAACGCGAACGATCCTAATCCCGCTCCGAATGGTTTCCTTGAGATACCACTTCTCCGTACGACGCGATACACCCCACACCTGCAGACTTCCTCCATCCATACTCCGTGCCTTTGCATTACTTTTTTACCCCACTCTGACACACCGCCCCTCCTCCAAAACCCCATCCACATCTCCACCAAAGAAACACTGCCAAAAAACGTCCGGCATAATCAAACCAAACACCTTGCCCGTGTGTTATGCAAATAGTCTTACAGAGGAGGGAGGGAGGAGGTGGTGGAGGAAGTGGAGGTGGAGGAGGTGGTGGTGGTGGGGGTGGTGATAAAGACTCGCTCTCCTTTTCCCCCTCTCTCTGCGCTCTCGTCTGCCTCGCTCGCCCCCTCCACCTCCTCCAAGGTGCTCAGATGGAAAGCGGATTAGAGCTTTGCTGCCTACCTATCAGCGGGCCTCATTGTGTTGTCTTTTGTGTGTGTGCGCTCGGAAAGCCCCTTCGACTAAAGTGCTGACGAGAAGCCTGCTGCCAAGAGCCCGGCCGAGAAACTGAGTGAGAGAGTGAGAGAGTGAGAGAGTGGCAGAGAGCGAGAGAGAGAAAAGAGAAGCAATTTGTGCACACTTTGATTGTGTTAAGATAATGCCGATCTTAGCAGCTGCTCGTATGGGGTGTGTGCGTGCTTGTTTGTGTTTGTGTGTTACACAGAATGTATGCCTAAATTCAGATTTACATAAGTGTGGGTTAGTGTGTGCGTGTGTGCCTACGTGTGTGTCTGCACTATCCGCTACCCATTTATACTTACACATTAGTGTGTGTGTCTTTGTGTGGGTGTATGTGTGTAGACAATGCGGTTTGTTTCTGTGTATGTGGGTGTGTGTATAGGCATATGTGCGTGTTTGTGTGCGCACGTGCATGCACATTTACGTGCGTATGTGAGTGCGAGCATGCAAGCGCGTGTGTTTTTCGTTTGCCAGCAAAACAATCCAGGTGTGAATCCAACAACTGGTTGGTGGTTTAATTTCCTTTTTTCGTGCAGCGCATTCTGTCACCCACACCTGGCTGGGACAGCTAAACGCCTCATTCCCACTTCTCACAACCCTCACACTCCCAGGCCTTGCATTTCTCAGCCTCATTTGTGTTTCCAATCCACTTTCGGAATTCGAGATCCAGCATCGGAGGTGATTTGCATGTCCAAGGGACTCTGAATCTGAATTATCACGTCGTAAAATATGGAAATAAAGAAGGAGCGCGGCCTAATATGAAACATGGGGAGGGATGGCGGGCGTTTAAGCGGTTATAAATGGAAGATGGCGATGACATGATTTGGGAAATGAGAAATATTGATAGAATATTTTAAAAAGACAATTGTTCGCTTTGGTGGATCTGATTGGAGTAACACTGGTTCGACCACCATTGGAGAAGGTTAGTTGGTCAACAACACTAAGATATAAACTGAAAAACATCCAAACTGTCTCTATCTGTATATATTATATATTTTCCAAGAAATTAAAATAAATTGTATGAATACTCCTTGAGGTCTTCAAGTCAATCTTATCTCTTTCCCTGAAATAATTCAGTTTGGTATTAAAGTTAATTTAGTTTAATAATTCAACAATCCAAAAAGGTATTATTCCATGAAGAGGTTATTATGACATTGCCTATAGTTATGTTTTAAGACATCTTTGACCATATCTCCAGAGACTAACATATTCGTATTTACTACCTCCTTTAAACAACAGTAATGTGGAAACACATAACCCCGCAAAATACTAAAGCTACCCTTGGAAAAAATATGGAATCCCCGTAATCATTGATCACGTAACACCATTTTCCGGCGGCAAATACATCACCAGCGGCAAGCCCAGCGGCCGTGCGAACAGCTGGACGATGAAACGCGTGTGTGCTTAGAGCTAGAACACACAGCCTATAAATAACCAAAACAGACGCCCGTATTGTTTATTGCTCCCGTCACGTAGCGATAGCAAAACGCGCTTCCAGGCGGCGGCGGCGGCGGCGGCTGACGCCGGTTGCGGCAGCCTTTAAAACATCTGTTAGCCACGGGACGATGGAACAAAACCCTGACGGTCCTTGAGATTTTGTCTAGCTAGCAAAAACAAACAGCCCTTTATGTTGGTGCGCTATACGACCCTACGGAGCTGTCTCGGGGTTGTACCTTTAATAGAGTAACTTCGACGAAAAAGACGCCGCGTTCTTCAGCATTGTGAATAAATCATCAGCCAATCACATTTAAGGCAACGGCCATACAAACATCCTATTGCCCAATCACAATCACTCCAAAACCTTCCAAAGATAAACCTTTTGTCTAGCCAACCAGAGAGTGAAATGAGAAAAAGGCAATACCATCCTTATCACCAGACAGAAAACAGTAACCTCACAAAGCAACAATGATACCATAAAAAACGTTTGCTGCCAGAGTCGACAGCGCAGAAAAAGACGTTAAATCTCAATTCCGCCGGCGGAAGCTAGCTCAAACCACGCGTTTCATGACACTCTGATGGCGGATCCATTTTACGCGGAGGAACACCGCAATTGATTTCGGTTCCTTAAGCACATGACTCACCATTACAGGGAGGGAGATAGGCAAGTGTGACGGGCTATAAAACAATATCTTCAGTCCCTCGGGCTGACACAATTCTCATAAAGTGTCGCCGTGCATTTCCTCTTTGTTAGAACCGGAACGCGATTTCCAGGACACTCTCAAGGAAACAAATTGAACTTTTCCCCCTTATTACGAGTGTTGGAAACCAGTCACAAACCCTGGCACAGGGCGGTTTGTGGCTCAGGAGGTAGAGCGGGTTGGCTGGTAACCGGAAGGTTGCTAGTTCGATCCCCAGCTCCTCGTAAGATGAGTGTTGACGTGTGCCTGGGCAAGAGACGTCATGACACCTGATGAGCTGGTTGTCGCCTGGCGTGGTTGACTCCACCGTCGGTGTGTGTAAGGGTGAATGATTGGGTGAATGTTAGGCAGTATTGTGAAGCGCGTTGAGTGGCCACTGGTTAGGACGGTGCTAAATAAATGCTGTTCATTTAGCACACACTACAGAATACATATGGCTAAGGTGATAGCTGTTTTTTTTTAATGTTCACGCATGCTAGCAACAAATGTTACGCAATGTCCTGGCGTTTAGCTTCCAAGCCTGTGAAACATCAAAACGTAACAAATGAATAAAAAACAGAATACACCACCGTAAATTAACCTCTGCTCTGTAAATGTAAATCTGTGTGATTACCAACACCTGTTCTCTGATTTCAAACACCTGTCGGTTGCCTAGCGAGGCAGATTGCAGAGAAAGAGATGACAAATGGGCTTTCTAACTTGCGGCAAATTGTGTGTACATGTGTGTGCCTGCATGTGCGTGTGTGGGTGTGGGTGTGCGAGAGATTGTGAGCGTGTGCGTGCAGATTTGAGAAAAAGCAGGCACTCAAAGACAAACACTCCAACACACACGGTCACGATATTAGGCCTGGCACAGAACTGCAAAAACAAACCACCACTGACAAACATTTCAGATTGATATCGCAGCTGGATGTTGACACGTCTTCAAACTGTATCTGAGGACGCGCCGTTGAGTCGCTGTGGCTGAATGCTAATCACTTTCAGTTAAATGTCATGAATTAATGAACTCGATAAATATTATTAGTTGTTGTCTGCACATTCAGACTCGCACTGCAGCTCACTGGAGGAGGATGGATCGAGGCACCTTTGGGGCTCTGAGCACTCTGTCTCGAATCATTGTTAACGTGGGGTTACGATGGGGTCTGTCAGACGAGCCGTTTTGTAATCTCTCACCACTATTTAGTCTACCGCCTACAGGCTATTATACATACTATATTTATCTATTTCAAGCATTCTGATTTGGCTAGCCTGAGAGGTATATCTTACATATTGTGGAAAGTCTATTGTATACTATAAGTAGTATAGCATAGAACAGTATTTTCTGCAGCCGATAGTTTTAAAGGTATTTTCGATAGCTTTATAGTTGCAAAGGTGGTTTATACATCTTATTGCTGTAAAGGTATTTTATTTATTATTTTAATTTGTAATGGTATTTTATACAGTTAATATTTTGGTGTTTTCTACAGTCTATAGTAAGAGGAGCAGTTTTTTCTACAGTCTATAACTGTAAAGCAGCAGTGTTTTCTACAGTCTATAACTGTAAAGCAGCAGTGTTTTCTACAGTCTATAGCTGTAAAAGGGCAGTGTGTACCACAGTTTATAGCTGTAAAGGAGCAGTCTTTTCAACAGTCTATGGTCACATGCCAGTGGAATGGCTTCTGCGGTGCATTTAGCATTCTGTGCCAGCCTCTCCCAGTTCCTGCTTTCGTGATGGTGGGCACCCATGGGGGACATGGCAATGTTAGAGGCTCTTAATATTCCACGGACACCCGCTCAGCACTGAGAGAGATGACCAAGAAGATAAAGACAGAGGGCGGAGGGGGGGAAAGAGAGACGTTGGGGGGGGGGGGGAGGAGGGGAAGGGAGGGAGGGAGAGCGGAGAGAGAGGGAGAGTAAAAAGGGATGGGTAAAGAGAGAGATGGGGAGAGAGAGAAGGTGGAAGAGATGGGGAGCGAGAGAGATGGGAGAGAGCTTGAGAGAGAGATCGAGGGAGAGATGGTGGGGAGAGAGAGGCAAAGAGAAGGAAGACAGAGGAGGAAGGGGAGAGGGCAGAGGAGAGTGGGAGGCAGAGGTAATAGCAGTAGAAGGAACATGAGAAACAACAAAAGTGTATTCAGCCCCAAGAGACAAAGGGTTTTTGATCGAAAGATGAAAAAGCTAGAAATGAGAGAGGGCTTGTTATTGGGGTTGTTTGTGTTAAATGTACGAAAGAAAAAAGCACCAAAGAAAAATAGTAAATAAATAAATACACATGTTGGCCCCATGACAATACTTTAGCACCACAAAGACCAACAATTTCAGGCCACAGTAGTTTTACAGATTAGGTTAAGATAAATAACCAGCGTCTTTGAGTCTGGGTGAGCACGGCGGTTTGCATGATGGAGAAATGGATGATGAAACGGTCACATCCACATCCATCCATATCACATCCTCCCTGCCCCTAAGCCGTCTCGCTCAAATCTAGGACTGTGGTGGTACGTCGCGTTTGAAGACGGCTTCAGCGTGAATACGTGTTCTATGTAAGATGTTAATCAAAGGTACTCCGTTTAAGAATCAAGCATTAGTTATGTTGGGATGAGGCAGTATGTGTGAGTTGGGGGTGGAAGGGGGTTACCACCCTCACCCCCATATGAAAATACCTATACGCATAGATATGTGTACATGATTTATGCTGTAAAATGTACATTGGTTGTGCATTTTCTTACATGATTATGGCACACACACATGACAGATTTAGACAATAAACGTTGATGGCCAGACACTTATTTATTCTCAAAGGATCTGATAGCAAGCAAACACAAAGTATACACATGTTTTATTAGCGCAGCTATGATTTAAAAACGATCTTGATAAGAGCATGGACCACTGACATAGTTGGCATTCACAAGCAAGGCAAGGACCTCGGATGATCAAACTAACAGCTAATAAAAGGCTAGTGTGCATTTAAAATGTGGTCTTACCTTAAGTTGATACCTCCAAACATGTTCTTGAGCGCAAGATTAACTGATTCAAATTTTCGTCATGTCGTAAAATTCAATAGCCTATCTCCCGAGTCTGCTCCAGCTAGCAACGTTAGCCTCATCAACATTAGCATCGACATAATAATAATAATAATAATAATAATAATAAATGAAAATTATACAGAGCTTAATATGGTACTCTAAGGCGCTTAAACATAACATAACATAACATAACATAACGTAACATAAGCTATCAACGTTAGCTTCATCAACATTAGTATCAACATAAGCTGTTAACGTTAGTTTCATAGACGTTAGCTTCATCAACTTTAGCTGGCTCCATTGCGACATGCATCAGCGTGCCTGTTTGTGATTGGTGCGTGTTCCACAGTCCTGTGGCGTATTCAAGTCAAAGACCCAGGTATTTCCAACTGAAAATTAGGAACCTGAGATTAACTTTTGACCACTTACAGAAATCAAAATATGAAAATTACCAACAATGATTGAATTACATTTTCAATTATGATATGATTCATTATTAGTTAAATTAATTAATAATGAATCCAATTACTTATTTAAAATCAAAAATGTGAACTTGTTAAGGTTCAGGTCCATAAACCTTCATAACCCATACTTCCTACAGCCCTGATGATAGTGAGGTCGCATCGCTGAAAAATAACTGAATGAGCCAATCACATTGCAGGCCAAAAGCATTTTGCAAATTCTATTTACCATCTCAACCAGTACAGAGCATAAACAGCCCGTTTCTGTTTGCTATGTGGAGGAGACGATTCCATTTATATCAATGTACAAAAACAGTACCTAATTAAAGTGGGTTGATCAATTGAATGTCACAATTAATTGCGCCCTTCTTATCTCATATTGTTATTTCATGGAAGCTCTGATTTGTGCCTCCAATTGCTGGCTTCCCTCCACTTTCGTAAACATTAACGTTAACCAGCCTCAAAGGAACCCTTGTCTTCAAATCACAGTTCGATTCTTAGCATACAAAGTAATTAATTTTCATTATGCATATTAAAGTGTTTTGCAAAGTTACTGCTATGCAGATACGAGTTTATCATCATCTTTATCCGCGTCATGAATGTCAAGATATAAACACACATTGTGCGCCAACTGATCCTATCCCTTAACGGCATGGAAATTTTCCCTGCAACCATGACAGCCTGTTCTGTTGGCACACCCGTTATGTTTTGTAAGCCATTGCCTATTTTGGCACTGAGACGATTCTAGTCCAAATACCCTGCACGGTTGAATAATTGACACCTCGAATAATTCCTAACCGTCTCGGCTCAGCTCTACCGATCACAGGTGTCAACAGTAAATGCTTCTGATGTGTCATTCAACTCCTGGGGATGGGGAAGGAAAAAACTCTTATCTAGTCGTAGCACCGTGTTCTTGGTTACATAATACCCCCCCATCTCCACTGTCGGTAAGTCAAGTTTATTTGTAGAGCCGTTATCCCAGTGACGATCGTAAACGATGCTTCATGGGTACACATGAGATGGCTCGGACTGTCTGATGGGGCACAGGTCCGGGAATAAAAAAAAAACCAAGGGAAACAGGATCGGATTCCTCCTTCAGATGCGGCCTTTACTCAGATACTGGTCTGCTGCAACCACTGCTGCAGGAAAAGGCAGTGTATGCATTTACATTCATCAGACACTTCCATCCAAAACGACTTGCATAAGTACATTCATCAGAAGAAGGAGAAACAACGATTTATCTCTGTCGCTACAGTAAAGATGTTCATAGAACCAAGTGCCAAGCAGTAACAACAACACAACAAAGATAGCTTGGATATGATGCTACACAATGACAAGTACTATTTTTAAGTGCAAGGACTTACAACATACAATCAGTGTGTAAGATGGGTGGGGGGGAGGGGGCTATGCAAAGTCTAGGTGAACTCTGAACAAGTGGGTCTTCTTAGTCTTTTGTGGAAGATGGTATCCTGCAGGGTACTTTGAAATGAGGGATTGAGCGCTTAGCTAGCACCATGTGCCCATGTTATGCTAATAGTTGAGCTCAGGTTTGGTACAGGCCATTAGGCTTCTGTTGGTGTTTGGAAAGAAAATCCCCAGAACAAGGTTTGGATCTAATTATATTTGATTTAACTTACCTTAGATGTAACCGAGAACTAACCCAAACGCCTTATGGGCTTCGACTGGGTTCACAGAATGGAGGCTTATGCATTAGAAATGGGAATATTTTATTCATACACAATAGCCACTTGGGTCATTGGGGCAGAGTGCATTACATGATGCTATTATGTAGTTCTTCAAGGAAAGTGGTCAAATCCAAAGGAATAGTTTTTAAGAGAGTTTATTTGGTATCTCGTATTTTCGGTATGGTAAACTGAGACTCTGAAGCAAAGAGAGATTGAAGATGTATCTAAGCACGTGCGATCGTTCTCCTAGCTGATCAATAGACCTTTAAACCCTGTCCAATAGCTACCGGAAGAATTCTGGCTTGCTCTGGCTCCAACCGTCTGTTATGGTATGGATCCGCAAGCCCGGAAGTAGTGGGAGGAGCCGGGGTGACGTATTACCCTCGGCCTCCTTACCTGTCTGGTGCTGTCCTCTGTGGATGGAGCTGTTATTGCAGCCTTTAGTAAGGTCCTGCTCCCCTTGTGGCTACGTATAGTATTTACGGCTTATATGTTTGGTCTTGCTTCATAGGGTCTATGTGTGGGTAGATTAGGTTCTTAAAATACGTAACAATACACAAGCATAGAGCACCGACAATACCACAGTATTCCTTAAGAAGCACACAGCCTATATACACAACTTAAAACTAAAGTAAAAAGTAAAAGTAAAAAACACACTGCAGCCATGATGTGAATTGAAACAATGAGTCACTACAAATGTATGTATCTAAAAAACACTCAAGGAAATACTACTATGGTAGTTTTTTCAGGAGCACTACTTTTTGTGTTCAATGGAGAAATGATGTTCAACCTTTGGCTTGTACTACGAACCTCGTTTAGTGGGTTAGCGAGGTATGCTGTGCTCGAAGCCTGGGTTAGCTGGGACCCGAAAGTCGACCTCTATTAGCGTTGATGTAACACCATGGTGACTTATGCTCTCAACCAAACCTGGTCGGGAGCAGGTTTTCAGCTAAGTCTATAGCAGGGGTCAGCAACCTTTTCAACATGCAGTGCCAGTTTGACATTTTCTTGTTAATGAGTGTGCCTTAAGCAACAATATATTAAAAATTAAGCTGAATTGTGACACAGCGACCAAAAACAATTCCAGAATACCTGGAATTGTACTATTTCCATTGAGCAGTGGTTTTCAAACTGTGGGGCGCGCCCCCCCTGGGGGGCGCCAGAGTTCTTCAGGGGGGGCGCGACGTGAGAAAAAAATAAACCCGAAAAAAACCCTTAAAGACGATGATTCAAATCATCAGTCGTACTTCAACTGTAGAAGTAACGTAACTAAATCAATTTTCAACCGTTTATCTTCGTGCAAACCATTTAACAAATCTACACACTTGTATCTTCAATAAATCTAAACAGAATTTCGTTATCATTTAAAATGTCTTCAGAATCACAGTTTTAGTTTCATACCGCTTTGTTTTCAGCTGTTTTCATTGAAGACGTCAGCCCATTCTGATACACCTACTTCTAGACATCGTAACTCATTCCTTTTTTAACCGTTTACCATCGTTCAAACCATTAAACAAATCTAACACATCTCAATACTATTCCAAAAAACGGAATTTTGATAGCATTTATACTTTTTTCAGAATCACAGTTTTAGTTTCAAACTGGCGTTGTTTTCAGTTGCTTATAATAATTTAGGTCACCATAGCAACGCCGGTAAACAAACCCCGCCGAATAGTCGAATCTCTGGACTGAAAAGGCAGATCTGATTCGACTCAGAAAATTCAGAGTCTGTGACCCTGAATGAATCTGTAAACTGGCAGTTTACACAGATTAAGATGTTTAAATGTATTTAAAAAAGGTTCAGCTAAAACATGCTCAGATAAAGTTGTTAAATTGTGTTGTTTAAAAACGCAAAAAGATGTTGTAATGTTTCAGAAATATGTTTAAAAAATATGTTAAAAAATTTGTTTCAAATGTTTCAAAAATATGTTCCAAATGTTTTAAAATTATGATCAGAGATGTTTGAAATGTGTAAAATAATTAAAATAGCTTTCAAAACACAGGTATTTAGAAATAAAAATTGGGGGGGGGGCTCAGCTGAATTTTTTTCTCTGAGGGGGGGCCCACTCTCTCACACTTTGAAAACCCCTGCCATAGAGTCCACAATCATTTGGTTGTTATATTTGCAACATGAGCTTACAAATTATAATAACATGTGTCCCATCTTAAAACACCCTTTTCAGAAACTCTAATGACAAATGTAAAAAACGTGAATATATGAGAATGTTGGAACCATCTACATCAATATCTTTAAGACACAGGCCCCTTGCAACAATATTTTAAATATTTTCTTCTCTATTACTCAGAACATAGGTTTAAAAACTATTAATTGATCCCATTTCAGAACACTGCTTTTTGTAACAAAAGCTAAACATGTTTGCACTCTGCGGCAATACACAAAACAGAATAAAGTACAAAAAAAAATCGGGAGAAATGATTGTCCTGCCGCATTGTGCTGTGATTTTTTTAAATAATAATAATAAAATAAAAATAAAATATATATATTTTTTGTTCAGTTTTTTTTTTTATGCTGCCCTGTGCCAGTGGTGGCACGCGTGCCTAGGGTTGCCGACCCCTGGCCCATAGGCTTTGAGTGGCGTGCGCAGCTTCCTAGCCCCTCCTTTGACAATGGCGTCACCATTACTGGGTGTTCCCGTGGAACTCAGAGCCCGTATCGTACAGGGGTCCCTTGGCATTGCCTTAGAATATTCTTTATGGGAGATACAGGTTCTCATCAGAGGGGATTCGCTATTTGATCGCCCTTGTTGGACCTTATGGAGACAATGCAGTGGAAAACCTGGCTTGACTAATCAAATCCTAAGTGAGCTTTGTAGTACCATTTAACTCTGATCGTGAGTTGCATCTCTGTTGAGCTAGGTTTTCACAAGAAAGCCTGGGTATGTTCAGCAAGGTTCGTAGTATACCGTACAGAACAGCTAGCCTGTCAACGCCCACCTACCTACTTCCGCTCAATTTTCATTTCGGCCATTTCTCAATTCCTAGCACGCGTACTGCGGACTCGATGACTTGCAAGTACGTACTTGGCAAGTCCGTACTTCAAGCACAGACTTGCGAGCACGCGAGTACGTACCTGCAATTGGAACAGCAGCGGACTCGATGACGTCACTGCTGTGAGTGCGAAATGCATCCTGGGATTTATAGCGGTTGCAAGTACACACGAGCCACCTCTGATGCATGCTCGGTGAAACGGCCAGATCGAGCACGCATCAAGAACACTTCCGGGTTTTACGAGAGTACTCGCTTGATGCGTACTTCGAATTGGAACAGTGCTCGGGCAACGACTGATGACGTTTCACGAGTCCACGAGCACACGAGCACGCACAAGTACGCAAATTGAGAAACGGCCTTCACTTCAGTACTAGGTCTGGGTCTGCTTCATATGCATGGGTTCCTTGGAAGCCAGATTTTTGGCGGTCCAATCAGCGAACAGAGGGAGTGGCTGAGAACGATGACGTCAAGGTCGCGCGCCAGTTTCAGTTGTAGTCAGAGGAAGACAATGGAGAAGGATACGAGAGAAGCTATTCCGTCCGTTGTTGGATCGCTGCTGAATATCGATCAATTAAAGCCGGAGCAAGAACAAGCTTTGCTGAGTTTTGTTGGTGGCCATGATGTTGTGGCACTTCCCCACCGGGTTCGGGAAAAGTTTTATTTTCCAGCTGGCTCCGTTAGTGGTGAAGGAGCCGGTCCCGTCGCATGACGTACGTCGCGACTAAACGCTATGCGATTGGTTATGGCAGATCCAGAGTGGCACTGGGCAGATCCAATCATTTTAAAACTTCAACAGACACCCGCCTTCAAGTGAGTGAAGGTTTGTCAATTGGGCAGTTCCAGACCTTCTGTACAAATGAAATGAGGTACGATGGTCTGGTAGGACCAGGCTACAGAACCTCAGCTTTACCCTGGAAATCCAGAGTTCTTGCGAGAGCACAATTTGAATTTGCTCAGCGAGTCACTCTGGGAACGAGCAATATGGTACTCGCTTCCCGATTCCCCATGCCCAGAACATTAACCAATCACATCGTGTATCTGATATGGGCGGGAAGAAATTGGATTTGATTAAAGTAAATACATAATGCAATCATTTAGTCATTTTAAATTTAGTCAGAGGAATTAATAACATAAAACCTGAACGCATACCTTTGTAACGGTTTCCTTTGTGCTGCTTTGCAGTTCGTTAACTTAAAACATTCACATGCACAACATTCTTTGTCAACTACACCAATATTATGATTCTTTGCTTGAACATGTTAGCTAAGAGTAGATTTCAGTTTTCAGCTCAGAGTTTCTCCTTTCCTCAAAAAACAATACCCTAACTTTTGTTTGCCACTGCGACTAGACTCAAAACCTTGTGTTACGTGTTTGAGGAAATGGAACAAGGCCTTCCATTACCACCCCACCCCTATTTATACATTCCGGGAGGGCCCCCCAGGTCCTAGAGCCCACCTGTCACCAGCAGATGCTAGCTTATTGAGGAGTCTCGTAATTGTGCGCTATGGTAGCCCGGCGGCGTCGAGCTACGCCGTGCCGCTAAACTTGACATCACGCCCGAAAGAATAAAAAGAAACACAAAAGTGCTAAAACATAAGTGCGTCAGCACTACTGAATTATTTGTAACTTATTTGGTAATTCAGAGGTGATAAGGCAGACAATGACTCATCACTTACTGATGAACCGTTGCTATTTTCGCGAGATCCTTTTAGTTAAGGGTTTTTGTTTTTGCTGTTGTTTTTATGTTTCTACGTTAACTAGCTGGTTATTTTAAGTAATACATCTATTCCGCAGGGTTATCTGCTGAAGGCCATGAGGTCCGTTATAAATCATATCTCGAATCCATCTATAATTTTCCCATGAGCTCTTTTTTCTCTCGCCCTGTTTATCCTCTACCCAAAGCTGAGACCGTAATTATTCCCCTAGTTAAGATCTCTCTCTCTCTCTCTCTCTCTCTACCCCGATCCTCCTCCTCCATCTCCATAGTTCCCGCTGTGACGGAGGTGATATGTGGTGGGGGGGGGGGGGGGGGGGGGGGGGGGTGAGAGGGAGGGAGGGAGGGAGGGAGGGAGGAGAGATTGGGCCTGGATTTGCATTAACAAATTGGGTATGCTGTTGAATCTTGCTGGCAGGCTGGTGTCTTGTGTTGATTCAGCCTCTGTCTCTTCCCCTATTTCCTATATCTCTCTCAGTAATTTCTCTCTCTCTATCTCTCTCTCTCTCTGTGTTTATCTCTCTCTCTCTCTCTCTCTCTCTCTCTCTCTCTCTCTCTCTCTCTCTCTCTCTCTCTCTCTCTCCCTCTCTCTCTCACACTCTCTATCTCATTCTCTCTCTTCCCTCGTCTCGCTACCTCCCCTCTCTCCCAAACGTCTCAGTTTCCAACAATCTGTGCATCTATCTCTCTCCTCCATTCCTTGCCTCTCCATCTATCTTCTCTCTCTTTCCCTTATTCGCTATCTCATCTTCCAGCACATATCTTTTTTTCCCACTCTCTTCTTTCTCCCCCGCCCTCTCTCCTCCAACTCCATCAGTCCCTCCCTCCCCTCCCTCCCCCCCCCTCCCCCAGCGGTGCTCGACGTATTAATGCGTTCTGAATATAAGCTTGCGTGCGGCCGGGACAGGCAGTGGATTAGGCCATCAGTAAGCCAGGCTTCCACCGCTAATGAGAATTCATGTACCACTTTAAAAATAAAATATATAACAGGAGAAGGGGGGAAAATATGAATAAAGAGGCTGCTTTGCTTTCAGCCTTTTCTTTCATTTTTCCAGGGCTTGATTTGATTCCAGGAGTTTATATTCAAATTCATTCTCACGCACGGCTGTGCTTGAATAAAAACAGCTATTGAGCTGAAGAAGGCTGACTTAAAGGGGTGATTGAGTTTTTTTGTACCTCGTATAAACATGAAAGCATGGCGTCGTGAACTGGTGTTCCGCGGCTGTAATTTGTATTGATTTAACGGTCACACTTTAGAACAACTGCCGATTTGAAGCAATATTAAAGCAGCAGTATTAAGAATGTATGCGTATTGTTCAAGCATGAATACTCATTATTAAGCTATTTATCATTTATAAATGATTAATAAGGTATAAGATATAACGTCAGGTTAGAAAACTATGTAGGCCTCACTAAGCGTTATATTTAAAGGCTTGAAATGCCTCGATTACCATTGCACAAAGTAATAAGTAGGTATATTCTCACTTTTGTATTAAGCCCCCACAAAAGTAGGGGCTGAATAGTAATTTATGGTTTATCAATACCTCAACTAAACATGAATTCCACGCAAATTAAGTATCTATATAGCATTTCAAACTATTAGCAAATCATCAACTTATTCTTTTCAAATTAACTTTTGAACCAATTTCACCCTATCTTATTATAATTCATAACTGATTATGGATTGTATTTTAATTTGAGTATTTTGGGAATAATGTTAGAGATACGCCCAATTTTCGACTACTTGATTAATGTTCAAGTTGAGGCAAATATGCTGTATCTGCAATCAAGGGGATCAAAATTGCAACTATTCTAAATTGCTAATCATTAAACTTTTAGTTTTAGTATTTCTGTATCAGTAGAGTTTACTTTTGTAGAGTCAACTCTACATTTTTTTTTAATATTCAACATATTAAACCTACTCCCTGACAAACTACTCTTTACAGGTAGGAAAAAACGATTGTCTACGCCCATAAATGGGCATCTGGGCGTGTCCACTGTTGACAAATTGACAGATTTTCTAATAAGTTTGGTCTATGTGATAAACCTTTAGGATCATATTCCAACTGGCTGAACCAATCAAACAATCGGATTGCTCGCAATGAAAAGATACTCATACAAAACAGACGGCTAGCTTAGCTTGCAGGAGAGTTGGTGTTTTCTCCAGATCCGCTGCTCTGTTGGTTTCAGAGTTGAACCCAGAGTTGATCGGTCTTCTAATGGGACTAGCGCCGGGGCTGAGCTTGAGTTTCCGTGATGACTGAGCAAGACTGTTGTTATTATCCGAAGGGACTCAAAGAAGTGAATATTTTCAAAGAATTACAATACACAACACACTCGCACACACACACACACACAAGCACACACCACAATTTTGTTTGTATGTGTGTGTGTGTTTGTGTGTGTGTGTGTGTGTGTGTGTGTGTGTGTGTGTGTGTGTGTGTGTGTGTGTGTGTGTGTGTGTGCGTGTGTGCGTGTGTGTGTGTGTGTGTGTGTGTGTGTGTGTGTGTGTGTGTGTGTGTGTGTGTGTCGGCACCTACTCCCATTTAATTTATTAAGCGTTTGCTTGTGTATTCTCAACCTGGTTTGAACTTCTGTGCGAGAATGAAACGTGTGACAGCCCCCTTGAACCCCAATTTAAGACAGATCTTCTTTACCCTCCGCTTCATGGGGGTTGTTAAGGCCGGCAGCTTGTGCAAGCAGCCACAAAGAGAGACAAGCCTTTGTGTGAAACACACTCACGACCGTGACGCCATCAGGTCAAACAGGCCCTGGCATCAGCACCGTAGCTGAACAAATTGTGTTGAGACTGAAGCACGAGTGCATCGCCCTGCGTGGCTTGTGTGTGTGCGTGTTTGTGTGCGTGCGTCCGTCTCGGTCTGAATGAACAAACCTGTGTGTTTGTGTGAAACGGTGTGCGTAAGTGTGTGTGTGTATGTGTGTATGTACAGTCTGTGTGACTGTGTGTGTGTATGTTTACATGTGTCCATGTATGTGCTTATCTGCATGAGTGTGAGTGTGTACGTGCGTGTGTGTGTGTGTATGCATGTGTGTGTGTGAGTGTGTGCGTGCGTGCATGCGTCTATGTGTGTATGTATGCATGCGTGCGTGCGTATGGGTGCGTGAGTCTCTCCCTCATCCTCCTCCTCTTTATCTCCTTTGTCTTCTTTCTATCTTCCCCCCGTTACGCCATTCTCCAACGGCGCGTTATTATCTCTCCATGAGGAGGACGCACAGATACACTGCAATGGACTCCTCAGCCGTCTCACGCCAAAAGTCCTTCTTGTTTTGTGATATTTTTGCTGCGTGTTTTATTGTGTGTATTTTCCTCTCTGAGGTATCACACAGATTTCACCGGGTCGCAGGACATGAACAATCTGGCTAGCACAGCACTTACACAAAAATGGACGCCGGATTCTGTTAAATATAAAAAAAATCAGATATTTGAGTCACACGACAAAATGGATAATTGAAGGTCCTATTATGTGTATTATTAGTACTTATTAGAGCCCATAGACAAAACCTTTTAGTGAAACATGGTTTCTATTCTGGTGTGGTGCTTTGATTGTGTTTGTGGACAGACAGAGAGAGAGAGAGAGAGAGAGAGAGAGAGAGAGAGAGAGAGAGAGAGAGAGAGAGAGAGAGAGAGAGAGAGAGAGAGAGAGAGAGAGAGAGAGAGAGAGAGAGAGAGAAGGTTTTGAAACCGATCCACCTCCAAAAAGTGTCTCATCCTTCCTAACGTTAAATGCTCTCACTCAGAGGCAGGCGCTGCCGACCGGAACAGAGACCCTCAAAGCCAGTTTCGCTCACTAGCAGTTGATTGATGGCACCAGTGTTTCTCACAAATGACGCTCAAACGATAGCGCTCCTATATTACCTGCAGCACCTTAAAAAGACTGTGACACTTTGTTGTGACGCTTTAAGTTTTGATTGATTGTTCTGAGCTTCACTTGTAAGTCGCCTCTGGTACATGCATCTAACCGCCTCCTGTTGAATGTATTAACAAAGCACTTCTGTAAATCCCCTATGACAACCACTAGGATTTCCATTTTTAGCAGTAGGTTAAGTCTAACCGGGACCTTAACTTAAAATCCTATATGCAAAGGGAGGGAGGGGGGCTGAGGAGACAGCAGTCTTGGGATGTGAGGTGGGGCTGCTCGACTGACGGGGGGGGGGGGGGGGGGGGGGGGGGGGGGGATATGGGTGTAAGTGTGTGTGGGTTAAGCTGTTTGCATGTAACTCTAACCTGTGTGTGCGCATGTGTGTGTCAAGCTTAGGTCGTGTGTGTCTGGATGTGTGTGTGTGTGTGTGTGTGCAGGTGCGTTTATGTTTGTGTGTGTGTTTGCATATGTGTGTGGGTATTTGCATGTCTGCGTGTGTTAGTTTGTTTGTCTGCATGTGTTTGTGTATTTGCGTGTGTAGGTGTGTTTGAGTGTATGTTTGCACGTTTGCGACTATGCGCTTATGTGCGTGTGTATGTTTGTGTATGTGTGTGTATATGGGTATGTATGTTTGTGTGTGTGCGTGTGTGTGCATGTGTGGCCATCTTCATGCATATGTGTGTGTGTGCTTGAATGTGTGTGTGCAGTTGTGCGTACGAAAGGAACGTCTCCTTATATTAAACCTTAATTAATCCTCCTATTGAGAGAGAGCTTTCTATGAACATGCCACTGTGTGCCATGACTGTACACGATCATATTTCCACAAATTCACTCACAAGAATGAAAGTCGAAGGTCGAAGGTAACTACGGTAACACTGGGAGGAGTTTGTAAAAACTCCTTCATTATCCTGCAAAGTTCATCTCACTGCAACAGCTGGCATTCACTTTTTCAAAACCCCCAAATATAATTGAGTATTAAAGACAAGCGTCATCCTAAATGTGTTTCTGGCCTCATTTACAACGGGGTCTAAGAGCTATTGTGATCGTTTAAAGTTGAATACAGAGCGACCTTTGAGGCGCGTTTCCAGGCCAGTGAACACTTTGCTCTGGTGGAGGCGATGGTAAACTTTGGTCCAAACTATCAGACACACGAGAGTTTATGTTTTGCAGACATTAAATACTATTGGGTTGGAGGGTTGGAGGGGGAGAGAGAGGGAGAGGGAGAGGGAGAGGGAGAGAGAGAGAGAGAGAGAGAGAGAGAGAGAGAGAGAGAGAGAGAGAGAGAGAGAGAGAGAGAGAGAGAGAGGGAGAGAGAGAGAGAGAGAGAACACAGCGTGAGAAAGATTAATTTATGTTGAAAGAGAGAGATGGAGTGTACAGATGAAAAATCTATCCTCCAGCGACCGTCAAATAAAACGAATAAAGTAATAAAGTTGCCGTGAAACAATACTTAACAAACTCTATCCGACCAACACCTGGCACCTGCCGCCTGCCTGCCGCCGGAGCCCAACTTGTTGAATTATTATGATTTGCAAAGTTTGGTATTTTTGCGCTTGGTTTCCCCTCGTCCTTCCCTCACTTCAGAGGTTAGGTTGGGCTCGCATCCATCAAGTGGAGTTCTGCAGATACAAAATCGTACAAAATTAAGTTGTATATTTACACCAGCCTGAATACGTATCATTTTGTCAGGGAGTGCAGGGCTAAATAATTCAACGGTCGTATCCAAGACAATGAATAAAAAAGAAAGAAAGAAATGAGTGTATAAAGAACCGGAAAAGAGCTGCCAGTGTGTGAAGATACGTGATTCTTTAATACGCCGTAAAAAGACCGGTGACAGCAGACAGCAGACCCCAAAAAACTGAAAACACAACAAACAAAAACTAAACTAAACAAAACGAAAATAAACCTTTGTCGTCCATCAAGTCCGACAAGCTTAACGCTCGGTGTGCGAGATCGGAGACCCACGTAGAAGCAGTCTGGTTTGGCCACAATGCAACACTCTTTTAACGGATCAATCTTTCTTTTGGTACGGCCGTGCTAGATTGTGTATATTGATTTTATACATATTTATGATAGATATTTATTTCCTTCAGTACGCCTTCAAGTGAACCAAAGATGGAACACCATTTGGAGTTGCAACTGAATTCCTAGCTAGCCGAATAAACTAATGTTTGTATTGTTATGAAGCACAAATTTTGTTTCACTGCACCATTGAATGCCATGGAATCAATATGAAAAATCCGGGTTTATTCGTTCAACACAGCTGCAGACACTAGCTTGGTCGCTCAAAGTTAACTTCTAAATTAATTTTCTCAGTTAACGGTATACTGGTGAACATGTTTCCCGAAGTTCCCCACATTATTATCATCAAACTCAACTTTTCTTTTTTAACTTTTAAACCATAAAAAGAGGGGGATTGTATCATTTATTTTAATAGCTGGTGAAGGCTCTGCCCGGCCTTCTAAAGTCCTGCCAACATTACACCGATCACCACAGATAATGATCAACTCCCCTTTTTCGTGTCCATTCAACGACGTACCTTCATGTATCCCGCGGAAAAAAAAGTCGGCCGACATTTTTTACGAAACTTTTTTTTCTTTTCATATTTTTTTTGTATTCCATTTTTTTTTTTTTCGTACACATTTCAAACAGGATGACAGAACTCTGCATAGATCCTTTCCGGCCTGTCTGTCTGTCCGTCTGTCCATATGCCCGTCAGTCCACGAGAAGTCTCACCGGTTTGCCCCCGCATTGCACAGAGGTTTGCTTCAACCCGCAGCAATTAAGGAGACACACAAGCTAGCTAGCTGCCACGGCGCTGGCAGAACAAGGAGGACGCTTCGCTAACAAGATGTCAGTCGGGCGGGAGAGAGAGAGAGAGAGAGAGAGAGAGAGAGAGAGAGAGAGAGAGAGAGAGAGAGAGAGAGAGAGAGAGAGAGAGAGAGAGAGTATGCATGTGAGTGTGTGTGTGTGCTTCATACATGCATTGAAATAGTGTGTGTGTGTGTGTGTGTGTGTGTGTGTGTGTGTGTGTGTGTGTTTCGTACATGCATGATAGTGTGTGTATATGTGTGCGTGTGTGTGTGTGTGTGTGTGTGCATGCCTCTGAATGTGTGTGTGCGGGTGCGTGTCGTGTGTGTGTGTGTGTGTGCTTCCCTGCCGGCCTGCGTGCCCGTGTGCGTGGGCGGGCGTTTCCGCGGGTTACCTATGTCCATTCCATCCAATCCGACATCAGCAGCCGTCGGTACACCTCCAGACCCCAGAACGCCCCCGCCCGTTGTTCACGTAACACATCGCCTCGCCTCGGGGGGGGGGGGGGGGGGGGGGGGCCTGCGGCACACACTTTGTGTGCAGGGAGACTTTTTTCTTCCTTTATTCTAATCGTATCTCTTTGTCTCTCTCTGCGCGACCTGTTTTCCCGCTCACCAGAGATTAGGACGTGTCTCGCTGTCTCTGAAGCCACACAAGAACAAGGCGTTCCTCTGAAAGTGGCCTGCTTCTCATTTGCCTCTCGCTCCCTTTGTACTTAAGGGGGACAATGAACCTCCCCAACTCCCCCCCCCCCCCCCCCCCCTCCCCTCCCCCTCCACCCTTCTGCCCCGCTCATTATCGGAGAGGAAATCAAATTGTATTTTGTTGTTGTTGTTTCTCCCGAAATACCGTGTGTTGGTCCACTTACACCGGGGTTGGGCGTCCCTCGGGGATGGGAGGAGTGTGAGCTTACCACCATTTCAAAAGGAGAGGATTGTTTAATAGTTTACGACGTCAGCACAACGCTCGATCAACCCCTGGAACGGAGGGGCGGTTCAGACACAAATCTGTCCCCCTCTCGCACGCACACGCGTGCGCACACACGCGTGCGCACACACCCGCAGAGTCTGGCCCTCTCTCCCGCACGCACACGCATGACAAACACACACAGAGACACAGACACACACACACAGACAAACAGGCACACAAACAAAGTTTTTGAACCATTGTTTTAATGTATCAAGGTCACACGATCTTTTCTTATTTTTTCCTTCTGGAATGTAACATAAAAGACCAATGTATATTTAACAACAAAGCAACTCACGCACAAAGCCTATTAAAGTTATATTTATGGCAGACTAGCAAACATTGAGTATTAACCTTGGAAAAAGGTCAAAACTCAGGGGGGGGGGGGGGGGGAGTACAACAGCTGGAAGGGGAGGAGGAGGCAGAAACAAGGGATGCACCCTGCTGCTGAGCTTCCTGAAACTGCCCCCCCTGCCAGAGGCACGCCCCCCTCAGGAAGTCGGGAGCCTCACTTCATCGGTTAGTTTTCAGCTTGGTGCTTTTTGGGGCCGTGAAGGGGAGTGTTTACAAGACCGTTTCTTCTTGATGTTATCCCTCCAAGCACCCACTTCATTTACGCTCAGCATTTTTTTCTTTTTCAATAACAGGCGAATCTCTCTCTCTCTCTCTCTCTCTCTCTCTCTCTCTCTCTCTCTCTCTCTCTCTCTCTCTCTCTCAAACCCTGGCCAAACAATCTACAAGCCTCCAAGGTGTATTATAGTTCCTTTCGTCCCACCTGCAACCCCCATACCCCCCCCCCCCCCCATGCCCACCCCCCAACAAAGACTTTCACTCTGTTTTTCCGACCCCACACTTCCACCTCAAACTCAAGGCTAAAGGTCCGCCCCCCATTCCCAGGAAGTTACCATCCCACTTTCCCCAAAGGAAAACTTGATGTCCGACTGCATCCCGAGAGAATGCACCTCAAGGCCCCGACAATGCGGGAAGGGAACCTACTACCCTTAGATTAAGAGTCTCATGTTCTCCGAGGGGGAATTCAGTCCCGACTGCCAAACAACCAATCGAAACGTGCGCGTTCGGATTACGTTTCCATGGCTACACGCGGTCGACGTCGCTATAGGTTTGTTCAGAAGAGCTACGCAGGCAATCAGCCTGACAAGTACAGCCAGTGCCTGGATCGAAACCACGACCCTGAGACAAAGAGTATCAGGTCCGGTCTAAAGAGAGAGATTGGGTCGTTCTCTTTAGAAAGCGTGGTGGTTGAGTGGTCTGCTGCAAACTTGTAACATCGGGTGTTTGTACAGATTGGATCGTACTGGGATAGGACGGAGTTCGAGCTTATAAAGTCTTATGAAGAGAAGATTCCACAATATCACAGATTTTACGTTTTCTTGTTTGGATAAGATATGGAAAGATGGAAGGAAAATGGAGATGAATGCAGACCTTCCACAATGGAGGATGAGTCATAGTGTCGTGGCTAGCTTAAGTCTTCTGCGCGGCTGAGCTCATCTTGTAATGGAGTAGAAACAGCTGCAACATGCAGGTCTCTACCATATCTGTTTATTTATCTCCTCTCTGCAAAAATATTAAAGACATACCAACAAGCACAGAAGAGATAACAAGCATGACATCTCAACCACAAGCACACACACAAAACCACACACACATAAATACAAAAACGCACGTGCACACACACAAACACACACGAGCATTGCCATCTACACCTTTGTCTCTCAAGTACCCTCACACACACACACGGGCGCGCACACACATTCACATACAATTCAATCTACACCTTTCAAATTGTCTATAAACCATACATACACACGCACGCACACACAATCACACACACACAAATACACGGCAATTTATGCCTTTCCATATGTCTCTCCACCACACACACACACACACACACACACACTCCCACACAGGTCCAGTGTAATTACAGCGTTCTCGCAGACCCTAATTGAAAAGGCTGATCTAGCGTCGGGCAACACTGACAGAACATCGGACTACACACACTGGCTAATGGCCGCCTACGTTCGCTTTTGATCATCCACGAGAGAGCAAGGACGATGATGATGATGATGAGGATGATGATAATGATGATGATGATGATGAGGAACGCGGCTTCTCTGCGAGGTGTCACCGGGTTGATGATTAACCCGACGGCGTCCCTCCCTCATCGGACCAGGAGATAATAATTGGAGCCGTACATTTCATATTTTTGCCGTTGTGACATCAAAGGCGGAGGAGGCAGAGAGAGGCACCACTTACAATGAGGGAACGTTAAATTAGCATACATTAATATCAACTAATGCAGTCAACAAGCATTAATTAACAGTTAATTAACATTTAACGAAGGGTCTAGTCGTGGTTTGATGTGCAGGTTAGCTCAGGTAACCAAGTGATTCATTGATTCACATTAATTAACCTATGCTAATTGGACATCCTCATGCTTGCTACTGCACTAACTTGTTTATTAACAGTTCATAAATTCATTAATTTGCCCTTATGGTAAAGTGTTACTGAGAGAGGTGGCTAAGGTAACGGTGTCCGCGAGGTAATCGAGGTATTCATTAATACATTATTTAACAGGACCAATGCTTATTCAACACAAAAACAAGCTAGCTACTGCATTAACCATTGCTAATTAGCTGTTCATTAATTTTCCCTTATAGTAAAGAGATGCAGAGAGAGGTAGCTAAAGTACCAGTGTCGGTGTTAACCAAGTTGTTCATTGATACATTATTTAACAGCACCTAATTCAAAACAAAATCAAGCTAGCTAGGCCAACTGCATTAACTAATTAATTAATGGTTCATTAATGCACCCTCATGGTGATGTCAAGTGTTACAGAGAGACGTAGCTAAGGTAGCGTTGTTGATGTGAACAAAGGTATTCATTGATACGTTAATCAACAGGACCTATGGTAATTCCATATTATCAAGCTAGCTACTGCATTTACTAATTAATTAACCGTTCATGAACGCACCCTTATGATAAAGTGTTACATAGAGAGGTAGCGGCGCCGGTGGTAACCGAGGTAACCATTGATAAATGATGTTGTACGTCCTGGCACTAAGTGTACGCACTTATTGTACGCTATTAATCTACATTGCACTTATTCATAGTACTTCATTGTGTAAACATCTGCAGTAGCTGCTAGCATTGCTGTACATGGGGAATGGGTTAGCCTAGCGATTATTAGTACTTGCACGTGGCTCTATGAACATCTTTACTGTACTGACAGCGATATATTGTTTCACTTCTTATGACAAATGTAGGCATACTGATTGTAAGTCGCTTTGGATAAAAGCGTCTGCTAAATGCCCTAAATGTAAATGTTTCCGCACCTATGCTAATTCGACATTATCACGCTAGCGACTGCATTAACTAATTAATTAACTGTTCATTGATGTTCCCTTATGGTAAAGTGTTAGAGAGAGGTAGATAAGGTAACGGTGACCGTGGTAACCAGCAGGGAGCATACATTTTTGGCAGTTTACGTGAAACGGGGGTGTTCGCCTCACAATAACCGTACTCTTTTCGTTTTTTTTCCGGGGTGGTTGTCATTTTATTTGTTTACGGTTGAAACTATGTCTGTCTGCCCCCTCTGGGGACAGTTCATGCGGAATGGGTGACACGCTTTCATTGTGGAAAACATGAATAGCGGCTGTGTTGTGAAGATGGTGGGGTGGGTAGTTGGATGAATGATACTTTGACAGACACCTCTTTTCCCAGCCATTGTGTGTTTGCACACGACAAGATTAAACGGTCCTGGTGTATTTTGTTCTTTGGGGAGAAATAGCGAAACATCACGAGCACAAATCATCCACTGCAACCCGCACACACACACACTCAGTAACAAAAGGATATTCAAAATCAAGCCAAAAAAGCAATTACAATTTATTTGCGGTTTGGTTTTCAGATTAAAAGCAACATCGTTTTAAATTATTTTCTTTCCTTCTATCTTTTTCTGGGGGAAATTTTCCATTCCTATTTATTCATTTGAATTTCGCTTAAATTTCATTGGCCGCTTTCTGGAGTCTTGTATAAAAGCCAGCAGGGAAGTAAAGAGTTCTCCAGACTGATCCCAGGTCAGTCCCATCACAGTGGGGGGGACTGAACCCAGGTCAGTCACAGTGGGTTCTCCTGGCCTCAGTTCTCCAGACTGATCCCAGGTCAGTCCCCTCACGGTGGGTGGGGAACTCGGTTTTTCACACACACAAACGTACATCGTAGGACTTTCAGCTAGTTGGCAGACTCATTCACGTTAGATAAAACCCACACACTGCTCACACACTACACCGTGTGTGTAGTGTGTGAGCAGTGTGTTAATGGTACCTCCAGTGGCCCCCTGGAGGAAACTGAAGCACTAAACTCCACTAGATCAGTGCTTCTCAAACGGGGCTACCCTCTCCCCAAGGGGGGCTTGAAGGATTTCAGGGGGTACTTGAAGACATGAAGCCCTTGTTCTGTTCCTACGGTGGTTATAAACAAAGTGTAAAACAACTTCGACCGAACGAAATCTGTTGAATCCGAAAAAAAAACTTTAAAGCAATGAGATAAAATCGGAATACAAACTTGTTAAATCATTCTTATGCAATCTTACTTTAATGTTGATGTTCACGCCGAAAACAACGCGCACATACATTATTTAAAGTTTGTTTTATTTTCTCTCGCAGTCCCCACTGTTTCGTGTCCTGATGAAAGGGGGTACACACACACACTCGTCTTAAAGACTGTGTAAGGGGGGGCGTTGTGTTCGTGTAGACGCTTTGAGTACGGCTGCAACAGAGGTAACATCAAACGGCTTCCAGCCAGGGCTCCACTCAGGAACCCCCAGCTGTGGAGGAGCCCTGTGATTTCAAAGTGTTTATCTATTTATTAATGTTTTCCATCTTCTCTCAAATCTCACCAAAAGGCGCTATCAAACGACCGAACAGTCAAGCAAATAAACATAAATGGACACACTGCTTTCTGTTCTCCCCAATTGGGGATTAGGGGAAGGACAAAAGTGTAAAGCGCAAATATAAACCCACATCTTAAGTGAGATGTCTCCCACTGGAGGATGTATTACAGAAGCGCGTTGTAAGTGTCTGCCGCGGCAACGAGGCGGGTCAAAGGAGGAAGGAGAGTGAGGAGAGAGGAGTGAGGAAAGAGTAGTGAGGGGAGAGGAGTGAGGAGTGTGAGGAGAGAGAGGTGAGGAGAGAGAGGAGAGTGAGGAGAGAGAGGAGAGAGAGGAGAGGAGAGAGGAGTGAGGAGAGAGTGGGGATAGGAGTGGGGAGAGAGGAGAGAGAAGAGAGGAGAGTGAGGAGAGAGAAGAGAGAGGAGTGAGGAGAGAGAAGTGAGGAGAGAGTGGGTGATGAGAGAGAGGAGAGAGGAGTGAGGAGAGAGGAGAGTGAGGAGAGAGGAGTGAGGAGAGAGAGGGGATAGGAGTGGGGAGAGAGGAGAGAGAAGAGAGTAGAGAGAGGAGAGTGAGGAGAGAGAAGAGAGGAGAGAGGAGTGAGGAGAGAGTGGGGTGAGTAGAGAGGAGAGAGGAGTGAGGAGAGAGGAGAGTGAGGAGAGAGGAGTGAGGAAAGAGAAGTGGGGAGAGAGGAGTGAGGAGAGAGGGGTAAGGAGAGAGGAGTGAGGAGAGAGGAGTGAGGAGAGAGGAGAGTGAGGAGAGAGAAGTGGGGAGAGAGGAGTGAGGAGAGAGGGGTGGGAGAGAGGAGAGAGGAGTGAGGAGAGTGAGGAAAGACGAGTGAGGAGAGTGAAGAGAGAGAGGAGTGAGGAGAGAGCAACGAGGAGAGAGAGGAGTGAGGAGAGAGTAGAGTGAGGGGAGAGGAGTGAGGAATGAGGAGAGTGAGGACTGAGGAGAGAGGAGTCAGGAGAGAGCATTGTAGATATGCACACACACACAAACAGGCATGCATTTACTCACACACACTTCTCTTTCTCACACACCTCATTGATTCACTCAGTCTCACACACACATTCGCTCACACGTGCATATACCCTTCTCTCTCTCTATCTCTCTCTCTCCAACACACACACACACCACTCTGAGAATCCAGCCAGGAAACGGTTCATTCCGCTGTCTTTACTCCCCTCTGGTGGCCAATTGAGGAATTACTCCAATGTGACGAAACACTATTGTTATTAGCATGACATTCCCATTCGAAGAGTCCTCCCTCTCTCTAAAGATGGGTGGGTCCCTGGAAACTAAGTGACTATGAGAATCCCACCCAAGAGACAAGGTTGTCTGCAACACACACACACACACACACACACACACACACACACACACACACTCATATGTACAATGACTTGCTCTGTGAATACACACAGGGACGTCCCTACTGAAGGGAATGAGGCTCTGGTGTAGAACGGATATGCAAGAGCTGTGTGGCTGATACAACACACACACACACACACACACACACACATCTAGCTACAAACACACACACACATACACCTGGTTTCCCGTACAGAAATGGCAATTGTTTTTCCTTTGAGGCATTAACCTCGCCTTATCCCCCACACACACACCAACACCCACACATCTACACACACACACACACACACACACACACACGGCCAACACACACACACACACTTAAACACACACACACACATCCCACCCACTACTAACCCCCCGAAACCCCTCCTTTTGTTCCTGCAGCCCGGTGGGTCAGAGTGGTCAGAACCGGTCCTCTGACAGGCGTCTGTGTCGGAATGAAAGGCGACGTGGCCACCCACCACCCCCACGGCCCCCCCCCCCCCCCCCCCCCCCCCCCCCCCCGCCCCTCCTTTGAAAGCCCACCGCCGAGATGAAAACGTCGCGAGTCCTCGAATGAACCTGGTTCAGTCGAGGACTCGGGACGTTTTCATCTCAGAGAAACCAAAGAAAAGAAACGATACGAGTGGGACAAAGAGAGTGAGAGCGAGCGAGAGAGTGAGAGCGAGCGAGAGAGAGAGAGCGAGCGAGAGAGAGAGAGCGAGGTTGGGTGGTTCGCTTCTGGTTGTAGCGGTCTAAACACCTAGCAGGGCTAACGTGCACAGAGGCCAACGCTATCAGGGCTAATAACACTCTGCGCTAAGGTTAGCAAAGGTTAACCCTACCAGGGGCTAATGCTAGCAGGGCCATCTCTAGCAGGGGCTAACTCTAGAGGGCCAATGCTAAAAGTGCTCATGCTAGCAGGGCTAAACGCTAGCAGGGCTAACGCTAGCAGGGCTTAACGCTAGCAGGGACTAACGTCAGCTGGGGTCAACACTAGTAGTGCTAACAGTAGCAAGGCTAGCACCAGCAGGGGCTAACGCTAGCAATGGCTAACACTAGCAGGGCTAACACCGTCTTTTAATTCGGGTGTTTTATCGTTTCGCCGATTGGTTTTCTCAGTCTGCCCCCACCATCTCCCCTCCCCCAATATTGGCGTTTCTCTTATTTTATCTTCGTCTATGAACTCCCTTTGCTTTTCCCAATTACTCCAGAGTGTCGAGACTCTCTCCAAGTAGGAGTGGGATAAACGTCGCTCCCTTCATTATCCCGCGACAAAAGCCGTCCCTCTCCTAATTTGATTTTAATTTGCACGGAAAAAAAGAAGAAAAAAAGTAATAATAACGAGAGAAGAGAAGAAAATAAGTGAAGAAGAAGTGCAAACAGAGAGGATTGTGGAAGCAGACGGGTCTGCTACGTGGGCCAGTTAGACGGGAGAGAACAAGAGAGTGGGAGAGAGAGAGAGAGAGAGAGAGAGAGAGAGAGAGAGAGAGAGAGAGAGAGAGAGAGAGAGAGAGAGAGAGAGAGAGAGAGAGGTTGAAAAGGAGACCGGTTGAAAAGGAGAGAGCGATAAGGAGAGAGAGAGTTAGAAAAGGAGAGAGAAAGAAAGGTTGAAAAGGAGAGAGCTAGAGAGAATGAGAGAACTATAAGGAGTGAGAGCGAGAAAGCAGGGGAGAGCGAGAACGGGGTTGAAAAGAAGAAAGAGAAAGGTTGAAAAGAAGAAAGAGAGAGAGAGCAGGAGAGATACAAACAGAGCGAGAGAGAGGAGGTGAGCAGGTGAGGTTTGAAGCAAAGAGAGGAAACGTCTGAAAGAAGTGCGCTGGCTGAAAAGGCTTTTCAGGGTCTGCCCGTCTGAGTCTGCTGGTCGGCCTTGAGGCCACGCAATCGGCCGCAACACAACGCTGGAAATAAAACCAACCAACGCTCTCCCTCCCACCTCTCTATTCTACAGTTTCATCCTGAGAGTTGAACTTAAAAAATAAAGCTTTTGAATACCTGAACTTTGATAACACTCACAAAAGGCGGTAAACGTGATAGATTCATGATACTGACACACTGTAGTTTAAAATAGAGAGAGACTGCATGGATAAAGGTGAAAAAAGCAACAACAAAAAAAGCCTTTTATTAATTAAGCATCACTAAGGTGCCGCCAACTCTTATACAGATTGTTTTTAATTGATGTATAATCCCATGAAAATAAGAATGTTTAAGTTTTCATTACCTTGAAATGAGTCCTTCATATCTTCGGAGGGGGAGGGTCTGTTTGATTGATTGATTGGTCAACGATCAACAGGTGTGCCCCCTCACCCAGCCCCTGAGACCAATCAGCCGGACTCAAGCAAGGTGAGGCTGCTTCAACCAGCCATCGTCCTCATATTTATATATATGTATATACTGTAGATGTATTTATATATATATACATAGATATTTGCCATTATGTCGCTACTAATAGGTAGGTAGAAGTTTGGAAAGGTAGCTAACAATTTAAACGCATGTTAGCTGTCATTTTGCGTGTTCGCTTTTAGATTTTAGTTTTTTCAATCTTCGTTTGTGTTGGTATCTTTAATCGACCTTGTGAGGCGGCCATACAGAATGCCAACGCGATAACCTGTCAAATGAAATAAACAGGAGAAACAGAGGAAAAGTAACATTTTCATGCGTGCGTTCTATGCTAGCCAAGCCTAATCTCCAATATTTCTAAGGCCAGAACTGAGATTCAAAGCATTCAAACTTTGCAAAGAGTTAAACAAAGGCAGGAGAACGCAACATACTGTCAACATTGGAAACTAAATTAAGAACTCAATAGCTAATTTACTAATAAACATATCGATGAGTGAATTATTAGGGGAGAGTCATCCTCACAGTGTCTAGAATTTGTGTGTATGCGTGTGCGTGTGTGTGTGTGTGTGTGGGTGCCCGTGTGTCTTAATGTTCATGTGTGGGCTCCAATATCCTATTATAGATTTACAATTTGTGTGTGCACTGGGAGTGTAGTGCGGCCATTGCTGCTTTCACTGCAGGCTCATATGAAACTTAGACCAAACATACCAGCTCTGAAATTGCATATTGATTCAGGATGAATATTCAGAACCTTTCGCGAAACACATTTCTCGTCGATAATTGTTTTTGATTTAATCGTGCCTGCCGTTAGAGTTCATAGATAACTATATAGCAGATTACGTTTATTTGCTCTAATCGTGCTGATTAGTTTGGAGATTTCTTGTTCGCTGAGCAAAATGTCCACAGTGCCACCTGGTGGGTGTCTGCAGGTGCTGCAAGACTGTTGTAAAACAAGTGTAAGGGTTTAGGGGTCTTTTCCAAAAAGGCTAAACAGAATATAAATAATTTCATACTTAGCGAGAACGGTTTCAAACACACAAACGTGAATACATACAGCGACACGGACACACAAACGTTAATACGTACAGGGACACACTCACAAACGTGAATGCATACAAGGAGACACTCACACATACACACAAACGTCAATACATACAAGGACACACACACACGTGAATGCATACAAGGAGACACACACACACACACACACACACACACACACACACACACACACAAACACAACCCACCAACACCACCCTAGGGCCCAGGAAATGAAAAGAGGGAACACGATGTCCCCGGTTAGGGCTGCTGGTGTGTTGAGGAGACCAAAGGGAAGCCTGTCTTTATGGTGTTGTGTCGGCTGTAGAGACTGCTTGTGCTGCTCTCCTTTCCCATGTCGGTCCTCACAAAGACGCCGGAGGAGATAAATCATAAAAAGTTTGAATGCAGCGCTTGACAGGTGCTTCGTAAGAGGGGGAATATGCAGGGAGAGGGTGGGGGATGGAAACAAATAAATTCCAAGCACAACGCACAATATATTTAAAGTTTTGGACTCGCTGGGAGTTTTTCCCCAGTGTGTTTAATGTTGTGCTTTGATTGTGTTTATTTATAAAAAAAATTAGAATTTGTTTCCCAACCGTAAAAATCTCTGATGTTACCCAGAATTCCCTTTGTCAGGTAAAGTGCAATTTGGATTAGCAAAGTAGAGTTGCTGGTTGAAGCAGCCTCACCTGGCCCAAGTCAGGCGGATTAGTCCCTTGGGCTGTGTGCACACCCGTGATGCACACAAACATATTACACGTGTGTTTTTTCTGCGTAAGTGTGAGTGGTGATGGCAGGTATATACACACACTCGGTGCCTTGATTGCTCAATGCAAAACAGCCTGAAGCCTCACGCAGCCCCCGGATGTGATGATTCTGAATCAGGCCAGGTGAGGCTGCTTAAACCAGCCATCATCAACACAAACTCCACAACACAAATCATTCCGATTTTTAAAATAAATATCCTGAATTTGTTGGTTTTTGATACAATGATGCGTTAACTTTTTATTTTTTTTAAGCACTTGTGAATATCAGGGGGGGGGGGGGGGGGGGATTTTTCATTAACGAGGTAGAAGGTAAGCAATAATCAGGAAATATGTACCAAAAATAAAAGCTATGAAATGCATCTCGGCCTCGCGCTGTGTTTTGCCTGAAAGAGTACAATCCCGGGGGAATATTGGTTGTTCTCATCGATTTCTCAGAGAAATTCAGGCTGGGCTCCGGGACAAAACACACACAAGGGTTAGTGAGAAATCCTATCGGCCGAGGAAGGCCTAAAGCATCTGCGCCCCGGAGAAGGTCATACTTTGAGGTCATTACCTATAGCAAAGTACATGATTTATTAAACGTGGGTAGAATTTTTTTGTCTCAAGCATATTGTGTTGTTTTTTTCTGTGTCCTTATATCAACCGAGATGCTCAAACCTTGAGAATGGAAAGTTTGCACGTGAGAGAAGCCAGAAGGAGCTAAATATAAGAGATGGGCGAAACATAAATGTTGAATATGCAGAGCATTCTCTCTCTCTCTCTCTCTCTCTCTCTCTCTCTCTCTCTCTCTCTCTCTCTCTCTCTCTCTCTCTCTCTCTCGCTCTCTCTCTCTCTCTCTCTCGCTCTCTCTCCCTCTCTCTCTCTCTCTCTCTGAAATACCTTGTTTGTGAATGGTGCTGCTGTGTAAACCATTTGGAAGGTCACACAAATACCTACATACAAACACGCACGTATATGAATTTCCTCTTTGAGGCTGGTTTACACAGCACTGCATGCACACACACACAAACACACACACACACACGCACACACAGACCGCCCCTCCCGTCACCGTTTAGCCAAGCGCTGTTCGTTTACTCCGCTGTCAGTCTCCCGTCAGACAATCAAGCATTCGTGTGAGAAGCAGGAACGAGACATGTCCGACTCCACAGGAACCCCCAGTTTCCTGTTTCGACAGGAAGTTCCGCCAGGAAACGTGCCAGACCTGTGGATGGTACACGTGTTCTGGGAGGATTACCTCCCTCCCCCCCTCCCCCTGTGTTGGAAGCTGGCAGGTTATTTGCGGAGCTGTCAGACCGTACGCTGACTGCGTTATCAATGGAGTCAGGGCTGCGTGTCAAAGTAAAAGTCCTCTGATGTTATTGTAAAGCCCAACTGAATCTTGTATTTTCCTCCCCCTTCCTCGCTCTGTTAAGTCTTCAACATTTTATCAGCGCGTCAGGAATAATGAGTAAACGGCTCATAAACAGCCCTTTATGTTGAATATAAATATTGAAGCGACTTTTAATTTAAAGTTTACATTATGTGTGAGAAAATTTATATCGGTGTGTGTCAGTGTTATTATTGTGTATTTATAAAAAGGTACAATATGTCACATTGACCCCTAGCTTTTAAAAGGGGTATTGCCGCCGAAATTCACAATATCGGAGAGTTAAAGCGAGTTGCCGGGGGCAACATTACGTTGGAGACAAGCGCGATTATCCTATTTCAGCAATGTCTAGCGATGACGGTTCCTAAACTAAGTTAATCAGCTGAAGTGTACGTTTCCAGTTTGTGCATTGTCTACGAATTATCTTGACACCCTTCTGTGCTCTAAGCCTGGCACCATCTTTCAAATGCCACTCACAGATTTACTTGTGCTTTAGCACGGCTCTGGTGACTCAGACAACAAGGCTTTTTAGGTCAGGAAGAATAGGGTAGAATCTCTGTTGATCCACTTCGTTTTTGCTTGCTACCATTGCTGCAGAACGCTGCGTTTGTTGGCCAAGTCGTTTCCAATATGGCGAGCGGGTGGTAATTGGAGAACAGCAAATCGTAGCAAACAGACGCCAAAACATTATGATTAAGTACTGTTCATTCGTGACATAATGTCCTTTTAGTGTAATGCAGATTGTTAACTAAAGATAGCGTTATCTGTGTGAATGTTTCCATGTGTGTGTGATTATATTCTATGAATTTGTATTTAGTGTACATGTCATAGTTTATAGTCATCGTTTGAGCTTCAGTGTAAAGACAAAGCATTAAGCCTGAAAGCCATAAAACATATAACTCAAATCCACTTTTATTCTTTGCCTTTCTCCTCCGTATCTCGCTGGAGGGGTTAATGATAGAAGTTTACAGTGATGCAAGCTCTTGCATTGATCAAAATATAAAACAATTTCTTTAGAATATCCATAATTACACCTAACATGTTCGACAACGAGTGTCAAATTGAAACATTAACTCATATATATATTTACCATATATATGCATCTTTACAATAAAAAATAAGTCAAATTTTTTTGTTGATGAGACATAGACATCAAGATTAGGTTTACCACAAATACTCAAAGGAAAATATGTGGTTTAGGTGTACCTGTTATTTATGATAGCAAAAAGGTGAAATACATTAATATTGTATCAACATTTTGTGCCAAAATTATTTTTCCCCCCAGAGTAGCTGAGAAGAGCTAGTGTGGATCTCGACAGGTGTTTGTAGTGACTGGGAGATAATGACAGGATACATGACATAATTTACATTGCCCCATCAAAATAAAAGCTCTGCCTTTTTTATTTGGATCTAGAAGGAGAAATTAATTGTTCAACATTGTAAAACTATGGGATGCAAAGAAGCAAGCAATGACAAACATTATGAAAGTATGTCAAAGATACCTTTTTCTTTTTAAGTGTCAACACTATTTGTTAGCAATTCATTACTAACGGTTTAAAATGTGCCACAAAAAGCTTCACAAACCCAACCATTGTGTATCAAACTGAAAAAAAAAGCGAATGTAAAAGGACATGAAAACAGTTTTTTAGCTAAGCTTAGCTAATGCTATAACTCAGACATATTATGTAGAATTGGAAACAATAGTAGGAAAAAAAAAAGAAACGGAAGAAATGTCAAAATAAACTACAGAAGTACAATATGTACAATATGTAAATGCATGTTAATTGCACCAAACTGTACTATATTTCACCGGGCTTCACCTACAAGAACATTAATAAATATAATTGTGCAAACACAGAAGAAACCATGTAAATGTATTTATACTTCTACAGTCAATTTAGTTAAAAAATAGTTTTTCATTTGACCTCATTATTATAATTATCTTAAATATAATTTAGTGTCTAACATCCACTGTTAAATAATCCAGGTAAAACAATAATAATGACTATATTGGTTGAATTAGGACATTGGAACAGGAATGACATACAAAATAAGCATCTAATATCTCTGTCTATTTACACAACCGGTGTGTGCGTCAGTGTAAAGTGTACTTGTGAGTGTGAGTCTGTGATGGGGTCCCAAGGAGGGTGTACGGTAATGTTTCCGTGTTCTATGCGTGTTCTCGGTGTTGTGCTTCGACGTACAGACTAGCCGCTGACAGACAGTCCAATAGAGTTTCTGGCTTTCTTCCATTTTATTCTCCCGGTCCGAGTCTTTCATCGTAATAACAACGCTAATAGGAGTAGCCCAACGTGCAGAGTAATTTGGATTGAGTCAATACTGTCGATGTTATGCCTGTTTACCCGAGATCAACTTGGCTTCACCCGTCCGGCCATTGGTGAGCCTTTCAAAAGAACAACGAAGAGGGGAAGCAGTATCATTTTCTTCTTTCTTCTTCCTTTCAGTCATCATAATTTATATATACTGTAAAATAACGTCTATTTTTATGTGGTTTTATGAGGACCGTCTTATGAGGCACCAGGTGATCCCCTCTGTTTTTTAACACCCCTTATGAGGACAGCTTTGTGAGGACCACTTTGTGAGGACCTCTTTGTGAGGACCGGTTTGTGAGAACCACTTTGTGAGGACCGGTTTGTAAGGACCGGGTTGTGAGGACCTATTTATGACGACTGCTTTATGAGGACCGCTCTATGAGGATCTCTTTGCGAGGACCGCTTTGTGAGGACTGCTTTATGAGGACCGCAATATGAGGACCTCTTTGTGAGGATCACTTTACGAGGACTGCTTTGAGGACCACGTTATGAGGACGTCTTTATGAGGACCATCTTATGAGGACTGCTTTATGAGGACCTCTTTGTAAGGACCGCTTTGTGAGGCAACAGGCAATCTTCAGATTTTTAAGACACCTTATGAGACCGCTTTGCGAAGAACGCTATCTGAAGCCCGCTATCCGAAGACCACTTTCCGAAGACCGCTTCCCGAAGACAGATCTTCGAGGACCGCTTTCTGAAGAACCCTTTTCCCGAAGACTGCCTTCCGTATACCGCCATCCAAGGACAACCTTCCAAGTACCCTCCCTTCCCACCCTCCCGATGGCCTCACTCCACCCTGCCTCTTTCCCGGACCTCAGCTGAGGGGCTCTAGCGCCTCCAGGTGGTCGGGGATGGGAAGGCCGGTCAGCACCGTCAGGCACTTGTTCCACACGTTGAACACGGGGCACACGGGCTGGGCGAAGGACACGTTGAAGGTGTGCAGGTGCTGCGAGCCCAACGCGTCGTAGAAGCTCAGGTCGCCCGCGTCGTAGTCCAGCAGGACACCCACCCGCCGCAGGTGGGGGGAGGGCTCCACCGTCAGCTCCTTGCTGTTGTGGCGCACCACCCACGAGTTGTTGCAGCGGCACAGCACCCACGAGGCAGAGTTCTTGCCGATCCACTCGTGCTTGGGTGCCGACTTGTAGGCGATGCCCACGGCGTACCTGAGGGGAGACGACAGGACGTATGTATCAAAGTTGGGTCGCGATTTCACGCCGAAAGTGAAAGTCGTCTTTGACTTTGATTCATTGAGTCTTAATAATGAATATCGACAGATATAAAGGCCTGAGGGTAACACAAAACATTGACCTCAGCTATAGTTAAAAAAGTTTAGAATATTCAGAAAACACTTCTGGGTGACAAACATAGTGTTCGTCCACTCCTCAATCAGTGTGAAACACACTCTTTGATAAACCTCGCTTCGACTCAAGCGTTGTTATATCAGCTTTGAGACATTGTGCCTCAGCCAAACCCCGTTGGACCCCTGGTCTCCTCGTCGGTTTTCCGTGAGGTTCCCGGGTTGGTGCCACTCACCAGGTGCTGCCCCCTATCAGCGCCTCCCAGTAGTGGCGGCCGCTGTCGATGTACACGTTGCCCACCACGCCGTAGCTGCTGTGGCTGGTGAAGCGCTCCTGGCTGTGGGCCTTCTTGGACGTGGCCTCGTCCCGTTCCACCGTCAGGTTGTCGTGGGAGATCTTCAGCTTGCGGTGCGCCGACTTGGGGTCCAGCTTGAAGGGCTGGCCTGGGAGGGCGGGGGGGGGGGGGTGGAGAGTGGGGAGGAGGAGGATAGGGGCGGGAGGAGGTGGAGGTGGGAGGAGGGGGAGGAGGACAGGGGTGGAGGAGGTAGGGGAGGATAGGGAGGAGGTGAGGGAGCGGGTGGGAAGAGGGGGTGGCAGGAGGTGCGAGGATAGGGGTGGAGGGTAGAAAATTAAGAGACAAGATTATTAAATGTTGAATGGAAGGGACGGAGGGGTGGAGGGATGGATCCGAACTGAATGGAGGGTTGTGTGAATGAATGGATTTATGAATGGATGGACGTGGATATCAACACCATCTCCATACTCCAGCTTAACGAAAGTGCAAAGAGATGAACTGAACTGAGCAGGAAACAAAGCTTTGAGGGGCTCTCAGCAGTGGTCTACAATCGTCTCCCAGCTTGTCCTGATGGCCTGGTGCTGTCATAAGGGCTGGGTGATGCTGTACGGTCCCACCACGGATCACCTCACTCCTGCCGCTGTTTCTATGATCTACTCCCAAGGTTCTGCCTTGTGTGTGTGTGTGTGTGTGTGTGTGTGTGTGTGTGTGTGTGTGTGTGTGTGTGTGTGTGTGTGTGTGTGTGTGTGTGTGTGTGTGTGTGGGGGTGTGTGTGTGTGTGTGTGTGTGTGTGTGTGTGTGTGCGCGCGCGCGCGTGTGTGTGTGTGTGTGTGTGTGTGTGTGTGTGTGTGTGTGTGTGTGTGTGTGTGTGTGTGTGTGTCGATGTGGTTATCATACTAATGTCGCCCTCTTTATTGACTGGCTGCCATATGTTACCCTATCGTAAAGTGGCCTCGTGTTCGGGTGTTTTGAGATTATTTCTCAATGGTTAATGGGTTTGTGTGTTCGTTAATGCATTTTGTAATGCTTCATAAAAGGTTCTTAATGTGTTTCTTTGGGGTGGGGTTGGGGATGTGCTGGCGTTGGTATTGAGGGTGGTTGTAATGATGATGGATGGGGTGATGGTGGATGTTGTGGTGTCGAAGGACGTAGCGGTGGTGGTGGTGGTGGTGGTGGTGGTGGATGTTGTGGTGGTGGTGGTGGTGGTGGTGGATGTGGTAGTGGAGGTGGATGTTGTGGTGGTGGTGGTGGTGGTGGATGTTGTGGTGTCGAAGGACGTAGTGGTGGTGGTGGTGGTGGTGGTGGTGGTGGATGTTGTGGTGGTGGTGGTGGTGGTGGATGTGGTGGTGGTGGTGGTGGTGATGGTGGATGTTGTGGTGTCGAAGGACGTAGTGGTGGTGGTGGTGGTGGTGATGGTGGATGTTGTGGTGTCGAAGGACGTAGCGGTGGTGGTGGTGGTGGTGGTGGTGATGGTGGATGTTGTGGTGGTGGTGGTGGTGGTGGTGGTGGTGGTGGAGGTGGATGTTGTAGTTGTGGTGAATGTTGTGGTGGTGGTGGTGGTGGAGGTGGATGTTGTCGTGGTGGTGGTGGTGGTGTAGGTGGTGGTGGTGGATGTTGTAGTGGTGGTGGTGGTGGATGTGGTGGTGGTGGTGGATGTTGTAGTTGTGGTGAATGTTGTGGTGGTGGTGGTGGAGGTGGATGTTGTCGTGGTGGTGGTGGTGGTGAATGTTGTGGTGGTGGTGGTGGAGGTGGATGTTGTCGTGATGGTGGTGGTGGTGAATGTTGTGGTGGTGGTGGTGGAGGTGGATGTTGTCGTGATGGTGGTGGTGGTGTAGGTGGTGGTGGTGGATGTTGTAGTGGTGGTGGTGGTGGTGGTGGATGTTGTCATGGTGGTGGTGGTGGATTTTGTTGTGTTGGTGGTGGTGGATGTTGTGGTGTTGGTGGTGGATGTTGTTGGGGTGGTAGTGGTGGGGGTAGCCTAGATGTTGTGTTGGTGGTGGTGGTGGTGGTGCTGGCGGTGGTTGGGAATGGTTGTTGTTATGATGATAGTGGTGGTGGTGGTGGTGGTGGTGGCGGTGGATGTTGTGGTGTCGATCGGTGGTGGAGTCAGTGGCGATCATCAAAGTGACAGTCGCGGCGCCGACTAGGATAAGCATGAAGATGATTGTGATGATGATGATGGAAGTGGAGACGTTGATGGCGGTGGCGAACATGAAGGTGGCGGTCGCGATGCTAACTGGCTGTAGCGTGCCAACAGGGGTTCAAGTGCTAACAGGTGTTAGCGTGCTAACAGGTGTTAGCGTGCTAACAGCGGTTATCATGCTAACAGGGTTTAGCCTGCTAACAGCGGTTAATGTGCTAACAGGGATTAGCATGCTAACAGAGTTTATCGTGCTAACAGGGGTAGGCGTGCAAACAGGGGTTAGCATGATGAGGATGACGATGATTGTCTTGTTGACGATGGAAGTGGAAAACGGTCATGGCGATCCTGAAGGTGCTTCAACTTGAACAAGCGGTTAGCGTGCTTAAATGGGTTAGCATGCTAACCGGGTCTCTACTCACTGTTGGTCTTGAGCGTCCCCGGCTCACTGCTGCGGCTGCCCGCCTGGTTGATGGCCCTCACCACGAACACGTACTTGGTGCCGCACTGCAGGCCGTGCACCGTGTAGTGGTTCTGCTTGATGTTGGGCACGATCATCCAGCTGTCCAGGGAGTCGCACAAGCCTGGAGGGGGGGCGGAGGGGGAGGGCGGTGGGGGAGGGATGAGGGTTGGGAGCGGTGAGTCCTTGAAGAGTGGAATGGAGAGGCTTAGCCCCGCCCTTGAAATGAGACACGTCTGAACGTCATGTGACCACGCCCACGTCATTAGACGCATCGTGGCGCTAGGAACAGGAAAAGTTGGGTGGGAGGAAATGGCGGTAAAGATAAGAGTTTGCTTTTCGATGTAAATCTCTTTGACATTTTCCCGCCAAGGTTTAATAATATTGATAGCACATTCCACATCAAGAGAATTCCACAAAAAAAATCGATGTACTTTGTTTAAAAGAATGTCATGGGTACGAAACTGTATTGTGAGAAAAATGAAACCGACTGAAAGAATTCAGCTCAAGTATATACGTACGGTGGCCCTGAAGTGCAAAACACGACAGCAAGTTGTTGTATTTTCTGATTTGCTGTCTGGTTTTCTGATTTGCAGTTGTGTTTTGCACTTCAGGGCGACCCTTTCGTATGAGGAAAGAGAGTCGCTGAAACACTGTCATCAAAGTCCCTGCCACTGCTCCTTGTCTGAGCCATCATCTATACCAGTGACTCTCCGTCAACTGGAAGAGGTAATATATCGTATTAACCATAATTCTTTAAATAAAGACAAGACCGACTTGTGATGATTCACCCTTCGCCAAAACTTTAATGTATGAGCACTGGGCTACTTACTATATATATATATATATATATATATATATATATATATATATATATATATATATATATATAAAAAAGAGAAAATCTAAAAAATACTCAATTATATTGAGTATTGCTGAATTCCTATCGTGGCGCGACATGTCGTCCTGGGGAAAAAATGAAGGCCCCTTATTCTTATTCCCAACACCGTGTTCCTCCCATTCAGACACTTCCCCTCTCCGAGCCTCAATGCTCTAGCGTAGCTTAGCATAGCAGAGATTAGCGTAGCCTAGCGCCGCTCGGCGTAGCGTGTTTAGAGTCGTTTGTGACAAGAGGGGCTCCGTCTGAGCGGCGTGTGGACAGGGGCCAGAAGGCAGCGCGACGGGGCCCCTGTGTGTGTGTGTGTATGTGTGTGTGTGTGTGTGTGTGTGTGTGTGTGTGTGTGTGTGTGTGTGTGTGTGTGTGTGTGTGTGTGTCTGTGTCTGTGTCTGTGTGTCTGTGTGTGTGTGTCTGTGTGTGTGTGTGTGTGTGTTTGGGGCCCAGGAGGAAGTCATTCACACCTCATTGGCCACACAGCACTGCCAGGCCCTTGCTTCGATGGCACACAGGCGGGCCGGCTGGCTGTGTGTGTCTGTGTGTTACTGTGTGTGTGTGTGTGGCTGTGTGTCTATGTGGGGCCATTTGTGTGTCTATGTTCATGGAGCCACATGGTGTCTTTCGAATTCCCAGTTCTGTGTGTGTGTGTGTGTGTGTGTGCGTGTGTGTGTGTGTGTGTGTGTGTGTGTGTGTGTGTGTGTGTGTGTGTGTGTGTGTGTGTGTGTGTGTGTGTGTGCGTGCGTGCGTGCGTGCGTGCGTGCGTGCGTGCATCAGGTTATTCTACGTAACCTTGATGTCAATTTGAGATGGAACTAAGTATAGATATCTGGTGATGCAGATCTACGAGTGTGTCAGTGTGTGTGTGCGTGTGTGTGTTTGTGTGTGTGTGTGTGTGTGTGTATGCGTTCGAATCCACGCTCGAGTTCACGTGCACTCAAGCATGCAACACACTTGGGCACACATTGCATCAAGAGGTTAAGACTAGGCAACCCCTTCAGCCAATAAAGTCACCGGCAAAGTTTCCAATAACGTCAGCGAAGTTGCCGACAACATTACAAAAGTTATCGTTAATGGAGAAAAGTTAGCAAACACATTAAAAAGTGATTCATTACATTCACAATGTTACTCACCTCGTTAGGGAAACACTACATCATCTTGAATCCTAATGTGACCAATCAAACCCTGATTCTCAATGCAACATCAATAAGCCACAAAAGGGGAATCGAACCAGCAACCTCACGATTAAGACGAACGCTCTTGAACGTCGCGCTAATGGACCGTTGCGACCGTGACGGGTTATTAAAGAACAACGAAACCCGGATACCGACTGAACGTTGATTTGCAATACATGTCTCCCTCTCTCGGTTCACCACAGGGTATCACCTCTGATTGGCTGACATGGTAACCACCCGGACACCTGGTGAGGAGAGCCATAATGCCCCAAACCTTTCCTCATTGGACATGAATCAAAGGGGCGTGGGCAGAACCTGAGAGTGCTCATTAAAGGTGGAGTCATGGGGGTCAGGGGGTCAGGCATTCTTAAGGGCATTTTCTGAACACTCACTGGCAATGTTGGCCTGCCCGGTGAAGATGGTGTATTGGAGCTCGTAGGAGACGACGGAGAACTCGTCGTCAGAGGTCCAGTGGACGCTGATGGTGTCGTAGGAGGCGGTGCTCAGCTCCTCCCGGATGTTGGGCGCGGTCGGGGCTGTGGGGGAGGAAGGGGGGGGAGGAGGGAGGAAGTAGGAGGGAGGGGATATGGACATGGGTACAAAGGTTAACTTTCCAATCAGGGCTACCATTCAGTTGCAAGTGGTCTTTGTTTGCTTTTGTTTCCCCTTTTGAGGTTTTTAATGATCTTGTTTGCGCTGATGGCCTTTTAAATGTATAGAAAGCTGGCCCTTTAAATGTCTTTTAAAGGGCCAGCGCTGCCGAGTGGACCGCCCCAACTGATAGGATGATCCATCCAGCATCCGTCAAGGTGGAGTCTCCCACTTGTGATGTCACTAACTCACAGGGCAGGGCAGATTTTGAAACTGCTCGTAACGGCCAATTGCCATTCATACATGATGGTAAAATGGGGATCAATCACACTCACAAATGGTGTTAAGATAGGGGGGCCAAACCCGCTCACACAGGTGGTAAAATAGGACCGCTTTAAAATGTGTTCCCGGTCAATGCAAAGCATGGACACTGAATGGACCCTCAACCTATATGTCCATATGTTGTTATGATTGGTGCTGTGGTCCTTTGCTTCTCAACCTGGCAGCGTGAAGATCTAAGATCTTTCTGTACTTTGTTGTGTTGCTGATGAGACTGGATGATGGTATCGACAGTTTGTGTTGAGCATGACCTCACTACGGCGCCGTATTCACTGGAGAAGAACGATAATCAGTTTTATTGCATCAAAATATAACCACAATTTTATTCTGCCTTTATCAGGGAGGAGGATTGGCTTTTTATTGGCTGTGGTATTCTAAGCTATGCCAAAAGAAAAAAAGGCAATTCAGTTAACTTTCAATACACCAAATGAACCAAGAATGAAATGCAAACAATAATTCTAACAGGGAAACTTATTCCTCTGGAAACTCTTTCTCTGTCTTCCTGCATCTCTCTCGTTCTGCCTCTCTCTGCCTCTCTCCCTGCCTCTCTCCCTGCCTCTTTCTCTCTCTCTCTCTCTCTCTCTCTCTCTCTCTCTCTCTCTCTCTCTCTCTCTCTCTCTCTCTCTCTCTCTCTCTCTCTCCAGTGATGATTCACTTTCTGCCGAGGACCCTCCAGCGTAGCCTCTTTCATCACAGACACACGCACACACACACACAGACACACACACACACACACACACCCCTCTGCTTTAAAGAAAAATACTCAATAACATTGCAGGCCTCCGTTCCTCCTCCCAAAACGTCACCTTTAAAGTCCTTCCCCTGCATGTTGCAGGCTTTATATATTATATATACTAGAGTTTCCGCGCACGCAATGGGTGTGCTGAACCTCCAGTTGTAATTAAACCCATAGCAATTATATGTAAACCCCAGTCAATAATGTAACAAATTTCTGAGCGCATAATAGAATAACATTTTGCCTATAATTTCACAATGTATAACATTCGTTCACCACTAATGACTCTTAAAAGAAGTGCCAATATTTAAATATTTTTTAACAGGCTGTTTATCATTTAGGGGTCCACTCAATGACATGCAGAAGCGTCATCAACGCGCCCACTGAAGTGGTGTAAGAAATACCGACTTCCTACTCATTCACATATAAGGAAATGTACATTACCTACGGAGAAAATACAACCTCAGGGGTAGTAATATTCAGGAGATTTTCAGGGTAAAAATGTCAGGATATGTTGTTCACACATACTGCCCATCAGGAGAATATCAGGACTTACATGTGTGTCTGAAAGCAGCTAGTGTGAGCGTTGTATGTGTGCGTTTGTGCGTGCTGTGTGTGTGTGTGTGTGAGCTGCAGGCTGCTTGGCACATGCGCACATGAGTAACTTGAGTAACCGGTGCGACAGGCTTGATATTATAGTAGTAAGGTACATATATAACGTATGACCTGCGTTTGTGATGCTAATTTTATCTATGCTCGCTGCGTGACACTGAGGTTGACTGTACTCTGAGCTAACAAACAGGCCGATGCAAAAACGACAGAACTAATAATATACAATATAATACATACATATCCACAATGCACATGTTTTTCTTTCCTTCTTCTGTCACTTTTGGATTATTTATCGTCTGTGTTTTGTGTTCACTGGACCGCATCGCTTAGCAACGGTGGGGGGAGGGAGGGGGGAGAGGGGGGAGAGGGGGGGAGGGAGGGGGTTGTTTACCCGTCAGGTAGTCCAGGTTCTCCAGAAGTTTCTTCTCCCGAGTGAAGTCCAGGGCGAACGAGTCGAATTTGTCCGTCAGGTTGATCTCCGGGATCAGCACCTGGGTGGACGCCGTCGCCATGGAAACCCTTGGGGAGCACGTCGGGAAATTCGTCGGCAATAAGTGATGCATCGTGACAGTGACTGAATTACCCACCAGAATTATTTGAGGGTATCGATTTTTACTGGGGCGACTCCAGTCGATGACCGAAAGTCGTCATTGTCGACTCTTTCTAATGTTTTATCATTGCATAAATCGTCCAACGCTTTAATAGTTTCTTTCAACATAATGATCAGTCAAGTCTTTTCAAAGCACATACGAGGGAGATGAACTAGCAACTTGGAACCAATCGGAACGAAGGAAAACCGAATAGTTATAAATTCTCTTTCCTGTTGACAGCTGCGGGTCACTCTGCATCATTACCACAGCACACCACCTAAAGGCCTTCTGTATGTATGTAACTTTACTTATATTGTCTGTATGTTGGGTTTTATGTTGCCAGTTTGCCAAAGACGAATTTCCAATGTCTGTTAATTCAGTGGACAATAATGTTTTTATGTATCTAACTTTCTAGAGGAACTTCGCTCTAGTCTCCCAAAATGGCCGCCCCTAACCGCTCCTCCCCTCACCTCTCGGTGATGCCCTTGGCGCTCTGCAGGAAGCGGGCGTGGTCGGTCTCCTTCAGCGTCTGGTCCGCCTGCGTGATGAGGGAGGAGGAGCGCTCGATGCACTGCTGGCAGGTGGAGATCTGCTGGGCCAGCTTCCTCATGCGCACCGTCTGGGAGGGGGGGGGGGGGGGGGGGGGGTGGAGGTATAGGTGGGGTTAGAGAGATGGAGAGGAGGGGTGGAGAGGATGGAGAGGTGGGGTTTCAGATGGAGAGGAGAGGTGGAGAGGAAAGGTTGGAGGGGATGGTGGAGAGAGGGAGGAGAGGGAGGGAGGGAGGGAAAGGTGGAGAGGAGAGGTTGGGCCGGAGAGGGTGGAGGGAGGGGAGGGAGGGAGGGGGGGAGAGAGGGGGGGAGGGAGGGAGGGAGGGAGTTTGGAGATGATGGAGGGAGGGAGGGGAGGGAGGGAGGGAGGGGTGGAGAGGAGAGTTGGGCCGGATATGGTGGAGGGAGGGAGGGGAGGGAGGGATGGAGGGAGGGAGGGAGGGAGGGAGGGAGGAAGGGAGGGAGGGAGGGAGGGAGTTTGGAGATGATGGAGGGAGGGTGAGAGGAGAGGTGGGGTTGTAACGATAGAGGATAGGGTTTGGGATAGATGAGGGAGGTTAGAGAGGAAAGGTAGAGACGTTTAGAGAGGGTGGGAGGTTGTAAGAGGGAGGGGGGGGGAGAGGAGAGAAAGGGAGGGAGGGAGGAGGAGGTGGGAAGAGGAGGAGTGAGGGAGCAAGGGGTGCAGATGTTTTACGGTTGTTTAAGAGTGATGGATGGAAGGAGTGATGAATAGAGGACAAAATGGAGATGTTGGGAGGGGGGCATTGGATGGAGGGAGATAGGGGAAAAAACAAGAGTTATTGAGGATGGAGATGGTGGGTTTTGTCTGGGGACAGCTGATTGGCCCTTGGTAAGTGACCTCGTGAACTATGCAGATGTTTATATGGTTTCGGCGGAGGCTATTGAAATACACAAAACGTCACATTCTACCGAACTGCTTCTGTGACTAAGCTTCCAGGCTTTAGGCAACAGCACAAACTATAGAAAGAAAAAACGCCAGCGTCTGCATCTAAGCCACTGAGCCTTAAACCGTGAAATCATAGAAACAGATCATAGAATTAGCGTCTCGATAACAGCGTAAGTTGTCTGCTTATCAGTGTAATCCTGTTGTGGCCATTTTTTATTTTTAAGGCTAGCTATTCACTCTTCCTCTCTCGTTATTTCTCCTTCTTTTCAGACCCACGTTCTCCGGGAGGCTGGAGATATTCAAAGTGGCAGATTTGGGACGGCAAGTGGAATGAGGTCAAATGCCCCATTTTGTCTTTTCTTTGCAAAAACACTCCTTTATAAACTGCTTCCGCCGCATTCTCATCAAGGCTTTGCCTGAAAAAAACCGCAACTTAAGGTCTTTTATCAGTAAAATAGTTTTGCTTAATCCTATTGTATGAAGAAATGCTTTCCCGATGTTATGATAGTAATCTAGCTGAAATTGAATCTATTCGTATCCGTGCATATAAATACATATAACTTGTTTGTTATCATTAAAGAGCAGGTAGGGGTTATGGACATATCGCGCAAGGATGCCTACAAGTAGGCTGCAGACATCGGGTAATTGAACCCAGAATCTTCCGACTTTTTCTAGGCGACAGAAACCGTGCAACCTGGGCCAATCAGAAAGGAAGAGGGGAGGTGAGCTCTTTGGTGCATGGAGACCTAATCCTGATGTCGAGTTCTGCAGACATAGCAACAACCACATGGCAAATCCCGATTTGAGGTGATACCCCTGGAGGATGTGCACTTAGCGGAGATCACATAGGACGGGGAACAACAGCTTAGTTTAGGAGGTAGAGCAGGTTGACCACTAACCCGAGGGTTGCTAGTTCAATCCCCGGCTCCTCCTAGCTGTGTATCGGAGTGCCCTTGAGCAAGACGCCTCACCCTGACTGCTCCTGACGAGCTAGCTGTCAACTTATGTGGTTGACTCTGCAGTCGGTTTGTGAATGTGTACGTGAATCTGTGAATGACAGGCAATAATGTAAAAAAAATTGAGTGGATACTGGATAGAAAAGCGCTACATAAATGCAGTCCATTTAACATTTTACTGACACTATTTTCCCCTTTCACCTTTTTTTTTTTTTTTTTACATTTTGCCACTTCTCCCAAGAGCCAGTAGAACATTCGGTTGATAAACGATCGTTGTTGTTTGTTTTTTTTTGGGGGGGGGGGGGGGGGGGCGTTTTTGTCATGAAAGGAGAGAGCTGTAAGACCCGGCTTTTAATGGACAACAAACCCGGCTTTCGGGTCCAAATTAATTCCCCTTTCCATATGCTCGGGGATTTCCGGTGGAACGGCCAAAACGTTTCGTCCCATCTGCGGGGCGGCAGCCAGGAAGTTCACCCTCTGTTCACACTGCGCTGCAGATGACCTGAGTGACCGAATCGCCTGGGTGAAAAAACGCTCTTTAATGAAAATGTCTAGCTTGGAAGTAAAACGAGAAAAGGTTTGGACACGAGTGAAGAATGGCAAATTTGTCGGTTTTCTGTATGGCAACGATTATTTGTGGTGTTCAATTTATTTAATTTTATTTGTTTTTCTAACCTCTGAATTTCCTAACATAGGTCTACACACAGAAACACACACACGAAATCTCACAAACCTAAAACCTAAAACCAAACACACATAATCTCGCACTCAAAAAAACCAAACACATAAACACACACACACACACACACACACACACACACACACACACACACACACACACACACACACACACACACACACACACACCCCTAAAACCAAAGGCACGTAATGTCACACAAAAAGAAACACACAAACACAGGCCAACTCCCACACACAAACACACAAACACACACACGCACACACGTGGCGGCACGCTTGGAGAGTGATGAGTCACACCCACGGGGGGGTTTATCGATCGCCCCTCGTTCATAACGCGAGCGAACGTGAGCGATGACTGGGCCCTGAGCTCCCCAGCCCCGATCAATCAAACCCAGAGACTGGCGCTCTCGACGGAGCGATGGGGATTCCAGCAGGATTCAGTTTTGTTCTGTCTCCCAGTTGCTTGGGTGACGTCACTGACTCAGGGCATCACTCATAAAGTTGTAGAGGTTAATACCGCTGTCGTCTAACTTTTTACTACTTTTGTAAATTAATCAAGTTAGGACAGGTACGATGGGCGTGCTTGTAATTCAACTCGCTTTGAAGCGGGTTTGAATATTAGCTTCAATAATGTTTGGAATGTTGCCATGTTAAAATCCCCTTTAGAGTCATCTAGAACGTTGTTAATGGTTAACGCTTTAGAAGATGAAATAAAACCAAATCAATGACTACTAGGTTGCCGGGTTAAAACCTTATTAAGTGCTTAAGGGTTAAAAGCTTAAGAGCATAAATAGTAAATAACCACATCATGGATTATGAAGGGAGGCACGATAGACTGAATGGGGCGGGACTTAGTGGGCAGGGTGTAGCGAGGTCAGGGTGTAGTGGTAAGGGTGTAGCAGAAGTAAGGGTGGAGAAGCGGGGTGTCCTCACTCTTTTAGCAGGAAGAAGTGGGAATCCTTCGCTAACCGATCTATTGATGATGCTACTGATGTTTACTTTGATTCTTTTACTTATCTTTATTCAATTGATCTTGTATTGTGGCTGCTATGTGACTGTTGAGGAACCAAGCCTAATCCTTTCACTCTTGTGTACTTCTAAGTACAATAAGAAGTACAATAAGATGTAATAGAAGTAGCTCTGATTCTGATCCTTTTTATTTTTCTATAATTTTCCGTAATTATTTTTTACACAATTTGCACAATTTAGTCAGAAACGAAACATGGCACATGGGGTGGACTGTACCATTATTTATTTATTTAATTATTTCTTTGCCTGACATCGCCCCTGACTGGTACCAGGCTGAGCTGCACGGCGGGGTCTCCTACCTTGCCCTCCTTGATCTTGGAGCCGATGATTTGCCTCCGCTGCTGGATGATCTCGATGAGGAGGTCACACTCCTCCAGCAGCTTGCCCTCCTGCCGCGACGCGTTCACCTGGGAGGCGAGAGGGACCCATCTCAATGTACAAACATGTGGCCTACATCGGCCGCATGGATGGACATGCGCTCGCACACGCAGGTAGATGTACACACACATCCACTCTCACACACAAACTAAATCCTCCACACAAACTCGCTTTCTTTCACACACACAATATATCACACAAAAACCTAAAGCTATGTCCGACACAGAAATCACTCACTTTCTCATGCACTCACTTTCACACACTCTCACACACTTTCACACACTCACTTTCACTTTCACACACACATTTCCACACACACACACACACACACACACACACACACACACACACACACACACACACACACACACACACACACACACACAAACACACACACACACACACACACACACAAAAACAGACACTCTCACCAGCTGTTATTAAACAAATCAACATTTTTGAAATGATCAAGATGATGAGATAAAAAAGTTTTGCCAAAACACTTGCAAAATATGAAAAATGCATTATGAAGCAGGCTTGGCTAGGCTAGGCTAGTCGCGATCCAGACACATTATATTCCCTTTAAGAGGGACAGATTCACAGCCTTATTTCACCCGGCAACTCCAGTGTGTGGATAAAATCACGAGCAGTGTCTCTAATATCTGGTAACAGCTGTTTAAATCCCCCATCCCACGCACTGGGGTCTTAATATGGCTGGAGGCAGCAGAAACGTAATCACATAACCTTTAAACACGGCTGTAACGAGGCCGTAAAGCCACACTGCGCTTTACGAGTGCTCACTCCATTGCATTCTGTTTAGTGGCTTTCTTTCTTTTCATTTCTTTTCATTCATTTCTCTCAGTCTTTTTCTTTCTCGTGTTTCATTTGCTGTTCATTGTATCATCAGGGGAAAATGAATAGGTACAAATTCCTCCCGCCAGAATTCAGTTCATTTATCATATAGCTAATAGTTAGCATTCACAATAATTTATGGAAGTAAATATACATGGATATGATTTTAAATATGTGGTTTATATATGCATTCATCACCTAAGCCTTCACCTAAAACCTTCACCTAGCTGCAACTTCAATTCGGAAAAGTAAAATTGCCGGCCATTTTGGATGCCCATTGTTCATCTCTGACATGATTCAAACTCTTTCATGATTCATGGTCGCTAATGACTCATACTCTTAGCAGAGTGAATTAGAGCTGGTCTTATACAACAGAATATGATTCAGCGTAACGCTAGGCACTTTGCGCGTATGCACACACACACACACACACACACACACACACACACACACACACACACACACACACACACACACACACACAGGTTCAAGTGGATATTACAACAGCAGTAATGTTTCGGAGCCAAGAAACATCTTCCACTGGGAAGTAATCCATCTAACAACACACACACACACACACACACACACACACACACACACACACACACACACACACACACACACACACTTGCCCACGCACACACACACACACACACATGCATCTATGAGAAGGCGGCTCCTCTCCTTGGTCGGTCTCCAAACCAAACTTCAACAGAAAGCACATCGACCAAACCCATATGCAAATGAGTCTCATCTGGTGTTAACAAATCATATTCCACCATACCAGGCCAAGTCATTGGTATCCCAGTTACTCAAAATAGGTTCTGATTGCTCAGACACGCTTAATGAAACTGGGACCTGTTTTATATTCATCATTACCTTCTTAGCACAAAACAAAGTCTTCTCTGGCAAATGTGTTTGCACTTTTTCATTAGTTTCACCAATTCTTCACAGCACTTTTTTAAAAAAGTTAACACAGATCTCATGAAAAAGACCCCAAAAAACTATATTGGAATAACTGCGTTAAAGGGGTAGGCAGAGATTTATGGAAAATGGCTTTTTGGTAATTGGAAATGTGCCTGTTTTACCTAGACTGAATTCCTCATTCTTTGTCCAAAAGGGGAGTTCACTGGGTTAGCTTTAACTTTCAGTCAGCCGCTTCCATTGACTCGAAGTGTTGCAGATGCTTAGCTCCTGCTCATGTTAAATACTTTCCAAAGAAACATATACTATCGGCAGATGTTGACAGTGCTTCAACTCTGTGTGTGCGTGTGAAGCCAAATGCAAATTTAAGGACAGAAATACTTTTCAAATCGAAAAATCTGATATTCTAGGATTTTCAAAATAATGGCGTGAATCAACTGAATATATTAATGGCTTCTCTGCTCCCCCATCTGGTCGCAGGGGTTGGTGCAAGAAGGGTTGAGGAAAAGATCCCCATTGGTGTCAAATATTTAGAGATCCCTTCTCTCTGAATATTTCAGTCTCGGCAGGGAGGCTCGTGCACTTTTGCTTGAGAGCACGTGATTAGGTTAACTTTACCTTCTCTCGTTTGAAGCTAATTCGCGTGTCGTGTTTTCAAAGAGGATATTAAAGGTCCCTGAATTTAACCTTGCGGGCACACAAACACACACATGCACACACACGCAGACACAATCCCAGCATCATACTCATCCATAACAATTTGGGTGTGCTTTTGCAGTCCTGAATCACAGAGGTTGTGAAATCAAATAAAGTCTAATCCATGTACAATCAGAACAGCTCTGCAGTGAAACGACAGACACCACCTGCTCATATTTAAATATAAACAAATCACACAGACACAAAACCATCATAAGGCTCCATGTCTTCCGTTGTGAAACATTTCAAATCGCGGAGGAAAGATAAATCTCAATCTAAATCCTCTTTTCCTGAGCTTGGCGGAGCCACTTAAGCTAGCTGTTGTTGTCCGTTATAAAACTCAGGCTTGGCTTCTTTATGACCCTATATGCAATGCCTTATGTAAAGCCTCTTACTTGGCAGACAACATAGGCAGCGGCTTAGCCCAGGGAGAGAGAGACAGAGTGAGAGAGAGAGAGAGAATACATGCTTTCACTGGGACATCCCAGAGTGCAAACATCTGTAAACCCAGACACATACAGATTGCACGTTACAGGCTGGCAAAGTTTCTAGGTCAGACGATTCAATGTTTTGGTGTTTGAATTCAAAGTTGAGTAAATTCCTTTCTGTTTCGATCACCTGAGTTTGGTGTTTGCCACATATTTGCCTGGTTTTTAATTATGCTATCATAGGGCTGCTACGTAACGCTGTGTACAGTTGCCTTACTCCGAGGTTCATAAGGCTGGAATAGACGTGAGATTGCAATGGATCTCATGGAACACCATGATAATTCACACCTTGATATCCATTCATAATTACAAGAAAATATTACAGATTCAGTCGGCTATCCTTTGAACATGATTTACATTAAGGAAATGTCATCCAACGCAATTTACAATAAGCACATTCGTCAGAAGAAAGAAACAATATATCTCTGTCGTACTGTAAGAATGTTCATGGAACCAATCGCTAGATTAACCCATTCCCCGTATAAACCAAAGTTAACTAGGATAAGATGCTACACGATGCTGAGTATTATTTTTAAGTGCCAGGACGTACAAAATACAATGATACATCATGACGTCTCAGTGAAGCTGAATTGTTAGGCTGTGTTTAGGACACTTTGACCAGACCTTGAACATCACAATGTCTTAATTGAGGCTGTAGGATGGGTTTGGACAAGGACGGTGCGTCATGGATCGGCCCCCTACCTCTACATGTTGGCAGGTCTGGATGAGCTTCCCCATCATAGACTCCAGCTCATTGTTCCTCTTGATGAGGTGGCCCAGGTTGCAGTCCAGAGATTGCTGAAAAGCGCACAGAAAAAGTGAAATGTAAGGAACTGAGGGTCAAATAAATGAGGGTACACTGGTGGATTGTTTACATTAACATTCAGGGCTATTAGCAAACGCTTTAATCCAAAGAGACGGTTCATACACACATTCACACACCGACGACGGAGTCAACCACGCTAGGCGACAGCCAGCTCGTCGGGAGCAGTTAGGGTGAGTTGTCTTGCTTAGGGACACCTCAACACGCTAGGAGGAGCCGGGGATCGAACCAGCAACCTTCTGGGATAGAAGTCAATCCTCTCTACCTCTTGAAGCTAAGCCGACCAAGGTGGAGTAAGGGGACATCAGAAACATTTGAAGAGGGGAAAGCTATCAGGATTTTGTGTCCTGGCTTGTAGACGATATGACAGCAGGGGGGGTAGGATGAGGGGAGGAGTAGATCAAGACAACATATGCCAGCTGAGATTCCCGAGAAAAGAGTTTAAACGTCCTAAATCAAAACAGTTGGCAAATCGACAAAATTAATGTTGTTTCACTGCTAGAATTAGAAATTCTCTGCAGATCATTGGTCGGAACAGATTCATTCCAGGATTGCGTTTATGGTGTCGGAAGAAAAAAAAAGACGAGGGGACCGATTTTCGACTAGAGGGTGTGTGAGCAACATTCAGCTTCACAACGCAACACGTCTGAGAAACCACACCCCCCAAACCCCATACTCCCAGGAACCAATAAAAACAAAGCAATAATCACAGACCACATGATTCTCCGTCATCCATCAAACCCGAAGAAAGTCTAAACGCCGAAGGGGTCCGGCGTTAAAACACAAAAACAAACGACGATTCAGCAAATCGGTTTGCTTTTGACTGAAGGGGTTCAGCGTACGCAGAGCTCCGGGGATGAAGTGATCCCGGGAACGGGAGGTGTTGTGGAGGAGGGTGTAAGGGGGGGAGGTTAAAGGGGTTGTGAGCACAGTGGGGGGGGGGGGGGGGGGGGGGGGTCGTTGGAACGGGGTTTGGGGCGGTGGGGGAGTAGGAGTCAAAAGACACAGAGTGAGGAGCGGGGAGCGAGAGGGATGCTAACGACGTTACCTCCGGCCGCTGGTGGGGACTCTCGTCACGGTTCTGCCTGTGCATCCTGTCGCTGGCTCAGAGCGAGTGAGGGCTAGGAGGCTGCGCTAGGCTAGGCTATGCTACGCCCCCCTCTCTCTCTCTATAAATCTCTCTCGCTCGCCCTTTGGCTTTCTCTTGGGCTCTCTCTCTCTCTCTTTCTCTCTTGACCTTTGCCTACCTCTTGGGCTCTAGCTCCCGTCTCTCTCTCTCTCTCTCTCTCTCTCCCTCTCTCTCTCTCTCTCTCTCTCTCTCTCTCTACCTCTCTCTCTCTCTCTCTCTCTCTCTCTCTCTCTCTCTCTCTCTCTCTCTCTCTCTCTCTCTCTCTCTTTCTCACTGCCTTCCTCTTTGGTTCCAGCTCCCGTCTCTCTCTCACCCTTTCTCTCTATCTCTCTCTCTCTTGCCCTTTGCCTCCTCCTTTCCCTTGGTCTCTCTCTCTCTCTCTCTCTCTCCACTCTCGCTCTCTCTTGCTCGCCCTCTGTTCAGCCAGCCATGTGCACAAGTTCGACCGAGCATCAAATTGGGCATCAAATCGAGCCCTCCCCTCCCTCTCTTTCCTCCTCCCCTCTCCTCTCCTCCTCCCTCCATCTCCCTTGTTCTCTCGTTTTCCCTCCTCTCCTCTCTTTCCCCCCCCTCTTCTCCCTCCTCCCCTTCTCTCCCCCCTCCCCTCCTTTCCTCCCATTCTCCCTCTACCCCCTCCTCCCCCCCTTCTCCTCCTTCCTTCATCTCCCCTCTCCCCCCTCGCCCCTTCTCCCCCCTCTCCCCAACACAAGCCCGCCTCGTTGCGAGCCAACAAAGCAGCTAACAGGTGCCCGTGTGTGTCAGCGATGTCCCAGTTTATCTCCCCCTGAAACCCCCTCTGTTCCTCGGCCTCCCCCCCTCCTCCCCCCTCATGTCACTCTACTCCCTCCCTCTGCCAGGGAACACGCCGCCGGCCGCCCGCTGACAAGTCACGCGTGATGTCCCCGTCCCTGTTCTCTGATGTTTACAACGTTCTCTTCCTTCTCCCTTTCTCCCTTTCTCTCATTTTTTCTTGTTTTCTATCACTTTGTTTTTCTTTCTCTTTTTCTTTCAATTTCCTTTGTTCCCTTTTACCCTCCACCCTCCCTCTCTTCTTTACTTTCCTCCTTCCTTCCCTCCTTACCTCATTTCCCTCCTTTCCCCCTCTCTCCTTCCATCTTTCCTTCCCTCCCTCCTCCCATCCGTCCTTCCTTCCTCCCTAATTTCCATCCTTCCTTACTTCCTCCCATCCTCCCATCCTTCTTACCCTCCTTCGTTCTTTCCTCCCTTCCTCCCCTCCTTCAACCCTTCCTTGCTTCCTTCCCTTCCGACCCAAGCATCTCTCAGGCTGAACCAGGGTTCAGTAGTCAGCATCGTGGTGCCGTTCTGAGGGGCGCAGACCGTTGGTTTGAGTTTGGGATGGGCGGGGGAGGGTAGGATGTATGCATTGTTCCAGGCTTATGTATGTACGTTTCTGTAGTGCGTTTCCACTCACAACAGCCCCTGGGAGCGCTTCACAACAAGTGACTCACACACGCACTGAAAGACCCGCAAGCACACATACAGACACACACACACACACACACACACAGTCAAAGAACCACAAGCACACACACACAAACACAACCACACACACACACAGACCCGCAAGCACACACACACACACACACACACACACACAAACTGAAAGACCCGCTAGCACACACACACACACACACACACACACACACACACACACACACACACACACACACACACACACACACACAGACACACACACTGAAAGACCTGCAAGCACATACGCACACTGACAGCGTGTGTGACAATGCCAGCTTGCAGACAACAGTTAGAGTGCCTTGCCCAAGGACATCTCTCTGGATGAAAGAGGGTTTGAACAACGTGCCTCCTGCCAACGCGTCTCACAAAACCCAGAGAGAATAGATACAGCTGACATTGGGAATCTAACCACTCCCCATGGCAGTCATTAATGCCTTGCTCTATTGGAGGGAGTCGAACCCCAACCCTGGATGTGGTTAATGATGATGACAAGATAAAGATAGATTAGAGGACACTGTGTGTCTGTGTGTGTGTTTGTGTGTGTGTGTGTGTGTGTGTGTGTGTGTGTGTGTGTGTGTGTGTGTGTGTGTGTGTGTGTGTGTGTGTGTGTGTGTGTGTGTGTGTGTGTGTGTGTGTGTGTTTGAGAGAAAGTGTGTCTGGATGTGTTCAATTGCGTGTGTGTTGGGTTGTGTTCGTGCGGTTTTGTTTACGTGCATGTGTGTTGGTGTGTGTTCCTTTGAGTGTGTGTGTGTGTGTCTGCAGGGCTGATGCTATGTGGCAGCTCTGAGGATGGCCTTAATATGGTGCTGACACACAGACAGAATGTGTGGGCGCCATAAATTAATAATTACAAACATGGCAGCTCTTAAAGAGGCACGGGGGGGGGTCAACGATGTCTGGTCACATGACGCATGACACATGATCTGGAAGCAAGCAGGAAGTGGGGCAAAATTAAACGTAAATAGCACCAAAGATATTGAAGTGAAATGCACCATGAGCGAAAGGGAACAGACCATAATAAACGGGTCATTGAGCTTGAAAGACTGCATATCCCTGACGAGGTGTGGAGGCGGTATATCATATTCAAAATGTGTCCCAGACATTCGGAGATAAGTGCACTATATGTGAGCAGTGCTGTTTCTGTGTGTGTGTGTGTGTGTGTGTGTGTGTGTGTGTGTGTGTGTGTGTGTGTGTGTGTGTGTGTGTGTTTGTGTGTGTGTGTGTGTGTGTGTGTGCGTGCGCGTGTGTGTAGAAGCTGTGTGTGAATATCCTAGACTTCCAAATAACCGCTTTGTTATTTCCACGATTTTAGTATTTCTTATTTGTAGGCTTTTGTTCATTTGCATGCAATGAAAGTGAAAGTGCAGCTTCACGCCTCGGCAAATGATTGACCGTCAAACACAACGCGTAACTACAACATGAATGATTCAATCGAGAGATACCTCCCGCACATATCAATGATTATGACATGATCACAGAGATCTGTTTAGGATGCCCTGCAGGAAGCTGCTCTCGAGAGTCAGGACACACACATACAGACACACACACACACACACACACTCACACACACACACACACACACACACACACACACACACACACACACACACACAATCTTTCACAAACAAACACACACACACAAACCCATTCGCTCTCTCCTCCCCTCAAAAACAGACACACACAAACACACACACACACAATCCCACTCTCTCCCTCACACATACACACACACACACACACACACACACACACACACACACACACACACACACACACACACGCTGACTCATATTTATTACATAAAGAATTCAGATCAGAACCGGGCAAAACACAAAGCTGCTTTCAATCTGCTGTAGCCTTGGGTCCCTGTGTGTGTGTGTGTGTGTGTGTGTGTGTGTGTGTGTGTGTGTGTGTGTGTGTGTGTGTGTGTGTGTGTGTGTGTGTGTGTGTGTGTGTGTGTGTGTGGCTATGTGGGGGCGTGTGTGCGCAAGTATGCACGTAAGTTGTGCATTGCAGTGTGTATTAATGTGTGTGGTTTGTGTGTGTTTGTGGGGCTTTGTGTCTGTGTGTGTCTGTGTGTGTCTGTGTGTGTGTATGTGTGCGGGTTTGCGTCTGTGTGGCCGTGTGTTCCTTTCGATTTTTTTGTACCATTGGTATTAAGGTCACCCAAATTAAACAAAAAACAATTTGTCTCTCTGTCTTGACCTCAGCCGCTTAACATCTGTCTGTCTCTGTCTGTACGTACAGTTCGTCTGTCTGACTGCCTGTTTATCCGCTATCTGTTACTTTTTTGCTGCTACTCTCTCCCTGTCCTACCCCTGTCTCCCTCTCCCTGTCTCTCTCCCCTGTCTTCCTGTCTCTCCCTGTCTCTTCCTCTGTCTCGCTTTCTCCCAACATTGTCTCCCTGTCTCACCCACTGTCTTCCTCCCCCCCCCCCCCCCCCCCCATTTGCCCCTGTTCTGCTCTCATCTCTTAGGTGTTAGTGGTGAGAGAGAGGGGAGGGAGAGAGAGAGAGAGAGGAGAGAGAGAGAGAGAGCGAGAGAGAGAGAGAGAGAGAGAGAGAGAGAGAGAGAGAGAGAGAGAGAGAGAGAGAGAGAGAGAGAGCGAGAGAGCCCGGACAAACACTTTATCACAACCTCATGCTCACATTGGATCTCAGCATCTGATCCTGCTCTGGTTTGTCTCACGGTGTTAGAGGAGCCGGCCTGGGATGGCCGTGAGTCATAGGAATATAACAGGGACGAAAGAGATAGAGAGAGAGAGAGACCGAGAGACCGAGAGAGAGACACCGAGAGAGAGAGAGAGACCGAGAGACCGAGAGAGAGACACCGAGAGAGAGACACCGAGAGAGAGAGAGAGAGAGATAGAGATAGAGAGAGAGAGAGAGAGAGAGAGAGAGAGAGAGAGAGAGAGACCAAGAGAGAGAGACCAAGAGAGAGCAGGCTGGAACATGGTGAATCTCCAAAGACAAACAGCGTGTTCCAACATTGACAACAGCTCCTAGCGCGTATACCAAGCAGGGTTGTTTATGGCTTTAGAGATTGCATGCATCACTCTCAACAAATCACTCCATTCTGCAAACCCATTTAAACCTTCCACCACAGAGAGAGAGAGAGAAATAGAGAGAGAGAGTCCATTACCGTTCAATGTAGTAACGGCAGAAGCCTAGAAAAACAACGTTCAAATGTTGTAAAAAAAAATTATACGTGTTTAATTATTTAGTCAAAACATTCTATCCTCCGTAGTGTAACAGAGCACTTATCCAAAAATGTGTATTTTTCCAACCTTTGAGTTGGCTTCATAATTGGAGTCTTAAGTTGGATTTAATAATTTAAAACAGTACGCGGAAAAAGGTTTTTTCAAATGTATTTCCTTTGTGTATTCAAAAGTCAAGTGTGTTTGGTGTTTCAATATTGCATGATTCTTGAGTAGCTTTCACTTTTCCAGATTAGCCTAAAAAAAGCCTCAAATTTGAGTGTTCACTCAACATTCTGGTTTAAAAAGTACAGAGTTAGAGCAGGAGTACAAAGCGTGCGTGCGTGCGTGCGTGCGTGCGTGCGTGCGTGCGTGCGTGCGTGCGTGCGTGCGTGCGTGCGTGCGTGTGTGTGTGTTGTGAGGACCGAGTCAAAGCAAGTGTATGACACTAGCTTAACTACCACCACTGTTTCCTAATGGCGCAGATGTTAATTAACCTACGGGATAATTACAAGAGTGCAGTGACCTGATCGGTTCATACATGACATGAATGGCCTACACTACGAGAGAGAGAGAGAGAGAGAGAGAGAGAGAGAGAGAGAGAGAGAGAGAGAGAGAGAGAGAGAGAGAGAGAGAGAGAGAGAGAGAGAGAGAGAGAGAGAGAGAGAGAGAGAGAGAGAGAGAGAGAGAGAGTCATAATAGGAGA
>NC_044051.1:37848876-37851376 GCF_902167405.1 Gadus morhua
CAGACGGGAGGATAAGGGGAAGAGGATTTGAGATGAGCGGGGGAGACAGACAGGGAAGACAAATTGGGAGAGAGAGAAAAATGTGCCCGTGATTAAATGAGCAGAGACGGCTTACTGGTCTGTATCAGGTGGACCCGATGTGGAGGGGGAATCGACAGGGGAACAGGGAGGGGATCGTGCCGGATTGTTCCTCAGTCGGAGATGAAACATTGGACAAACTCTGTGACTTTGTTTGCGCTTTTGTTTTTTCCGTCAGCCAATGAAACATATCGGAAAGCCATCTTTCGTTTGTATCCTTGGACCAGAGATTTCATATTTTTTGGATGTTTCACATTAGTTTGAAGCCCTGGAAAACGCAGAAATAATCAGATTATTAAAAAAACAAAGGCCTATCTGATTGTTATTGTGTACAAAGACACATGTGTTTCTACTTCTATTAATTTTTGTATTTGTTTGTCTCTCTCTCTCTCTCTCTCTCTCTCTCTCTCTCTCTCTATCTCTCTCTCTCTCTCTCTCTCTCTCTCTCTCTCTCTCTCTCTCTCTCTCTCTCTCTCTCTCTCTCTCTCTCTCTCTCGCCTGAAGTTCTTCAGGCCTGTGTGTTCAGTGAGTGAGTTCACTGATCAGTGTTTGGGTTCAGGCCCCCCCTGCTCGCTCAGGCCCCGCTCAGAGCGACAGTTGGCTCAGCTAATTAGCGCCATAATTGAGAGAGAGAGAGAGAGAGAGAGAGAGAGAGAGAGAGAGAGAGAGAGAGAGAGAGAGAGAGAGAGAGAGAGAGAGAGAGAGAGAGACAGCGAGGGAGAGTAATAATTAGTGCAAAATTGAGTTCAGCTGTGCTGCAGACGCTGATTTAAGTAGTTTGCACGTTTGTTCCGATTTCTTTGTGAAAAGCTTGTTTCGAAAGGAAGCTAGAAAGAATGATGCCTTTTTCACACGTACGTGCGCACGCACACACACATGCGTACGCACGCACACACCCAAGGCTACAGCCAATGTCCTGTGTCTGGAAGTGAGCACAAATCCATTTGACTGATCACACCTCTAAATGTGAGACAGACAAAGGTTAGGCAGACACCAGCCTGATAGAAAAACAAGGATGGGGAGAGGCAGGTGTCTGATTAATGGAGCGGTTCCAGATCCTTCTCCCCACTCTTCTATTATTAACTCGGTCACTAACTCGCTTGTAGTCATGAATTCACGCGTTCATTTGTTCCCTCGCTCACTTAGATTCATGCATTCACTCAAGTGAATCATTCACTCAAAACATTCATTCATTCCTTCTATTCAATCCTCCATCCAGATATACATTTAAAAATCTGTGGGTGAACTGAGGTCTTTGCAGATTCTTATCAAACAATTTCAAACCTTTGAGTTGCTATCATTGTCTTGTGTCCTGTTGACATGTGTCATCGTCATTACCCCGTCCGGGATCAATAAAGTACATATAACAGTGTACCTCCACACACAAACACTATTTATCAAACGCCACAACTTGTATGCGAGCCACGCCACTTTCATAAGAATGAAAGTGGCGCCCCCCACACGCACACATTTTTCCCTAGAATTTATCTGGAAGGTCCAGGGAGCATCATCAGCTAGCCTAGCGTAGCCTCTTCCCCCTCCTGGCCGTTGACACCACCCCATTTCCCTCAGCAGATGTCACTGTTTACTAGCTTGTTAGCTCCACTAGCTAGCCCATCTCTCTCTGACCTAGATCACCCACGTGCGTCTCTCTCTCTCTCTCTCTCTCTCTCTCTCTCTCTCTCTCTCTCTCTCTCTCTCTCTCTCTCTCTCTCTCTCTTTCTCTCAAACATCTGTGTTAAAGAGTACAAACATCTGTATAAGAAAATGGGTATTATAAATGCATTTGCCCCTTAATAACATCCATATACAAATATAGATATGAATCAGCTGCTGCCCAAAGCCAAAGAGAGAAAGAAAGAGAGAGAGAGAGAAATGGAAATGGTAGAGAGAGAGAGAGAGAGAGAGAGAGAGAGAGAGAGAGAGAGGGAGAGGGAGAGGGAGAGAGAGAGAGAGAGAGAGAGAGAGAGAGAGAGAGAGAGAGAGAGGGAGAGGGAGAGAGAGAGAGAGAGAGAGAGAGAGTTAGTTGATTGTGACACCGGTAGACCACAGTGTGGAAGCAGAGGATCAGGGCACAGAGAAGAATGGAGAGGAGGAGAGAGGAGAAAATGAGAGAGGAGGTGGGAGAAGACGAGAAGTGTGCGAAGAGAGGAGAGGAGAGGAGGGAAGAGGAGAGGAGAGAAGAGGAGAGGAGGGGAGAGGAGAGGAGAGAGGAGGAGAGGAGGAGAGGGGAGGAGAAAATGACAAGAAAGGACAATCGAGGAAATGCGAAGGAAGATCAAAAGAGAAGAAAGAGAGGAGAGAGGAGAGAGAGAGAGAGAGAGAGAGAGAGAGAGAGAGAGAGAGAGAGAGAGAGAGAGAGAGAGAGAGAGAGAGGGGGGGGAATCAAAGGGAGCGTGGGAGGAGGAAAGGAGAGGAATGA
>NC_044051.1:37858876-37861376 GCF_902167405.1 Gadus morhua
TGTGTGTGTGTGTGTGTGTGTGTGTGTGTGTGTGTGTGTGTGTGTGTGTGTGTGTGTGTGTGTGTGTGTGTGTGTGCGTATGCGAGTATGTGTGTGTGCGCGGTGATGATTTCAAACAAACTCGCTAAAGACCGATCAGAGAAGGAAAGTTGGGTCATTTGACAGGTTCAGGGTCACATGAACATCTGGAGTGTGTGTATAAAACAACCAGGGGTTACCCAGGGGGTTAATGAGGAAGGTGTGTGTGTGTGCGTGTGCGTGTGCGTGTGTGTGTGTGTGTGTGTGTGTGTGTAAGGGGTGGTGAAAGGGGCGGGGTTACAATAGGGGCGGGGCTTATGTTATTGGGTAAGAAATAATGCAAAATGTGTTATGAAGTGGTGTGGTATAACGAGTAGGGGTAGGGCTTCTGCAAGAAATAAAAATGGTTTAAGATGCAAACTTCTTCAAAAAAACAAAATGTGCAAAATAGGTCATGATGTGATGTGAAAAAACATCTGGCTATTATTGGATGAGATTTCCTGCAGGCAGTTATGATGATTATATCGGATGACAGCATATGGAAAGGATATTTGCATTGGCTCAGATTGGATTAGTGCAAAACAGGAATTACTATGGATAGATGGATGTCAAGCAGTCTCAGAATAAGGCAGACACCATCGCAATTTAAAGAGCTTGCGTCTCAATAGTGGTCATCTCTCGTTCGATTCGATTGTCATTGGGTTATGAATGAATTAATGTCATTTAATCAGTGTCAGGTCTGTATTATTCAATTCTGAAGATACACGTGAGCTGTGTCCACTGGGTGCTTTAAGAGATATAGACCAAATCAATAAAAATGTAAGTGTAGGCCAGAAACTGCTGATAGTGATCCATCCATTTTATTGACCATGCTTTGCAGCACTAAGGAACAATTATCGTTATAAGAAGACACTTGCGATATGTACCCATAAAAAATATGCTGTAGTTATCTTATTATGGACCAGTATGTCATTGTAATGTTGGCTAGAAACACAACTGCGACTTCAACGCTTTTTGTGAACGTAGTTGATCTCCGATAAAGTTTACATTAGAGTTAAGCGATCAATAAAGACCAAGCCTGGAAGTTAGAGTTTGACTACCCGCAGAAAAGTTATGGGTTCAAAGCCCAAACCCTGTAGACTAGGCATCCTTCAGCAACATTTCCCTGAGCAGTTGCTGTGTAATGTTCCCTGAAAGACACTTTTTGAGGAGTGATGACTAAAGGATGCACAATCATGAAACAGTCAATAAAGAAAATGCAGCAAATCTGCAACAGGGAAACTTCCCCCGCCCAAGAGGAGTTCAGCAATTAATCACGACGTTATCAAGAACTCAAACAAAGCCCCCTCTTGTCTCTACGGCATCCAGCGAGCTGCCAAAACAAAAACACAAATCTGTCGCACAAATTCATTGTCCCCGCCACCAACGTTTCCATGGCAATGATGTGTTATTGTCCCGTTGGTCCAAGAATGCGTTGATGAGTTTAAAGGAAAATAATCAAGATTATTTTATTCAATCAACATAATGGAAAGATGAAAGGGAATTTAAGAAATCCTGTTTTTTCCTCTTGTTATTTTTTTTTTTTTTACAAATCTTTGAAATCGCACACAAAAGATAATCCACTTCCTCAGACTTTGAAGTAGGAAGCCCCACTGATGCATTCAATAACTGATGGCATTCAGGCAACTGCAGTCACAAGGCAGGACTCTCTTAGGTCGCGAAGGTTGCTTGTGTGCAGGGAGACCTGACCCCACTTCAATCGTGAAAAGGCCGATAAAAAGGCTGAAAGAAAGTCAACCGAAATAACATATTTTGAATTCCCTCTCCATGCAATGCCAAAGAATTCCCACCCAAAAAAAGGATGAGAACTGAATAGGGACGTGTTCCTCGCGACAGAAATTATCCAGAAATGTCCTTGTTATCTTTTACCTAGAAGGATCGGTAAGGTCGTCTGTCTTTGACCTTGGAAGGGGGTCTGTGTCAAACACTTCAAACTTCAAGCGGAAATCCTACCAAACCACCAAACACACTACGAACCCTGGCCTGCATCTGGAGGAGTGGTGAACGATTCAATAAAATACAAATATTACAATATCAAATATTAGGGAAAATATACAAGATGGATAACCTCATGATAAAATATTTAATGAATGATATAATCTAAATCAAAGTGTATTCGACCGCACGTCTGCCACACTTAATGCTTTCCTGAGGTAAGAGAGGAGCTGTGATGTTGACGCAGGCACAAGCACGCACGCGCACACACACACACACACACACACACACACACACACACACACACACACACACACACACACACACACACACACACACACACACACAAACCCAAGCAGCTGACAATGGGACTAGATTACGACAGAGGAAACAGGAATCACAATACAGACGGTTGCTATTTTGGACCACATCTCAACAGAAGTAAAAAGCAAGAGCGCACACACACACACACACACACACACACACA
>NC_044051.1:37866376-37871376 GCF_902167405.1 Gadus morhua
AGAGAGAGAGAGAGAGAGAGAGAGAGAGAGAGAGAGAGAGAGAGAGAGAGAGATTACATTTGTAGAGAGAGAGAGATCTGGCCCCTCCCCTTCCTCCAACACTTCTCCTCCCTGATTAATATCAGCCCTCCTCCCCTCTCCTACTGTATTCAAAGTCATGCATCTGATCTGATAGATGGACAGAGAGATAGAGAGATCCGTGGAATGGATCTTTGTGATTCTTTACTGCGGCCTCAACACAAAGTTGAGTTTCACGGCTGCTCAGAACACGACTTATTTCTTTCTTCGTCCTTTCCTTTCAGACCGACGGATGGAACACAGCTTGAATTAATCGACAAACCACACACTCACACTGCACCCCCCTCCCGCCCCCTGCACACATACTCACGCACACACACACACACACACACACACACACACACACACACACACACACACACACACACAAACACACACCACGCAACAAGATGTTGCATTTCGGCCTGGAAAATAAGGCCCTTTATTTTGATCTTTCAAATTGTCTTATTAGAAATGATTTCAGCCGTGGTCGCCTGCATCCACCGTGAGCGGTCTTCAAAAGAACCGCCAATTACACGCAACACTGAGCAAAGTCGATAAACAAAAAACCGCTCAATGATTTTTCCGAGAAAATCTGTTATTTTTTCAACTTCTAAAGTTTTCGAGACACAAAGACGATTAATGTGACAGTTCATTGCTAGCTCAATACTATATCAACTGCTGTTTCAAACTATTGAAGAAATGAGACTGAAAGCTTAACGGCAAATTGTCATTGCCGGTTAAATCCCGAATAAACTGCCAGAATTGAGGATTCAGAGCTCAGAAGGGTGACTCCTAAGTATACTGCTTAGTATTGAAAACCCAAGATCCAAAATGTAACAGGGCGACAGTTCAATACCAAATCCGGAGTAATCCTCGACATTTGGTCCAAGTTAACAATTCTCGTACAATAGGCATGAAGTTTGGCGTGCGTAAAAAGAGTTGAACGGTCGAACTCCGACGTTTATTTATGAGACGATCTCAAAGCCAAATGTAATCAAGTTAGACATCGGACTAATGGGATTTCAAAAGGCTGCAAATGTAATAGATTAAGGGAATTACTGTCTTCAGATGGCTCTAAAACCAAGCAGGATTTCCAAAACACACACATGCGTTTCAAGGACCACCTCTGAATCTAAACGATGCATGTTTTTCTGTGCATGTTGTCATCCTCGTTTCTAACGAGAGTTTGAGAGAAAGCAGAATGAGACAATGACAGAATAAAACACAGATGAACTGAAAACAGCATTTAGCTCTGGTTATGTTCAAACCGATTCCTTATAGTACTTCCCTTTAGGTTATTCAAGAACCCCCAGACCATAAGTCATTGACGCTAATGAAATTATTTATAGCTCTGCTAATGAGCTTGCCGAATGTCTTCATCATATAGTACATGTTCGAAAAGTGAGACTAATTTGTGCTTCTGGTCATGAGGAGGAGTTTTTCCGAGTGTGGTCTGTATGCATAAACCGGGTGTGTCTGTGTGTGTTTGTGTCTGTGTGTGTGTGTGTGTGTGTGTGTGTGTGTGTGTGTGTGCATGGCCACAAAAAGCCCACAATTCCATGGCCTTGCTCTGGGCTCGACTGTATTTTTGGCAGTTGGAGCATCGGTCAGAGTGAGGTTTGAAATGGAGAATGTTCTCTCCCTCAGAAGAAGAAAAAACTAACAAGGAAAGGGTTTTCATCCTACGGTCAGCTCCCGGCAAGAACACGGCCGGTAATTTCCCATACACCCTTTGCCACTCCACTAGGACGGAAAAGACATGATCCCGGATTCATAGCATTAGTGGACAGGCGGGAAAAAATCCCTTGAAAGAGAAAAAACGATAGTTATTTTTGGGATCGGTTGGAAAGGGGAAGTTAAATATATATGTTAGGTATGTGAATTATTTGGAAAGAGATAATAAGAAAGGTAATATGAAATTCTTTGGATGGAGAAACCGTTGATAACAGTTGAAGTCGACGCTACAACTAGCTTTAAGCAATCCGTTAGCCGAAATGGCGGCATGCTCGTAAGATACAGCGAACGTTGAATCAAAGGACATTCCTGTAATGAAATGTACAGCGATAAATGAAATGTGACATGACACATTGGGCTCATTCCCCACCAAAATGTTCTAATCAAACCAGGAAAGCAATTACTCGAAAATGAGTCGCAATCAAATCACGCGGCTCCGAGCTATGAGCTACAAAAGGTTACAAAAATGGACGATTATTCTTTTTGATTTCTTGCTATAGTACTGCATTAACTCCTCTCCGCAGGACAGAAAACAGTTAAAGCCAAACACTTTCCAGAGTTTTCGCAAAATGTGTTCCTCATCATCCTCTGCCGAGCGTCTCACGGTCGCAACGACTTTTGACTTTTACAACAAAACTTTGTCCCCAAAAACCACCCCTTGTCACAATCTCCCATGGCCCATGGCCTCTCTGAACAACATCCATTCCTTCCGGCCTTGGCTACACAGAAACAAACAACAACCCTTGCATAAACGGCATTTTTTCCCTCTGCCTGTTTTACTGCTTTCCCCAGGGAGAGAGCTCTCATCGTAAGGTCTTGAGAGCAACTCACGGAGGACGAGTAATTTTCGATCAATGTCGACCCTGCCACACGGGGCAATAAAAACACATACCCACTTATCAAGTGCCCTCGCTCGGCGGCGCAATGTCAGGGCTTTGATTCATCGCATGCGCTGCGCGCTTGAACTTTAAGTACACTGGGTTGGAACAAAGTGCTACTTTGATTAGTGAAGGATGGAGTAGGATGGAGGGGGAACTGTGGGTAGGTTGAATTGAAGGTATCTAGGTAGTGTGCTAGGTGCGTTTGTAAGTGCTTGAACTTCTGTACAGAGTTTAGAGCAGGGGTCACCAACCTTTTTGAACCTGAGAGCTACTTCATGGGCACTGAGTCATACGAAGCGCACCCAGTTCTATACACTCTTCTGAAATAACAAATTTGCCCAGTTTGCCTTTAGTTATATATCACTATTAATGATGAATGATACTTATCTATGTGAAGACATGTTAATTAATTAGGTCATGTTAATGATTTCTCACAATAATTATCAACAATGACTTAACAAAGGTGGGAAAGAGTTGTTCAAGAATGAGTAGTGCTGTTTTTAGACCAGGCCGGCGGGCGCCTCATGCGGTCCTTACGGGCGCCCTGGTGACCGCGGGCACTGTGTCGGTGACCCCTGGTTTAGAGTGTTCCTTTGATTAGCAAAGGATGTAGGGGGATTGAGGAGGAACTGTGGGTAGGTTGAATTGAAGGTGTATAGGTAGTGTGCTAGGTGCGTTTCTAGGCGCTTGAACTTTGGTACAGAGTTAAGAGTTTCTCTTTGACTAGCGACGGATGGAGATGGACGGGAGGTACTGTGGCTAGGTTAAATCGAAAGTACGCATGTAGGTAGGGAGGGAGGGAGGGGCATTTGTAGCGGCGCTGCTTTGATTCAGTAAGTGTGGTGTTGTTTATGTTGTAGCATGCTAACACAAGGCCGTTCATGGTGCTTTACAGAAAAAAATAAACATAAAAGGGGCAATTATTATAAGAAGACGCAACAAGACAAGGACAAATGTAAATTACAATAAATTAAAATGATTCAAAATTCAAAATAAAACACGCAAAGATAAAATATGCAAACATGCATCTTTAATTAAAAGCTGCGGCAAACAAAAATGTTTTGAGACCGGAATTAAAGGAAGTAAGTATTGAGGCAGACCTCGCATGTTGTGGAAGTTGGTTTGCATCTTGGGGAGATGATTTCAAGCTAGGTAGGCAGGTTAGTTCGGTAGGTTCATAGACGGGTTGACAGGTACAAAAACATAGCTTAGTAGGCAGGCAGTTCGGTCGATCTGTTGGGACTCCATAATGACTAATCATGAATAATAAAATACCAGGATAAACACATAAGATATTCGTCAAAGAGCGTAACATTAACGCATAGCATGTTGCTTTAGCATATCATTCCATCACCAAAAAACAAAAATCGTCAGGCCAACTGTTTTTAACTGCTGTATTGAATGATCCTGGACAGATTCAGGAGAAGAAAGTCATCTGAATCAGGAAGTTCCTCTTTCAGTTGGCATCCAGCCCATCTTTCTCAGACTCTAGAACGTTCCACTCTGCCCGACCGGCCACGGCCCCTCCCCTCTTTGAAGGAGCGAGGGGCTGTTTATAGAGAGGCACCCAGTTATGTTTATTGCTTAAGTGAGGTTTAAGAGAAATGGCTTCGATTTAACTACCTGGAATGACTGGAATGTGGTGAAGGGGTCTCTCTCTCTGTCTCTTAACCTCTCTCTCTCTCTCTCTCTCTCTCTCTCTCTCTCTCTCTCTCTCTCTCTCTCTCTCTCTCTCTCTCTCTCTCTGTCTCTTAACCTCTCTCTCTCTCTCTTTCCATCCCTCTCCTCTCTCTCCCTTCTTCTTTCCCTCTCTCTCACTTTGCCTCCCTCTCCCTTCCCCTCTCTTGCTTTAACTCTCTCTCCCTTCCCTCTCTTGCTTTACCTCCCATCCTATCTCTTGCTTTATCTCTGTCTCTTTCTCTATTCTAACATCTTTCATGCTCTCTCTCTCTCTCTCCCTCTCCCTCTCCCTCTCTCTCTCTCTCTCTCTCTCTCTCTCTCTCTCTCTCTCTCTCTCTCTCTCTCTCTCTCTCTCCCTCCCCCCCCCTCTCTCTCTCTCTCTCCCTCTCTCCAGGCTAGACTATTACATGGATCAACTCTGACAGGTTTAAGGGCAGGGGGTCACCAGGGGGCCAGGCTCACAGTGCTACCCCCCCCCCCCCCCCCCCTCCTGGGACCCCCACCAGCTCAAGGAAACACACGTGTAAATCAGGGCAAGCCATCACTATAAACAACTGTAATTGGTCTCCGCTATACGCTGTTAAGACGCTGGAACAGAGGGGCCGTAGGAATTTAAACATTTTAGGGATTTTAGAGGCCAATCAA
>NC_044051.1:37876376-37908876 GCF_902167405.1 Gadus morhua
TTCACGGATCAGCGCGCAAAACCATAACCGTCCATTCTCCAGCCATGTCAAGCCGAGTCCCTGGCTACCACATCATCGCTTAGCTCATGGGCACTGCGGCGATGGCCTCATCAACGTCATCATCCCCTCTTCAAAGGGGCACAACGCACGTCGTGGGCGAGGGCATGTCACTAGCACCTCGCTCGCTGTCATCACCAGCACACGACCCCGTCAACTCCCCTCCTGGGAAGCAGACACGCACACACGCACAGACACGCACACACAAACACAGATGGTCCAGTGAGTCTTCAAGCTAGCTCTGCGTCGCTATCGCTAGCGGCGCATCGGTTGCCGCTACTCCGCATGACAAACACGCTCTGCGAGTTCAATAGAGACACGCAACGTCATCGCCCGAGGGCTGGGGTCGGTATGGGGGGGGGGGAGTTCGATTTGATGTCACGGATGGACAAAGGGCGAACGCGAGGAAGAATCTGTCCCCGCGCGAGTTAAGCTGCGTCGACTGAAATGCTAATGCCGCGCTAGCCTCCGGTGGGAAAGCATAGTTGGTGGGGGGAGGAAAGGGAAGAGGGGGAGGGGGGGAGGGGAAGGGGGGAGGAGGGAGGGGGGGAGGAGAAGGGGAGGCTAGGGAAGGGGAATAAGAGGGGGAGGGGGGGAGGAGGGGAGGGAGGGAGAGGAAAGGTGTGACTCAGTCCCGCTGGGCCATGTTCACCTCGCTACGTTCTCGAGTCGGACATGTCCGGGCGGGCTGCGTGTTCTGCTGTGTGTAGTTCCTCCTGACCCCCTGAGCGGCCGTTGTTGTACAGTCACGGTCATCTCCGCAATGCCACGACCTGATTGGCCAGCTTGCTCAGGCCCTCTGATTGCCCGGGGAGGAAGTCATTGGCGAATGATGTCATAGTTGTGCCGTATTTACTTTGTTTATGTATTCTTGCGCAGAGAATTTGAATGCAATTGGGTTGATGAGTGTGTACTTTATTTGCCATACACACGACTGTATGGCTGCCGACATTGGGGATTGAACCGAGTTCCTTTCGGCTTCAACTACACAAATGTGATCCCTACCGATCATTTGTTTCTGCCACATATTGGTTGTCTCTCCCTCTGAAATACTGTCGTCTGTACTGTCCGACCAAATAAATCAAAATGTTTCATAATAGATTCAGGGCTTCTTAATTCTGGAGAATTTTAAAGTGGGAAACTTGTGATTTTGTTCTTCTTTGACGGGGAATAATTCAGCCCTTCAGTGGTGTGGAGAAATATAAGATTTCTGTCCCAAGGTGAGAAGAATTATTTTGTGAAGAAGAGGAAATAATGAATTAGTTATGAGCCAAAGTCAAACTCCCCACCTCAACTTCTGACAGCAGTGTGTGTGTGTGTGTGTGTGTGTGTGTGTGTGTGTGTGTGTGTGTGTGTGTGTGTGTGTGTGTGTGTGTGTGTGTGTGTGTGTGTGTGTGTGTGTGTGTGTGTGTGTGTGTGTGTTAAACTAATGTGAAGGTTAATGCATTGCATGCTTTGCTTGGCAATGAGTGACTAGACAATTCTCGCAAGTTTACCAGATGATAGAGCACTCCCACATAGAGACACACACACAAGCACACGTGGGTGTCTCTGTGTGTGTCTACACTAGCGCGAGTGTGTGTGTCGCGGGGATACAGAAAGGAGGTGGGCACATGGTTGCTTGTGAGAGGGTGACTGAATTATAGATTGAATAAAATATGATATCCATCGTTTCATTAATACCACGTTGCAGTATTAATAACGTCCCTGGGTTGTTTTTTTTCACAATGGCCTTATCACAATCCTCAATTATTTAACGGAAGCTTCCCCACCTGCCAGTCACCCCCCCAACAGGGGTCTATTTATAGAGAGAGGGGGAGAGAGAGAGAGAGAGAGAGAGAGAGAGAGAGAGAGAGAGGAAAAAGGCAGAGAGATGCTCTACTGGGCCTATGTGTGTGTAAGGCAAAAATACCAGAAGATACAACTCTTTAATACTCCCACAGGTGTAACAGGGATTGTCCTATTACAGATTTGAAAAGTCACCGCGACAAAATAACAACATTAAGATAAGATATATATTCCTCTCTGTGGCCATCTGAAAATACAAAACAAAGTAAGTCCTTTGGAATATCTCCATGATTTATTTTTGTCTGTGCTGTGGCATTGATGGATAAAATGAACAATAGAAAGTGTGTGTGTGTGTGTGTGTGTGTGTGTGTGTGTGTGTGTGTGTGTGTGTGTGTGTGTGTGTGTGTGTGTGTGTGTGTGTGTGTGTGTGTGTGTGTGTGTGTGCATTCCCGGCAAAGAAACGTTCAGACGGATGTCACACACCCACACAAACTTTGGGTTGTGACAATGTGGGGACGTCCCTGATGGATTGTCGGAGTGAATCTCAAACTGAGGACCAACAGACACTCCAAAATGGCTGCCTCCCCTGATGCTGTTTGTTACCACGGGAGACCGGGTCCCCAGAACGCTTGTCACTTGTCATTCTTAGAACATCAGTTTACAAACCCAAACACGCACACACACACACACACACACACACACACACACACACACACACACACACACACACACACACACACACACAGTGACAGTAGATCAATCAATGAACTGCCTGCAGCACTTTTCCAAAAGTCTTTTGCATTGGTCCCCATTCTTACTCATGTCTTTGTGTGTGTGTGCAAGCATTTTTTTGTAAATATGTGTATGTGTGTGTGGTGTGTGTTTTTAATTTCTAAAACAGCAGAAATCAATAAGCCCAGCATTGATTACTCACTCGTCAACACAAGCGTATTTTTGCCGAGTCAGTGCACGTTATCTGCCAACACAAAATGGGATCAATATGATGATAATGTAACATCCATGGTCTATAAACCGTACCATACAACTGGCTGTGTCTATAAACACAAAAAAAATACAGGGATTGTTGTAGAAAACTATCTTGCCCTCTAGCTAGCTAGTTTTCGAGCCAGATAGGTCCATAAGCTAGGTCTTCTAGCTAGCTAGGTCAGCAACGCCAAATATAACAGAGACTTTGTAAAATGAATTAAATATACAGATCTGTCAGGGGAAGGACCGAGCATTAATTAGAAACTTTGTGGATTGCTACATTGTTTGTCGGTCTATGTAAAACTTTTCAACGATATCATCAATCAGTTATATATCACCAAAGGGACCTTTCTAGGATGTTAATCCACGTCTAGAAACGCAACGAGGACAGAAAGGCAACAACTTCGCATTAACTTTGTATTTATTATCCATTCCGCTGTGCTGCGGTGGTTTCATCTAATGAATCTTTGTTGAATTACTTCCGGGGAATGAAGCATATATTAAAAATGATGCGCTGGGTTCTCGTTTAACGGTTGGATTTGTAGCCAAAGCTCCTCAGCTGTTTACCGAAGGTAGTTTTATGCTGATTCTTGACGGCACCCTAAGCAGCTTTCAGAGATTGCCTGAGCGTGATTCCCGAACGTAACAGCGCTGTGTCGTGCTGTTTCTCCCTTTAGTGTTGCTGTGCATCACTGAGCACAACTTTTATGGCCTTTCATATTGAAGGAAATAGATATCTGTGTTTCGGTTGATGGACTCCTAAGCAATGTTTAAACACTGCAAAGGCGCTTATTTTCTGTTAAATATGAATGGAGGTAATTCTTGCCCGTGCTATTAACAATAGAGATTAATGTTGTTGTAGAGCTGTTATATATGGTGGACAACTCTTGATATACTACATTTGTGGGTTTAAGACAATTTTTGTTTGGAGACAGACTTTAACAAACCTCAACTATATTCTCTATTTTCATTTACTTTCATTTTTTTTCCATATATTTAAGCAATAGATCACGCCAGGCTGTGGTATGTGCTCATTATACCACTGTTAAGGGGCGTTGTCCGGCCCCGACGCGCAGCGGAGGGCCGGCGACCCCCTTCACAGTGGTATAATGAGCACATGCCACTGACTGAAGTGATCTATTGCTTTTATACAACGGTTACTATTATGGCGAAACGAAAGTCATGGACACACTACATTTAAAAAGAAACCAAGAAAGTCAAAATAGCCGTTTAATTAAAGAATACAAAAAAGTAGTCCCTCCTGGCTGCCGCTATGCATCGACGGTCGCTATGCAACACACTTTAGCGTCCCTCCGAGAGAAGGCTCCGATAGAGCGGTTCGCCGGCAATTTATCCTATGGAGCAGTTCACTCTCCGTGTGCCTAAGCTTTCGTTAGCCTCTCCATCGCCTTGCTCACTCCCGGAGTAACAACATTTACACGCTCTCCATCATCCAACATATGTTTTACTTTGTAACTGTTTCTACTTCCAGGCGCGGAGTGATATGCAAACTTTCACAAAATGATCGGGCGTCATAGCAGTTATGTATACGCTCATATACAACAGTTGGGAACCAATCAGATCGCTGGATTTAGGTCCCCCGTTGTATAAATATATATATATATATGGATTATTAGGTTATATACCAATTGAGATTGAAGATAGACAGAAAGAGAGAGAGACAGAGATAGACAGAAAGAGAGTGAGACACACAGAGGGAGAGAGAAACACACACACACACAACTCACACACAGCCACCCATCCAGTGAAGGAGACAGAGAGAGAGACAGAGACAGTAAACGACAGTGACCCCCTATGCGACGCCATTCAAATCTCCCCAAATCTCCTCCAACAGTTCATCACAACAACAAAGTCTCCGCTGAACAGAGGGTCTTCCGGGGGGATCCACAGGCAGTTGGTTCCCATCTGTGTATCACGGCGGCGCGACACAAACGTCCATTGTGGAGTCGAGAGGGTCCTGGCACTGATCAGAGGAACCCCACCAGAGCTGTGTTCACCCGGCAACAAAAGACGACAAAACGCCCCCGCCACTCGAGCGTTTCGTGGCCCGTCCTTAACCAACAAGTGCCTCTTATGGCCTCCTGCCCGCACTCGGACGAACCGTTCAGACGGAGCCAACCGGATGAGCAGATCTGTTGACACGGTCCCAGTGGGTCTTGTTGACCTCACCGCCATCTTGGCTCCTATCTGGGTGCAGAACACTAGCGGGCGGTTGGGACTGCATTCGTAAAAAATGGCCGCGAGGGGATTTGAAGTTCCGATACCTCAGACATCGAATAGCGGGCGACCCTGGTGCTTTTAAGATGGATGGGGTTGAAGCCCTTTGAACGTACTTCTTCCTCGACATGGTGAACCAGCAGGGCACTCCAAACAGGATTCTCTACAACGTTAATTGTGAGATGACACGGTTATTCAGGCATGTGGCTCAGGAGGTAGAGCGGGTTGGTTAGAGTTGCTGGTTGGATCCCTGGCTCCTCCTCCTCCTCCTCCTCCGAGTGTCGAGGTGTCCCTGAGCAAAACACGTCGTGGGTCCACACCCGGAACCTCTCGGCTGGGGGTTTTAAACAAAGCTAACGCCTCCATCCTCCCTTCTTGTTAAGGTTTCTACCTTGGTTTGTTTTGTCCTCACCCTTCAGGGAGGCTATGGGTTTCCACGCCATGTGGCCCTTGAAGCTCTAAGAGCCAAAGCGTGATTGAGGGCCTTACGGATATAATGGACTGGACCCCTACTGGAGTGAATCCTTAATGTAGTGTTTGGGACTTTCTTTTGGGACTCTCCTGCTTTCTCATCATCTCATCCTTCTGGGACAAGGTAATGACGGGGGGAGGGTGGGGGATGTGGGAGGAGGAGGGAGGGGAGGAGGATGGGGGAGGCGAGGGGAGGGTAAACGTCGTTGGAGAGCCAGAACATGAACACAGGGGCCCGGAGGTCGGCGGAACGAAGAGCAGAGGGAGAGGGAGAGGGAGGGAGAGAGAGAGAGAGAGAGAGAGAGAGAGAGAGAGAGAGAGAGAGAGAGAGAGAGAGAGAGAGAGAGAGAGAGAGAGAGAGAGAGAGCTGGAGGAGGTAAGATAGTCAGCCAAAGAGAGATTAGCAGGGAGAGAGAGACACAACGCTGAGTTAGAGGGACAATATATTGAGTGAGATTGAGAGGTGGGAGAGCGAGGGACAGACAGAATGAGCTGAGGTAGAGAGAGGGAGAGAGAGGGAGTGAGTGTGCAGACAGCCTGTATCTGGAATGTGTGGAGGTCCTGGAAGTGCATGAAAAGCTTTTTGGAGAGTCTGGCAGCGGCGTCTGCCAAGACCTCCTCGCTCTGACCACTCCGGGGACACAAATGTGGTTAAGCCCGAAATAATTCTCCCCGGGAGGACAAGCGAGGGAGAAAAAAAAAGAGAAATAATAATAATCGAAATATGCTTCTTTTTTTTCACCGTTCTATTGGCACGCATTTGGGGGATTTTGCTGGGTTTGGCGACCGCACTTTTTGTGGTACTGCAAGGCTGGTCAGGGAGTGAGGAGGAAGGGAGGGAGGGCCAAGCAGTTACATCAAGGCAGCAAACTGTGTTCGATCTGGAAGGTGATCAAACATAACGGGGCGGAATGTGGCTCAGGAGGTCGACTAGGTTGGCTGTTAACCGGAAGGTTGCTAGTTTGAGTGTCGAGGTGTCCCTGAGCAAAACACCTCGCCCTGACTGATCCAGACGAGCTGGCTGTCGCCTTGCGTGGTTGACTCCGCCATCGGTGTCTGAATGGGTGAATGTTAGGCAGTATTGTAAAGCGCTGTGAGTGGCTACTGGTTAGAATAGAGCTGTATAAATGCAGTTCATTTATCAAACATGTGATCACTGCTCCCTACAAGGTATCAAAGCTTTGTTTGACTGATTAGTAAGCATTCTTAGAAGCTTTTTACGAACTGTAATTAACTTTGAAGCCATATTTCAAGTCATCCAAGAAACTTTTTCTTCTGCTGCCTCCAAAGCAGCAAATACAGAGGAAATCAAACCGCAATTTAGTCGTACTACTCCAGAAAATCCGCCCAAAACATTTCTTATCTTTGTCGTCGTAAAAAGGGGCTTGCATTGCGCACGTCACTGACATTTCCACGGTACTGAGGGCCATAACCAACCATGGCGTCAGAAGCAGATTTTCCTAAAGAGGAAATCTGCGGACATTGATTCACTTCAAGGTCTGGCTGCCAAAGAATTAGCCAGCCCGGGGCACTCGCAGTGTTCCCTCAGAAGAGTTTCCAGGAAACAGAAGACCTCTCGGCTTCAGCGACGGGAGCACATGTTGGGATGGATTAAAGACTCGTGTTAGCGTAGCAGCGTGGGACATCGTGGTAGCAATGTTGCTAATTGTTGAAGAAATGCTAGTATGAGGTGACAGAAGTAGAGAAGGGAATTAAAACAACAACATTGTACTTTTTAGAATAGAATTCAATCGGTGGATGGATGGATAGCGTAAAATAATGAAAGAATGATAGATTTCCACTAATGACTAATTAAATAACTAGAACTGGTGCCTTTTTGTTGATGCCACTATCCGAAGCGTAAACAATACCATGAATTCATTAATCCTTAAAATGTTGGACCTCATTGGGACTCGAACCCTTAGCCCTGCTTGTTTCATGCTCTTACCATTTGAGCATTTTGCAGCACAAATGTGATCCTTTGAACTGCATTACATTACATTCTAGGTCCATCCCTTTCTGAATGAACTGTTCTTTCCTCGCCCCCCCCAAATAAACAAAGAGACAACAGGAGTCAAAAACACAATGTGGTGATGCAACATGACACATACACACATATTAAACAGAACACAATACACACTATGCAAACTTTAATTTTTTTTAAATTACTTTGAGCCACTTGCTTTGTGCTAGCGTGGGTTTCTGTGTGTGTGTGTGTGTGTGTGTGTGTGTGTGTGTGTGTGTGTGTGTGTGTGTGTGTGTGTGTGTGATTTTGTGTGTGTGTGTGTGTGTGTGTGTGTGCACTTGTGCGTTTGTGCGATGTGAGATGCATGTTGAGTGTCACGTACTATTGGTTAGCGCTCCTTAGCTCCGCCATTTTTCCACACGTCGTTGATCTTATTTTGGGGTCGTTTCTAGTCGCCGCGGGTTCCAGACTGTCACAACGCACCGTCGTCAAAGGCGACGGCTAGCTCGTCCTTGAGTCAACATTCACAAAGCTCATGGCCTAGGGCTGTGTACAGCTTTTCGGTGTGAGGGATCTCATAAAAAATGCTATCATGTATTAATAAGTAGCTTCCAAGAACCCTGGAAGCCGAGTTTTTCCCGCCAAAAAATGTCCCGCCTCAAACTGGTTCTTCTCTCACTCTTGGCTTTGAAAGCTAATCATGAAATATTGAGCTTAGTCCAACGCAGAGTCTTAGACTAAAAACGTTCTATGCTGGGAGACGGGCGTTCGTTTGATGGGTCTTTAAACCCATGAATACAAATAACGTAAAGAAAATCCCCCAACTTTATGATCTCATTTGCCTTGTACTACCGATTAAAACATTAAATAAACCCCTAGATGAAACTTAATTATTAGCATCACGTGCTTAGCTTGTATGCTTGTGTGATTCACGTTTAAAGGTTCCATGACATGCCACCTGGTGTGGGGTGATTAGCTGTTACAAGACTTTTTAAAAATTTGCCCCTTATGACATTAAAGGTGGGCGTGTCCACCTAGATGTGTGCTGGATAGAGCATTCTACCAACCTACCCATTGGACTGTAGCAATTGTTGCTCATCTATCCGTCACACATCTAGGTGGACACGCCCACCTGTGATGCCATAAGGGGTAGATTTTCAAAACGGCTTGTAACGGCTAATCACACCACACCTGGTGGTATGTCGTGGGACCTTTAACAAACCACTTTCCAGAAGCGTTTGATATTGTACTGTGTCTTTTGTGTTAATTTATTAAACGCATACAAACCAGGCCATAAATATAACATAAAACATATAGGCTAGCCACGGTCGTAAACGAGGTTGTTTTTGACAACACACACATCCCAACCAGAGCAGTCCATACGTCCATCTGAGGCTGCAGTTGTATTATTAACAAGAGCGAATGTGTACAGTACTTGGATTATTCATGACCTGTCACTTCACATCGCGGTGCAGACAGCGTGCGCTGCCTGGGCGCACAGGGTCGGGGTGAAAAGCGCAGCATGCGTACCGCCGTGTTCCACCATTTTGCCCGTCGCAAGCTTTGCTAGGTCGGCGCACGCAGGGAATAGCTAACGAGGTTAACAGCTTGTTTAGACATGCTCGTGTCATGCAACAACAACCACAGATACAAGATCACGCCAGTGCAGCCTGGCTAGGTGCAGCTTGTGTTAAGCTAGCTAGGTCGAGGCTAGCCCAGAAGGTAACGCGTTTGATTCCCAAGGGATTTTAGAAAATGACGTTGTAAGGGGGAGTTATTCTTTAATGCTAATAGAGGGCATGCTACTACTGGAATTGAGATGCTATTATTTCATTAGGTAATAATAATAAGGTAAGATAAGGGTTGGGTTTTGCCCAAGTTTGCACAAGGAAACAAGACCCAGTCAAGCCTGGCTAGGTGTAGCTTGTGTTTTGCTAGCTAGATCGAGGCTATCCCAGAAGTTTTCGGGTTCGATCCCCAATGTGTAATGTAGGCATCCTTAATCTATGTTGAACCACACCTGCTCCCTGGAATGGCCCCTTTGAATTCACTGTAAGTTACGTTGGATAAAAGCGTCCTAAAAATCCTTAAAAGTTATTATGATTATTATTTGTGACACATCCAACATAAAAAGTTGTGAATCAACGTCTATCCAAGCCATGTTGTACTCAACAGCAAACAAAAAACTACTCAAATGACTAATACTGCCTGCAGATCATTCACTGCAAGTGGATGGATTAAATATTGATTGACGGATGGTAGGGATATTCTTAACACAGAATGAAACAAACCCACTAAAAAAGACACACCCCTCCCCACCCCCACAACCACTCACATCAAAGTCCACAAAGCTGCACACACCCAAGCCCAATCCTGTTCCAAATCTGCACACGCGCACCCACACACAATCCAAGCTGTACGTTCACTGTAGAGTAAAGTCCCTTGCCAACAATGATAAACCCAAACACGTGGTCTGGGTGGTGCTTTGGTGCATGCGATTTATATACGAACACACACACGCACGCACACACACACACACACACACACACACACATGCACACACACACACACACACACACACACACACACACACATCATTACTACAATGGACACTAAAGAATGATTCTCCAATCAAGTAAATGAAACCCAAGCGATTCAGCAGCCCATTCACTCACTCACTCTATCACTCACTCTATCACTCACTCTATCACTCGCTCTATCACTCGCTCTATCACTCACTCTATCACTCACTCTATCACTCAATCACTCACTCTATCACTCTATCACTCACTCTATCACTCGTTCACTCACTGGCGTTGGATATCGCTCGCCCCATGATCCTCCAGTCCTGTGGTTCATGCGCTTGCGGGAGGTAGTGCACGGACACTGACCGGACCGCAAAAACAACAGGAAACAGCAACCTTGTTGGAGGAGTGGGGGGGGGGGGGGGGGTGGAGCAGGTGAGAGAGGAGGGAGAGAGTCGAAGAAGAGGAGAGAGACGAGACAGAATGGACGGGGTGATGGGGCGGGAGACAGAGAGAGAGAGAGAGAGAGAGAGAGAGAGAGAGAGAGAGAGAGAGAGAGAGAGAGAGAGAGAGAGAGAGAGAGAGAGAGATAAACAACAGGATGATTTGGGCGAGAGGAAAATATTGGGAGAAAGGGAGAGGGGCAGGATGGAGAGAGGGAGAGAGGATAGATAATTAATGGACTTAGGGATACTACGAGAAAGAAAGGATTGATATAAAAAGAGAAAGGAGAGGGCGAGAGAGAGGGAGGATAGGGTGAGAGAGTCGGATAGGGTGAGAGAGAGAGAGTAGGAGAGAAAGAGTAGGAGAGGGCGAGGAAATATCAGACAAAGAGGACAGATCAAGAGGTGTTGCACAAACAGGTTTCTACGCTTAGGAACAACCATTTACATTTAGGGGATTTTGTTGACACTTTTATCCAAATGGACTTACAACCATTCATTCACACATCGACTGCGGAGTCAACCATACAAGAAGGCAGCCAGTCTTGCTCAGGGACACCTCGACACTCCGCTAGGAGGAGCAGGGGATTGAACTAGCAACCTTCTGGTTACGTGTCAACCAGCTCTACCTCCTGAGCGACAGTCGTCCCGTAACCGGAAGTCTAAAGGTCTGAAGTCAAGCCTTACCTAAAACCAGGACATGTGACACGTTGTTGGGACAAACGCTAGCTATGATCCCGTCTCACCCACACGTGCACGTACACCACGGCGGGATAATCCGGTCACCACCGGTCGGAATGCCAGTGAAATGTGGGGTTAATCTTGCTTACTGCAGATTGGTGTTTTCCATGCGGTTTGCGTCTTCATCCGATTATGTGTGGCCGCCCGGTGGGTTTGGGTTTGACGCTGCCCGGGATATTCCATCTGAGAGGGGAAGCCGATGTAGTTTAGAGTTACAACGCGTCGTTGTGTGGAAAAAAGTTCTGCGCAGGGTGAACACACTGACGGTGAACACAATATAATAACAAGAATAATAAATGGGATTCATGTAGCGCTTTTCTAGGACTCAAAGACGCTTTGCAATGAGGGGCGGTGGTGGTAAAACAAACAACAGACATACAGCACTGACACAGGGTTGGATGGGGACAAACACCCTCATTGTTTAGCTCAAAAACGTCTACAGGTAGACCAGTACACAGGACAGGGCTTTGAGATATTTCACAGATGAATATGGTCAGAGGTTAGCTTAAAGTGTGTCCAAGGTGAGCCAGTTCAACACACTGACACTCATCGGAGGGGATTCAGTCTCACTAACAGTTCTCAGTTGTCCTCTTTCAGCACGTCTGTGAAACATCATAGTGAAGAACCTCATGCATGTGTGCGTGGCAGCAATGTGTTTAACCATTCACCCGGAACTGCTAGGATTAATGTGCGCTTTTGTGAATTGTATTTCTTTTCTGACACACTTGGCTCTGAACCCGTGATCAAATTATGTACGTCCTACTTATTCTTCTGTTGCCACGCCACGAGAGAGCGAGAGAGAGGGACAGAAACAGCTCGGTGCGGATCATTTCGTGTAAAACCGCAAGGTCGAGCCTTTCGTTAGCACACAGTACAGTATGTGTTATTCTCAACGCGTTGAATATTTGTCTTCCGATTACGTAGAGTGTGACCAGTGACCTGAGCTGGAGTTGGAGTCACGCTCCGTGCTGATTGGTGGGATTTCACAGGCCACAGAAGACAGAGGAAAGAGGATATTTTTTACATGAGTGCATAATTGACTAACTGCCCAATTTATAACAGTTGTCCACAAGATAAGATCGAACATATGGTGTAGTACCAGTGAAATGCAATTAGCATAAATTACGTTATTTAGAAGCACTAACAGTAATATCATTTCTATAATTTTGCGTAAGCTCGTTAAATAGATTAATGCTTTGATTAGACCCTCCCTCTCTCTCCCTCTCTCTCTGCTCGTTCTACCATGACCTCACCACATGCCTCCCCTGCCCCTCTCCCCTCCACAGAGCTTCCCTGCTTGAGAACTTAGAGAAGAGGGAGTGACTGACTGACTGAATGCACGATTGAGTGTCAGTGTGGATTGCGTAGTGAAGAGTGTGTGTGTGTGTGTGTGTGTGTGTGTGTGTGTGTGTGTGTGTGTGTGTGTGTGTGTGTGTGTGTGTGTGTGTGTGTGTGTGTGTGTGTGTGTGTGTGTGTGTGCGCGTGTGGTTGGTGACTGCATGATTGAGTAAGTAAGCAAGTGAGTGTGTGTGTACGTGCCTTGACTGACTGACTAGTGCACTACTTATAGAGTTACTGTGTGTGTCTGTGTACATGCATGGGTGCTTATGTGCACACGTGCACCAACCCTAGTTCCGTGCCAACCTTCCAACCCCCCAAAGCTCCAAACGACCCCTGATCCTCCATCTCCAGCTCAGCCCAATAGCGAGCACTTTCAGCACCTAAGGCTTCCATGTTGCTCCTCAAGGTTTCCCCCTGTGGCTTTTGGGTGGTACTACCTGCCCTTTCCGGGCCTATGGGGGTGTAAGACACCTCAGGGGTGTCATAACTGTGCTCTGTGAAGCCCTTTCGAGGCTGCGACTGGGATTAAGTGTTATTTAAATGAAACTGACTCCAACATTCACAGGGGGAAAACGTTTTTGAAACGGGGGACCTTTGGTGTTTTCAGATTTTTTGGATCCCTCTCATTAGAGACAACTCTCTTGGGGTGGAGGTGCTAATTAGCAAACCCAGACGGTTGACCCCCAAACACCCCGAGGAGGACTTCACCAACCGTCTGAACCCCTCTTGACAACTTTTCCCGGGTTACCAACTCACAGTGACGCCCCATTTCTTGACGTACCCCCTAACCGCACAGACGTCCCTAATAAGCTCTTAAACGACCTTAAAAGGCCTCAAAAGCCCCTCAAGTACTCCCCCCTCCATCCCCTGGCTCCTCCACTCACGAGAAGTCGACTCGAGTTCAAAAGTCCTCATCCCCCGATTCCACAGAAGGCCATTTTCTGAAACTGTCTCCTCATCATACTAGGGGGCCAGACGCTAATTCCATTAAAGGCCAGTGCCTTATCCCGCGCGAAAGGGCAAGCGCTGAATCCGACACAATTAATGAAAACCGAGGATCTCGAGAGCTTGCTCTTTATGCCTCTTTTGTTCCTTTGTTTTTCGTTTGAGAAGTTCAGTAGAAATCCCCCCCCCTGGCCACAAAATCAATTTGCATTGGACGCAAAAATATTGGCAAAAGAAAGTTGAATCTGAGATAGCGTTGCCTCATCCAATTAAAGTAGGAGCCAGGTAAGAGGGAACTCCTTCATGCGGCATCCATCCAGGAGGCCCTTGAAGTCGTTGTAGTATTACAATAAGCAGAATTTGCGTGCTCACATCTGCATCTTATTGAGACACCCCCAAACCAGTAGCGCTATGAGCAGAGCTCTGCAGTGGTTGGAGGTGTTTGGGGGTGGTAAGGTGTCCACGAGGCAAACAATTTTTCCCAGGATGGTAGGGGTAAGTGCCGCCTTTTTCGCCTCAGAATCGCCTCTGATTGGTTAGATGGGCTCTCCTCTCCTTGGTTAGGGATTGGGTTAGGGTTGGAGTTAGGGTTAACCCTAACCATAACCCTAAACCTAACCCTAACTCTCCCAAACAGCTTGGACTAATCGAAACACGATCTAAAGGAGAGCCCTTATAACCAATCAGAGGCGAAAAAGGCGTTACTTACCCCTACCCTCCTACAAAAAAAGATTCACGTTCAGGACTGCGGTCTATCCTCAGGCAACCCAGAGCAGGAATCCCCAAAGCCCAACCTGCCTCTCATTGTCATGAATCAGAAGAACGCACTGTGAGAGCCTTCGGAAATAAGATGCTACTGAAGCAACTTAAAGTGTCGGAAGTTAGCTAATAAAGCTAACATGAAGCTACCACGAAGCTAACACAAAGCTTACATCTGATCTAGCAACTCGAAGTGGCAGATGTTAGCTAACGAACCAAACCAAATCTAAAATCAGAGCTAGCAACTCAAAGTGTCAGATGTTAGCTAACTATGCTAACATGAAGCTAACATCTGAGATAGCAACTTTCTCTTTCTAATTCACATGTGAGCAACTCAGATGTTAGCTTCGTTAGGATTGCTAGAGAGGTAGGAGGTGACATACCGCCTGTCTAGGTGTTAAATCTAGGGTTTTATTTTAAGCTGTTAAAGAGGGTCTTTTCTGGGGAGTTGGGGGAGTCTACTTATCCATATATCATTACAAGACGGAGCGGGTTGGGATCTCGCTGTCTACCCCTCTCTCCTCCCCCCCCCCCCTCTCTCTCTCTCTCTCTCTCTCTCTCTCTCTCTCTCTCTCTCTCTCGCTCTCTCTCTCTCTCTCTCCCTCTCCCACGCTCTCTCTCTCGTCCCCCATCTCTCCCTCTCTCTCTCTCCTCTCTGGGTCATGGTTGGAGCTCATTAACCTCATTAAACTCTAAACTGTCCTCAGGGAAGAAGAACCTTAAGCTAAGGCCAACTCTGCCACATATTTACCCTGACATTTAGAGAGAGAGAGAGAGAGAGAGAGAGAGAGAGAGAGAGAGAGAGAGAGAGAGAGAGAGAGAGAGAGAGAGAGAGAGAGAGAGAGAGAGAGAGGAAGAGAGGGGAAAAGATAGAGAGAGAAAGAGGGGAAGAGAGGGAGGGGAAGAGATGGAGAGTGAGAGAGAACGAGAGAAGGAGAGGGGAAGATAGAGAGAACGAGAGAGAGAGAGAGAGAGAGAGAGAGAGAGAGAGAGAGAGAGAGAGAGAGAGAGAGAGAGAGAGACAGAGAGAGAGAGAGAGAGAGAGAGAGAGAGAGAGAGAGAGAGAGAGAGAGAGAGAGACTGGGCTGAATTAAATCATGCAGACACACAATTTCATTCGGTAAGAATTTCTGTGTCTGCATGCATAATTTCGTTACGTAAGAACATTTTTAATTGGTGTTTGTGGTCAAATTGACGACAGAGCAGAGCAGTGTGTGTGGAGCCCCTAGAGGCACATCATGGTACTGCAAGGAATACTGACTGGAAAATAAACTTGAGCATGCAGGTATTGCATCGTTCTCAGCTGCAGTGCCCCCATGACCTGCCCTTGTGCCCAGTTTGGTTTTCTATAAATCATGTGTCACGATATCATATCCACCCATGTTAAAGTATGCTTGTGCATGTGTGTGTGTGAGAGAGTGTGTATTTGAATCCGTGTGTGAGTGAGAATGTCTTGCACTGCACATTTTACGGCACAACACAGCAGTTTTGTACGCACACGTGTGTGCGCACATACACACACACGCTTAGTATACAAAACTGTTTTTTTTTTCTCGCATCTTTCCCCCACATGTGATCATCTGCAGGAGTGTGCTCACATTACTGCAGCAAAACATGCGATGTGCATTAAGGTGGATTATCCATCCTCTCTCAATGGGGAGCTCTCTCTCTCTCTCTCTCTCTCTCTCTCTCTCTCTCTCTCTCTCTCTCTCTCTCTCTCTCTCTCTCTCTTCACAGTTCATCATCTGTTGCGATTAATCTGCTCGCTTTATACAGATGTGCACTTTATAAAATACATGTGGTATATGCGGCAGGTGTTTGTGTGGATCTATGTGTGTGTGTGTGTGTGTGTGTGTGTGTGTGTGTGTGTGTGTGTGTGTGTGTGTGTGTGTGTGTGTGTGTGTGTGTGTGTGTGTGTGTGTGTTCATCACATACATCTCAGATTCTTCATTTCGATTTATTATTAGGAATGTTTCAATGATTCTTCTTGAAGCACATTGTGGAAAACCTTTGGGACCTGAATCAATTAATGTGTTCTATGGTTCAACCAGAGGTCACACATTCCTACCCCATCCCTGATAGAGCAGAAGGGAAACCGTAATTACAATTATTATGCATATGGATTTAATTCACTTGTGATTCACTGCGTTGCTGAGGGATGTTTTGGGAAATGTGTTGTGTGTGGAAAGAAAACTCTACTTTATGGTGGAGACCACACACTACCCACTTTTTCCCTTTTGAGTTTTACCCCAAATATGTATTCTGTTAAGGCCCCGAAAGTACATATTTCTGGATTCATACCATGTAACGAAATATTAAAGTTGTCTAAATATTTATTTTCCAAGTAAAGGAAAATGCATATTTCATGTCTAGTGAGTCCTATATATTCGCAGTTATATATATATATTTAGAAAAAACTATATTTATCCAACTCGACTTCTCTCGTACAATGCAACGTTTGCCTCTCTCGAGCTCAAAGGGGCTTATGCAAAGGAAATGAAAAGCTTTTAGAAACCACATGAAATGTTAAGCACTTTTTAAGCAACCAGAATAAATCGTTGGTTTTGGAAACAAAAGAACATTACGGATTTGTTAGTTTCCTAGCTTTTTTTATTGTTTGTATGCTAACTGCTTAGCATTCTATGCTGGCTGTCGACACAGGGGGCGAGTTTGTTAAGGCAAGGCAAGGCAACTTTATTTATCTAGCACTTTTCATACACAAGGCAGACTCAAAGTGCTTCACATATAAACATTGTCACACAATAAAATAAAATAATAGATCGGTAAAAGTGCAATGTATTTAAGATCCCCACGTCGGGACTCCAACCCGACCTAAAGGAATTTGGTACCCACGTCGGGACTCCAACCCGGATTCTAGTCAATTTCTATTCTTGGCTAGGACCCTATTCTAGGACTCTAACCCAGATTCTAGGACTCTAACCAACACACACGTCGGGACTCTAACCACGAACCAAAGGCCTTATTCTGGGACTCCAACCCAGACAGACGTCGGGACTCCAACCCAGACAGAACTCAAAAGCGACTGGGTGGCCCCACTAATACGATGTCAGTATTACAAACTAATATACTATATAATTTCTAGGTCTATCACCGTCTTCCATGACAGTTCTTTATTTTTTATATTTTATTCCCATTGTAAGTAACACATTTTAGAAAGACATTAAAGGGCTCATGTCATGCCACCAGGTGTGGGTGTGGGGGGAAGGAATGATTTTTATAGTGACGAGTGGACGTGTCCACCCAGATATATGAAGGATAGACAAGCAACGTTTTCTACAACCAACTAGACCTTGATAGACAAGCAACTTGAACGTTGCTTGATTTAAGAATCACTGAATCTTGAAACAAGTTTAGAACGAATTTAGCTGATTTTAAGAGTTATTCACTAGTACAACGAATGTTGCTTGATTTAAGAATCACATAAAAGGCATCAATGACTGACAGGTAGGGGGTACAGCATTTTGCTCCAGGAATCCTACATTTCACATTTTAGGGGATGTTGCTGACGCTTTCATCCAAAGCGACCTACTACGGTTCTTACACATTCACACACCAACGGCGGAGTCAACCACGCAGGGCAAGTTTCTCCGGAGCAGTCAGGGTGAGGCGTCTTGCTCAAGGACACCTCGACACTCGACAGCAAGGAGGAGACAGGGATCCAACCGGCAACCTTCCGGTTACCAGCCAACCCGCTCCTAAGCCACTATCACCACATTTCCTACATTTGTGGCTGTGGATGCTGGGGGAGTGCAGAGTAAGAGAAGGTTCCATCCTGCCCCTGAAGCGAGCCATTAAAGGTATTTCCCCCGTGCCGTGTCTGGGAGATGTAAAAGCCATCTGCGGCCGACCGGGGAGACATGGGGGTCTTCCTCCACTCTGGGGTCAACCCCAACGGATGCTGAGAAGTGCTCTACTTCTGGGAGGAGAGGATCTCACAAAACCACACACACACACACACACACACACACACACACACACACACACACACACACACACACACACACACACACACACACACACACTCAGAGATCTGTAAGGGCCAATAAAAAGTTATGCTACCATGTAAAGACCACCTCCCTCATGAACGCTAAGCAACAGACACACACACGCCCACACACAGACACACACACGCCCACACACAGACACAGGGACATGCACACGCACAAGCACACTGAACCACAAGGGCCCATAACGAATTAGGCTTGAATGTGAATACCATCTTCCTCATGAATGTCAACCAACAGACGGACACACACCCACACACACCCACCCACGGGGCAGATGTTGCGTGTTTGAAGTAGCCGTTGAACGCACAACTTGAAGGTAATGTGGACACGGTGTGCAGCCCTGTTAGTGGACAGGGGGTTCAGGCGCTGTGTGCGACGCTGAGAAGAGGAGGCACTGCGTTTCCTTTGTGTGATTGTTTTGCTTGTGCGTTTTGTTACTTCTTCGTATTAATATTTGAGTTGTACTAATGCTTATTTTTCCTGAGAGACAGTGTGTGTTTGTGTGTTCTTTGCAGCTGTGATTGAAAGGATTTATAATCTCAACCCGGTGGAAAACAACAACATTGCAAACAGCCCATTTCTTTCCTTGAGATGTGTAAATAGTCTGGTGACTTACCAGGGGTGGAAGGTCAGAGGTCATGTTGAAGCAGGTAGGCTGAGAATCAGTCAACACCCCCACAGGTGGGCTGAAGACACCGGTTCGTCAGAGGGAGGTGATCTTCACTTCAACCCCTCCGTTATCCACTGCAAGATGAGATATGACGGTTAGACCAGGATAAAAGGTCTGCATTTATAAAGCGCTTTTATAACCAGTAGCCGCTGAAGGTTCTTTACAATATCGCCTCACATTCACCCATTCATGCACACGTTCACACACCGACGGCGGAGTCAACCACGCAGGGCGACAGCCAGCTCGTCGGGAGCAGTCAGGGTCAGGGACCCCTCGACCCTCACAGCTAGGAGGAGCCGGGGATCGAACCAGCAACCTTCCGGGTACGAGTCAACCCACTCTACCGCCTGAGCCACCTGCCGTAGCCTGGATGGACGTAGCCAATAATTCAGAAATTCCAAATATATTGTGTTTGCATCTACGTGCAGTGCATTTACCACCTTTACTGCACGTTAAAGCGAGATGGTAATTCATTTTAAAGTGACTTTTTAGACGATTTCAGACACAAGTCAACAATGAGCACATAGGGGTTAGAGGTCATCTTGCTCAACGATACCGTCAGGTAGGCTGTGGACATTGGGGATTGAACACAGAACATTTTGGATAGCAGTCAAACACCTCCAGCCATTACACTACACTGTTTCATTCTACTCTGACACAGGGGAACATCTTTCTGACTCAACTTCGTTCCTTGCTGTTTCAGGATCCCAACAAATAAACAAAAGCGTGGTTCGGTTTTAAGTCAAAGAAGGAGAAATTGAAATGATTATGCTAATGCCTTGCCTTAGATGGAGGGCAGCCAGGGGCCGATACCCAAATCCAACTCTGCGTTCTTCAGTTTAAGCCCCGGGAAGAGGAGTAAATAAAAGAAACCGGGGTTCAGAAACATTCAGAGAGGATTCTCAAATGTTACATTTGCATTTGATGTTTGCAGACTGCACAATGGTTTGTGTTGTACCTTCTGTATCAGAGCCACATGTTGTGTTTTTAACCAAGATTTCTGTTCATTTTCTACCCTTGCAGCATCTGTTGTTGTAGTATATGGGTTCTGCTGATGTTTAACCGTAGATCGGAGGACCTTGTTTAAATAGGGGAATCCCAGACAAAACTGAATTGTTTTCGGGTTATTGCTGGTGTTGGAAAGCAACGCATTCGTGGTGTAGTCTAGAATTAAATGCATCAGAATTTACATCGAATGCCGGGTACACACTAAACTTACAGGATAATTTGCGTGTATTGTGTGCCAGATATTCCCCTTCCGACTCAAACTTCCAATTGGGAGCAACACTGACTTAACGTAATGCGAGCAATTTGATTTTGATCATGATATATTGAAGAGATTTCCGATTGTGAAGATCGGGAGTGGGATTTTATTGAACGCAATCGGTTAGTGTGTGGTGTGCTGTGTTGTCAAAATAATTTCCTTCCACACACTAAATTACCAAAGAAGTTAAATGTGTCTTCATCCATCATTATGTGTGGTCTCCCAGCTTTTCTTAATTTGAAAAGTTTTCTAGTGCGTACCCAGAATATGCTAGGCCTAATGAAATACGCAACAAGTGTTGTGTTTCAACCATGTTGAAGAAATCCAGACCAACATCGTGAAACACAATATAAAATTCCTCAAAATATAATTGTATTCATTATATTAATTCCATCTGGAGTTAATGTAACTTTTTACGATGCACACACACACAAGTCGTGAACCAGAGCAAAAGGCGGGTTATGTATAGCGAACAGACTGAACAATAACCCAAAGACTCAGTCAGTGCAGTGCAGCTAATAAGCAAAACAATAAACAGCAGCTGGCCGTACTCGTTGGAGCCTCCATGTTTTATGTAGAGCCTTTGAACGGCGTCACGGCGAGGAATTCATAAAAGTTAGGTCAGCACTCTCCGGGAAGGGTACGGAGGGTGGGGTAGGGGGGGAAGACATAGGAGCAGAGGTCAGCCATTAAAATAACCCAGAGAGCCCGCCGCTGGGAAGCTAATCACAACGTGAGGGTCTGGGCCCAGCCCCTCTGTCGTGAAGCAGTGCATCATGGGAAAAGCAATGCATCATGGGAGATGCTCAGCACAAGCCATCGTCTCTTTGAAAAATAAATTCCTGTTGTTTTCGAAAAATTATCATATAATTTAATATAATGATACGATTTCTAAAAGTCCTGTTTTTGAAGATTTTTGACAGATTTAGGAAGTTCTGATATTTTTTGGAGAGGAGGATGATGATGATGATGCTGATGATGACAAAGGGCTGCTTAAATGGAGGCTTGGAGTATAGAGAGAGAGGAGGGGTATTTTTCATCGCTGTCCCCCTCCTATCCACAACAAACAGTACTCTAACTTAAATAACCACTCTAAAACCCAACCGTTTATTAAAATTGATTTAATGTCTTAAGGCCTACTCAACTTCATCTCTTACCCGGTCACTTAATTTGATTGCTATCTAAATGTTTTAAAGTGTCTCTGGGTGTCACGAAAAGTGCTACATACTAATAAAGTTATTTATGACCAGTGTTCCGTCTTCAACCCGGGGTTGTGATTTGTCAACACGGCGGCCATATTGGAGAGGTCAAGACCGACCCGTAAACAACTGGTTAGCAGGTAAACTGGTTAACAGGTAAACGGGGTGGTTGCGGTTTTGCCCGCATGAAAAGCATTACAACGATGACATTTCTCATCTCAAAATGACAAGGAGTTGTTTTAATGTCCATATTTTATCATATTATATAGTTAAAACCAAATCCCAAACACGGCTGTGCACTAACTCATTATGTATTTGAGTGGGCGTGTGTGTTTTACATTTAGGCAATTTACCAAACCATATCTCCCACCGCGGTGTGTAAGTGAATACATTTAGGAGGGACACAAATGAATAAATAAATGCATTAAATAAGAGCGCGGCTTTGTTCCCGTGTTTTACAAGTAGGGCAACTTTCCCTCGGACAACTTTAGAGTAGGAGGAATCAATATTTCACAGAGTCTCTGCCACAAGCTCGCCCTCCAGCCCACAAACAATAGCAACCTGGCCTGCATTATTCAGCTTGTTCGCCCTTTTTATTCAGACCCCCTCCTCGCTCTCTCTCTTGTTCCCCTCCATTAAAATCTCTCTCTCTCTCTCTCTCTCTCTCTCTCTCTCTCTCTCTCTCTCTCTCTCTCCATTATTTTCATTTTACTTACTTAATTTGTTACTCTATCTCTCTATCTCTCCCTCAATGTGATTTGCTCAATCAATTATCTCTCTCGCTTCCTCTCTCTCAGCCTCCGTTTCCCCCTCTTCTCTTGCGTGATGAAAATCCCATCCCTCTAATCAAACATATTTTTCTTGCTCTGTAATAGCATGTCTCTCTCCCTCTTCATTCTAATGTCTCTCACTCCAGCTCTATTCAAATTTCTCTCTCTCTCCTTCTCTCTCTCTCTCTCTCTCTAACCTGCTTTGCCTCTCCCTCTGTCCCTCTGTCCCTCTCTCTCTCTCTCTCTCTCTCTCTCTCTCTCTCTCTCTCTCTCTCTCTCTCTCTCTCTCTCTCTCTCTCTCTCTCTCTCTCCATTCAAACGTCTACCACTCTCTCTCGACTCAAACACAGAACTCAGAGGGGAATTTAACTTTTTTTCCAAAGGCCTGAACTTCAGTGCGTCAAGTAAGCAAACACAAACAAAATAAAAATAAATATTCTAAAAATAAAAAAAAATCCTGAATCTCGCTGATGTCTTGGAGACATCCGTATTAACGCAGACCCAGTTGAATAATACATTCCTTCTTCCTATGCTTGAGCTCAGGCCAGCCAGCCGCAAACACAAATACGCAATCAGCCTGAAAATAAATAACACAAACAACTGCATAATTCGACTTGAATACTTATTATGTATTTTTTAAATAGTTTTGTGTTATATTTCAATTGAAATGAATACATCTCTCCCTCCTACACTCATACACATATCTATCCTCTTTTTACTAAGTTTATGTTGATTTTAAATGGTTATGGACCAGACCGAAAATCTCAAAAGGCACTGGCTCAAAACGCAGTCAACATCGTCATCCAATCATATGATAGCACAGATGACATCATGAACGCTATTCGGCCAATCACCAATACTCAGCATCCATTTCCAATTTTAGCTCGGATTCCAGCGACAGAGAAGCTGCCTCCGTCAAGCCCCTTTGACATTGAGGGGTGTGACGGAAGCGACCACAGACACCCCATTTAGAGCGCAGTCAGATTAGCAATTGCGTAGCGGTTTGTTTGATTTAAACGCTGCCCGTTTGAGTGATACGTGCCCACTGGTGGCGCTTCCGCAGATTAAGACAAGCTGATTCATTTGTAGAGTGCTCTTGGGCAGGTGGACATCATGAAAAATACTTGTTTTACTCATTTGTTCAAGGAGCAGTACGTAGTAAAAAGAGCGGGATTATGAACGTTAACAACCGCCCTACGTTCGTCCGCAATTGACAAATGTTGCATTTCACTGTTGGCCCTGTGAGTGACAGGCAATATTGGTTCCTTGGACCAATCACGGAAGAGATGCCCTGATTGTTCAGAAATGCCCAATTTGTCAGAAATGCCCGGATTGGTCAGAAATCAGATGGGAGCTGGTTAAAACGAAATGGTCTGATACTGAGGCCGGCACCGTCAACTCTAAACGGGTATTCCCACACCGATTTCACTCACTAATAGCTGACTAATGGCTGTGGCAATTCAAACCAAATTACTCACATAGAATAATCGGCCTTAAAACTTACATGCAGCATCTTTAACTGAGAAAAAATTTATGTTGATCATTTAGGGATGACAAATATCAATTCAGATTTGGCAGGGGTTGGAACTTTTTGTGATTATCCAAGGAAATATTACAGAGGTAGAGCGGTTTATTAGCAACAGTGTTTAATTGCATATTGGATGTAATGTGCAATGAGAGGCGTAATGAAGCCAATTATCATTATTGAATTAGAGAGGGAGAGAGAGAGTGCTAGAGAGAGAGAGCGAGGGGAGAGAGAGAGAGAAAAAAACAGTGGAGAGAGACAGAGACAGACAGAGAGAGAGAGAGAGAAACATAGAGAGAGAGAGAGAGAGAGAGAGAGAGAGAGAGAGAGAGAGAGAGAGAGAGAGAGAGAGAGAGAGAGAGAGAGAGAGAGAGATGAACGTGAAGATGAATCAAGTGAAGACGTGTGCCCGTCCACGTGACGCCACAGATGTGTCAGGACTTATTTCCCCACACGAAATATCTCCTGATAACGTCTTTACAAACACTACGACGCAGTCTCGCAACCACAATGTAAAACGCACGCACAACACACTCTCCCATTGCCTCTGATATCGAACTCTGCTTCTATCTTTTATCACTACAGAAAATACAATGTCAGACCTCTGAATATTATCAATAGAGCCTCGTCTCTCTGTTCTGTTAGAGTTATTGACGAGTCTTGTGTCCGCTGTGGGATATAGTCTATATTGCATGTCTTTGGAATTCAAGGGTACACACACACACACACACAAAAAACACAAATATGGATGATGCATTCACTCACAAACAATCTGATGGGGGGATACATACTATTGGCCCACATACACACACAAATATATATATAGATAGATACAGACACACACACACACACACACATCTAGATATACACACACACACACACACACACACACACACACACACACACACACACACACACACACACACACTCCGGACTAACGGGCATACAGATGTATTTGAACAGTTCTAGGTCAACAGATTCCATCTGAAGAGCCTTTACATGTTAGTTTCTGCACTGGGCTGTGTGCCCGTCAGCAGACAGTGTATGTCTGTGTGTGTGTCTGTGTGTGTGTTTGTGCCCGTCACATACAGTATGTATGTAGGTGTGTGTGTACATTTGCACGTGTATGTGTGCCCGTAAGCATATAGCATGTGTGTGTGTTTGTGTGCGTGTGCATGTATCATAGTGTGTGTGTGTGTGTGTGTGTCTGTGCGCGCATGTGTCTTTGTGCACATATTTATATACACATACAGTGTGTGTGTGTGTGTGCCCGTCACATACAGTATGTATGTAGGCGTGTGTATGGTTGCATGTTTGCATGCAATTAGCATACAGGGCCTGTGTGTGTGTGTTATAGTTTGTGTGCTTGTGTGAGCACGTAACCTACAGTGTATGTTTGAGTGTGTACTTCTTCATGCTTGGGGAGAAAGCTTGCGGGGGTGTGTGTGTGTGTGTGTGTGTGTGTGTGTGTGTGTGTGTGTGTGTGTGTGTGTGTGTGTGTGTATGTGTGTGTGTGTGTGTGTGTGTGTGTGTGTGTGTGTGTGTGTGTGTGTGTGTGTGTGTGAAATGAACAAAAGGGACTGGACCCAAAAATTGCAAACGTGAACTTTGTTTGGGAATAAAAACAAAAAATGATTGAATGAAGAAACCTCAAAACAACATCTCCACGACCTGACCAAGAAAAGACTGCACAACCAGACCTACAACGCTAAAGTCCAACAGAGTGGACAAACGGCTTGAACTGGTTCATCATGGCAGAAACTGATGGAGGAAAGACTGACGGGGGAAGGAGGTGCAGGTGGAGAGATCGACTGGGAGGCTCAGGTGAGGGGGGGGTGAAGTGATTGCAGAGGGGAGGGGCCGGGTCTGGGAAGCAGATGTCTGAGGACATCTGGTGGACAGGTGGAGAATAGAAAAAAAATAACAGGAGGCAGCAGACGACGACGTGAACCTAGGCCTGTGTGTGTGTGTCTGTGTGTGTGTGTGTGTGTGTGTGTGTGTGAGTCTGTGTGTATGTTTTTGTGTGTGTGTGTGGGTTTGTGGGTTTGTGTCTGTGTCTGTTTTTCTGTGTCTGTGTGCGTGCATTTGTTTGTGGGTCCGTGTGTGTCTGTGATTTGTGTGTGTGCGTCTGTATCTGTGTGTGTGTGTGTCTCTCTCTGTGTGTGTTGGTCTTGACTCTAAAAGCTTACCAGTGATCCCTTGGGATCTGACGAGTGTCAACTGTTATCTTTGTGTTTAAATAAACCTTGTCCCGTACAAATCTCCCTGACGACGTGGGCGTGGGCCCTGGGGGGGGGGGGGGGGGGGTGTTAGTGCTCTGGGATTACGTCGTGTTCGTTAGTGACATGCGATCGTTGGCGGATTGAGGCCCCGGTAGCCAAGTTATTCACGGGTGAATGTAAGAGGCACGGGTTGTGTGTGTATGTGTAATTCTGTGTGTATTGGTATGTAAGCAATCATGTGTGTGTGTGTGTGTTTGTGTGTGTGTGTGTGTGTTTGTGTGTGTGTGTGTGTGTGTGTGTGTGTGTGTGTGTGTGTGTGTGTGTGTGTGTGTGTGTGTGTGTGTGTGTGTGTGTGTGTGTGTGTGTGTGTGTGTGTGTGTGTGTGTGTGTGTATGTATGATTCTGTATTTCTGTGTGTTTTGGTATGTAAGCAAGTGTTTGTGTGGGTGTGTGTGTGTGTGTGTGTATTTATCTATGACCGTGTGTATGTGTGTGTTTGTGTGTGTGTTTGTGTGTGGTACATGTGAGTGTATTTATGTATTGGTATGTAAGCAAGAGTGTGTGTTTGTTTGTGTGTTCAGTAAATGTGTGTGAATGTGTGGGGTACATTGGCGTGTGTGTGTGTGTGTGTGTGTGTGTGTGTGTGTGTGTGTGTGTGTGTGTGTGTGTGTGTGTGTGTGTGTGTGTGTGTGTGTGTGTGTGTGTGTGTGTGTGTGTGTGGTACGTGTGTGTGTAGTCCAGCCCTTTGCTCACTCTCCCTGGGAAGGGAAGTAAGCCCGGATGAATGAACACTTCCACATGCATCCACACACTGTGACGACATACGCTCACTCATACACACACACACACACACATACTAACATCATCACATACACTATCACACATACAAACACATGCACAATCATCACATACATACACACACAACCACACACACACACACACACACACACCATTACACACACACACACACACACACACCATCACACACACACACACACACACACACACACACACAAACACACACACAAGCACACATGCACACACTATCACGCACACACACACACAAACACACACACCATCACACACATGCATGCACACACACACACACACTCATACACACATATATACACACACACACACACACACACACACACACACACACACACACACACACACACAGACATACACAGAAGAAGCAGCGCCAATAATGTTTTACAAGAGGAAATGAAAAATTAAACGACATGATTTTGAAGACTGTAATTCTTTTCATCCTTTCCGTGAAAAACTTTTAGCTCTCCAAAAAAAACGATTAAAAGATACGAATCCTCCAATGAAAACAACTTAGCCACACTGTGTGTTTGTGTGTGTGTGTGTGTGTGTGTGTGTGTGTGTGTGTGTGTGTGTGTGTGTGTGTGTGTGTGTGTGTGTGTGTGTGTGTGTGTGTGTGTGTGTGTGAAGAGTTTGTGTTTGTTTGTTTCCGCTGAGCTGATTTATCAGGAGGCGTTGATGTGCCGCGTAGAGCAAAGCATGATGGGAAGGGAACAGGTTCACCAACAGCAATCTCCAGGGTAATGATTCCCCAAGCTTCAAGCTGTTTACGCGCACACTTGCACATGTGTGTGTCTCTCACTGTGTGTATCAATGTGTGTTGGTGTGTGTTTGTGTATCTCGATGTGTGTATCAATGTGTGTGTGTGTGCGTACAACACAAATAGAAACGTGATGCATAAAACTCTCATAACTTTTTGCGACACATTTGAAATCTGAGGGCGTCTGTTCATCTCCCCAACAGTACAACTGCACTCATTTTATTGGAATTGACACTGTGTATGTGTGTGTTTAAATGTATGAGTGTGTTTGTGTGTTTGCATGTGTGTGTGTATGTGTGTGTGTATGTTTGTGTGTATGTTTAAATACCAGTATCTGCATGTGTGTGTGGGTGCATATGCATGCAACCGTGCATGTGTGCAGGTTTTTATGCGTATGTCTGCGTACATGTATCTGAATGTGTGTTTGGGTGCATGTGCGTCCGTGCATCTGTGTGAGCACGTGTGTGTGTGTGTGTGCATGTATGTGTGCTACCCATCTTGCCTAGTGCAACCGGAGGCTGAGTCATTAGACGGTGAACTAAGGAGCATTTTGGTGTGCGTTGTCATGCTCCAAAACTAACAAAAGAAACACAATAACAGAGCAGCAGCTCCAGCCAGCTGACCCCTCGGACAAAACAAGCCCGCCCACACGGACACGAGAAGAAGATGAGTATCGGAGTCTCTGAGCCCTACAATTATGATGACGAGGACGATGAAGATGATGATAATGGTAATGATAACAACAATGTGTTATGCTTCAAATTGATTAAATAAAATTGGGGTGATATTTTGAGCCATAGTACTTATAATATCCCCGATTTCAATTTAATAATCTGATGTGGACTCTATTTCTGTTTTCTTTTTACTGCTTTCCTCTCTTGCAAAATAGATTTTAATCTCAATGAGAAAAATCCGGTCAAACAAAGTAAAATATAATAAAAAATGTTCTGGTTAAATAATGGTAATGTGTATAAAGATCAAAATGCAAATAATAACATGATAGTAATATTAATCCTTCACTCTATTTCTTGATGGTACGTGACTGGTATCATGGTGTGTTTCATGTTGTTGTTGTCCTCCTCAGTGTCTCTGTATTCGTCTGTGTGTCCTGGTGGGGGGAGATGAAGGGAGAGGGAGGAGAGAGTAAAGATGGAGTCCGATGCATTCCAAAACGATTGGCCCAGTCGGCCTTCTGTATTTTTCCTCTTCTTTACTTGATCACGTCCTTGCGTGCGTCTCTCTCTAGGTCTCTCTTTGTCTCTATCTCTCTCTTTCTCTCGCTCTCCCTCTCTCTTCATCTCTCGCTTCTACTCTTTGTCTCTCTCTTGCTTTCGCTGTTTGTCTCCCTCCCTCTCTCTCTCTCTCTTCGTCTACCCCTTCTCTCTCTCTCTCTCTCTCTCTCTCTCTCTCTCTCTCTCTCTCTCTCTCTCTCTCTCTCTCTCTCTCTCTCTCTCTCTCTCAAACCACACATCATACACCTATAAATTCCCCTTGAGTAACCCCAACCCCAAAATAATTTCCAACTCATTATTAACCTTTACAATAGGATGAATGTTTGTTTTGTTCTGCCTCGGGCGGTGAGGGTATTGGATAAGCCTTGTGACTGAAAATAATTAAAACACAAAACCAATGGATTTCTAAAAAATATTTTTTCTCCCATCCTTTACAATCGTTTGTTTCAAACGGTTCTTTTCATTTGTTCTCTTCGACTGCTTCGAGCACAGATCTCCCCCGCATCGCTTTCTTTCGTCAATACATCGTGGGAATGTATACACGATCAAAAGGGGGAAAATGTTCACAGACGCATGAGGAACAAGGCCTCGGGAAGTCGCCAAGGGGAGGATGATGTCAGGGTTGTAGCGGCCTCTAGTGGTGGAATGGGGCCACTACACCAAACACAGCACCGTTTACACTGAGGGGTCGTCTTAGGACAAACAGGTGTCGCTCATCACGCTAAACTTGGGTCCGCTGCTTTTAGCAAAGTGGTAACCTGTAAGTAAGAAAACTGTGAACATTTGTCAACCGATTTTACTAAGTTGTTTTTATATTCATATCAAATCAAATTATATATATGATATGGATATTTTGGTTGAAAAACGTACTGAACACTATGCATGAACATTTCAGTGCTTTTATCAAGAAAAATCCCTACCCTCCCTACATACAAACATATATATATATATATATAATTTATTTTTTGATTATTATTATTCAGTCAAATAAATTAACAATAGGCTACATTTCGGTTAAAACTATGCCAAACATTTAGCTACTTTTTTTTTGCATTCACTTTTGTTGCAAAACACAAAATATTCATCCGAACCGCAATTATTTTTTTAATCACATTTAATATTTCCATCGTAGCATAAAGATGACAACATGCAGTACAAAAGCAGATCCCAGACCTCGCGTCCCCCATTGGCTCCCCGGACAGTAGACGGCCCCCAAGGTACGCGGCTGCGCAGTTGGATTGAACACCGTCTTTCAGAGCACATAATGCTAATTTCTTTGGTTCCAGCCAGTAACGGTCAACACAACACAAGAATACAAAAAAAGTACATTGTATTTATATATTACAATACTCAAAATCGAAAAGTAATACAAACGCTCGCAAAATATGAATTACAGAACCTCAACAAAGTTTTAAGGGGTGGGGGGGGGGGTATGGGAAAGGGGGCAAGAGCCATGGCACATTTGATTTATTATTTCACAGATACAGACTGTTACAGATATAGTGCTTTACAAACCGCAAACAAGTGTAAGCGATTTTCTAACAGGGAACACAGAGGGAGCGTTTTAAACACAAGCCTGAGTCTCAATAGAAGCAAGGCTGGCTGGTCGACGCGAAATGCGTAATTACTCATCGGCCCACCAGATGGCGCTGCTGCCCAAGAGTTGAGCTTGGAGCAGCAGCGTTTCTTTCAGACACATACCATTTCATTCACAAACACCCCAACACAAGTTCTGTTTACACTCAGCCGTGGGATCGGATTCAGAAGTCAGCCGACAAGCAAACAGCGAAACATTTGGTGAAGGTGAAATACTTGTACAGAGGTTTTGGTAGATTTTATCTTGTTAAAATACAAACTATTAGACCTTTGAAGATTAAATAAACGATTCAACGTCCAAATCATCCTCTTTAATATTCATCCATTAAACCTCCCAGATATAGACGTATCCGATTACAGAATGTGCAAATGTTTGTGGGAAAAGAGCTTAATCATGGAAATAAAAGTTTGTTTGAAGTGAGGTTTGATTACTCCGGGTGGTCCAACACACAATGAGGTGCGATCAAGAGACACTGTTGTACAATCCTGTATGATTATATCCTGATGGGAGGAAACTGACTTTGGCACGTTGCAAAAAGCAAAATAAAATTAAAAAACGTTCCACTCGTAATTTCTTTTTACAGAAGCTTTGACATTTTATACATTCAATATTATAGCGAAAAAAGGAAAACATTTAGAACAGCGAGTCTGATAAAGACTAGCCTTAACATCCTTTTTAAAGCCTGGCCAATTTATGGTAAATATTTAACAATAGAATTTACAAATATATTTGTAGTTTTATGTACAAACTGTTGACAAACAGCCATGTATGCTGACTCTGAACGTAGCTCTAACGTACACCACAGGACTGGACTGAGCTATGTTAACCGTACACACGAAACATGCTCATTTAGCAGCGACTACTTATGCGTACAAACTTAGTGTAGTCTGGTGGGACAGAATTAAAACATGTTTAACGATTGGTCATAATCCCGAACTAAGTGAAGAGCTATTCGTTGTTTGTTTTTTCCTATAACTGTTTGTCTTTGACATAAAAAGAATAAAGTTATACAAAGCGAAGTTATCGTCAGGACGATATCCGATAAAAACAGAAAAATCGGAAAGAAAGATCGGTATAACTTTTGAGGTATTTCTTTTAAGGGCAGTTATTTTTTTGTCTTCCTTTGCGCTTCTCATTCCGAGAAAGCTAAATACAATTCCGATGGAGGGAATGGGATTTTTCTTTTTTTTTTCAAACAACACATTTTAAAACACGTAAAACAATACTAGTGGTTCTTGAGCGCCCGTGTACATTCCAAAGCAAGGCAGCAGCGAGTTACGTTCACAACACCATCATGCAAACGCTACCGTCATACCATTAGCATGCTAGCAGTGGGTTTTCTGCTTGTGGACGGCAGACACCACCTCATTTAGGATTAAACGTTGATAACACGTCGACAAGTGACTGTGGCGTCACACTGTGATTGGCTGGCTGAGACTGAGGTCAATGAGAAGTATTTTAAAGGGATTAAAGACACCTAGAATACTTTTACGGGACGAATACAGCTCAAATATAGCTCAAAGTCGCGAAATTTAAATCCAATAAAGATTTCAAATGTCGCAAATCTTTTGTCGCTAATATTATGTCACCAATGTAGCTAATCCTTCAATGCTAGTCTAGTCGGACCAGGATTAGATTAGATGTTTGCTGCTATGGTATCACATGTAGCGTGAGACAGGAAATGGTGCAAAGCGAATGGACTGGAGGGGAGGGGAAAAAATGCAAAAAGTACGAAATGGACGGAATCGGACGAAGGGAGGAGGAGGAGGAGGAGAGGAGTGAGAGGCGGTGAACTGATGGGACACGCATCCACGGAGGATGGTGGCCTCGACGCAAGAAGGAAAAGGAAACACAAACAAGTGCTGGTGGGTGGTTGTCAAAGTGTGTGTGTTGGTGTGCGTGTGTGTGTGTTTGTCCGGTCTCTGTCTGTGTGTGTCCGTGAGCCCGTCCGCGCGGATCTCCTTAAAACAGACGTCATTCTCACGTTTGCGTCCTCCCACGTCGAATCCTGCACCGAAACTACACCACCCAGAATGCAATGCGAGTCCATGGCACTCTGTTTGTATGCGTCTGTGTGTGTGTGTGTGTGTGTGTGTGTGTGTGTGTGTGTGTGTGTGTGTGTGTGTGTGTGAATGTGTGTCCGG
>NC_044051.1:37913876-37918876 GCF_902167405.1 Gadus morhua
GTCATCAATCTCAGGCTCCTCGCAAAAACCCTCTGCTCTCTTTGTCCAAAAACAGAGATAAAAACTGCATTCTCTCTCTCTCTCTCTCTCTCTCTCTCTCTCTCTCTCTCTCTCTCTCTCTCTCTCTCTCCCTCTCTCTCGCTCTCCCTCTCTTTCTCCCTCTCTCCTCACTGGCTTACTCTCACTCTCTCTCTCTCCCTCCCTCTCCCTATCTCTTTCCGGGTCTTTATCTCACTCTCTTCCTCTGTCTATCCCTTTAACCATCCCTCTATCGTCAACTACCTCTCTCCCTTTCTCCACCCTGATCTCTCTCTCTCTCTCTCTCTCTCTCTCTCTCTTCTCTCTCTCTCTCTCTCTCTCTCTCTCTCTCTGTCCCTCTCTCTCTCTCTCTCTCTCTCTCTCTCTCTCTCTCTCTCTCTCTCTCTCTCTCTCTCTCTCTCTCTCTCTCTCTCTCTCTCGTCTTCCCCCTCCCTCCCTCCATCTCTTTCCCTCTCCCCTCCCTCTCTCTTGTTCTGTCTCTCGTCTCCCCCCTCCCTCCCTATCAGAACCTCGTTTCCACTTGTTCAGACACAGGATTATCTTACACCACCTAAACACAAGAATGCACAGAGGGTGTGTGTGTGTGTGTGCGTTAGAGATGCGCGGTTGGCGGTTGCAGCCATGTTGACGTGACAAAGAAATAATATTTTAATTAAATTTGGGCGGGTGGTGGTTCAACCAAACAAATAAAAAATATACATAGTTGTATTTTAAAACAGCGAGTCAGCGTAGCCTACCACAATAAGGAATTTAAAAGGGATCATGAATTTGTCTCAGAAGTGACATTCGGCAATGGCAGCGCGAGATGTTCAGAACAAGTTCAACTTCTAGTTCAATAACATCCACAGCTAAGGCAGAAGGTAAAGGAAATATTTCGAAAAACTTTGATTTGCAAGGCAAGCAGGCAAGGTTTGGGTTTTTTGTGAACATGCATGATGCACTGTGGTGCGGTGGACTTGCATCGGAATTCGGAAATTAATAGGCTTGAATCAGCGTTTCTTTAACATTGAGGTTGTGTGTGTGTGTGTGTGTGTCTGTGTGTGTGTTTGTGTGTGTGTACTGATAGAGTTACTATAGTGGCGGATTGAAAAGGAAGTAGGAACAAGGAAGGGAGAAAGGAAGAAGACAATACGTATAGGTAGCGGAAAACAAACACAGTACACACACACACATAGACAAACACATAAGAAGACACACACACACACAAACACAAACACACATACACACATACACTAACCTTGAAGAGGTGCTGACAAGATAGCCACTAATCAGACACACATACTCACACACACACTCACACACACACACACACACACAGACACACGGCCCCCCCAACCCCAACCCCACACTCACACACATGCTGCTGACCCCCCCCCCCCCCCCCCCTCACCATGAAGAGCTGCTGGTAGCTGCAGACCCCCCCCCCCCCCCCCCCCCTCACCATGAAGAGCTGCTGGTAGCTGCAGATCATGCGCTGCAGCACGCTGATCACGGCGGTGCTCTCCTCGGCCCGGGCCGAGCTCTGCACGCTGAACTCCTTGTCCGAGTTCTTCTGCTTGTGCAGCAGGTTGGGACCGAAGATGGTGGCCAGGTTGAGAGGCGTCATCTTGTTGCCCGTCATCTGAGCACCCGGGGGAGAGAGAGAGAGAGAGAGAGGGGGGAGACACAGGGGGTCTTATTCCGTCGTCAAGGTCACAACGCGTGTGTTCTGGCAACCGCAAGGGGTGGAACGAGCTCCCTGTCGACCAGACAAAACATGAGCTTGTAGCCGTCTGCATTCGATGTATTCACCGAGGCAGCGGGTGTTGTTTTGCGGCTGAAGACATGAGTTCAGCTGGCATATCTCGCAAAATTCTGGAAGTGATCGAGCCTCTAAGGCTCGACCCATGACTGCTGATTCAAAGTCGTTGAAAAATCCTGACGACGCGTATTACTGCTGGACCAGGGCCCGCCAAGAGTAGCCTAAAGGATACTTTGTAAGTAAACATTCTAACGTTCATCTGGCTTTGTTGTCAGACATGCCGGTATTTTAAATGTTTATTACCAAGCCTACATCGCCTTTGATGTGCAGATTTGTAACCCCTGGGAAAAAAAAAGTACTGAAAAATGCGTGCGGTCCTAAAAATTGAATTTCTTGACAACTTATTGTATGTTGTCGACCACGCAATGCAACAGCCAGCTCCTCGGGAGCTGTTAGGGTGAGTTGCCTTGCTCAGGGACCCCTCGACACTCGAGGGGCCGGGGATCGAACTAGCAACCTTCCGCTTAAAAGACAACGCGCTCTACCTCCTGAGCTTAGCAATCCCCAGCAATGTGCCCCCTGAAACTAAGTACGCACTCTCTCTCTCCCTCTCCCTCTCTCTCTCTCTCTCTCTCTCTCTCTCTCTCTCTCTCTCTCTCTCTCTCTCCCTCTCTCTCTCTCTCTCTCTCTCTCTCTCTCTCTCTCTCTCTCTCTCTCTCTCTCCCTCTCCCCCCCTCTTTCTCTCCCTCTCTCCCCTCTCTCCCTCTCACTGCCCCACATCCAGCAGTTAGAAACACATGTGATCCGATCAGAGCCGGACAGACGGACACACGGACACACGGGTTGAACGGGTCTGAGACAAATTCACGGGAGCCAATCGCATCGCAGCCCTGCCCCCCCGTGTGACCTCACCCCCGCGGGCGTCGAGGTGTGAACGAATATTCCGACCAAACGGAATTCCAGCGAGGCACTTCTCACTCTGGTGATTATTGCCACACCTCCGCCCGTTAAAAGAGTCAGACGTGGGTTAACATGCCTGCGCCGACTTAATGACCAGTTCACTGGCTTCAGGAGGTCGGAGGCCATCTTGGCTCCGAACCGCAGCCCTTAAATGGCTATCAGCGGAGCTGATACGAAAGAATCAATGGCGTTGTGGTGTCACCATGCCGACGACCCTAAGGTGGCCATCTTGGCTCAGGAATTGTACATCCGTAAACGGTTAGCATTGTACTCGTGAATAGCTATGATAACAGATGCCATTTGGGGCTAGAAACAGCAATTGGCCCACGAATGTAGCCTAGTCTAGCCTAGCCTAGGTCATCAACTACCACCCAGTCCCTGATTGTCCCCGTTACGTCGTCAACTACCACACGTTCCCTGATTGGCCATTTACATCATCAACTACCACACACTCCCTGATGGGCCGTAAATGGCTAGCATTGTACTCGTTGATATGTACGCTAACAGATGCTATTTGCTGCTAGAAAGAGCATTGAGCCCACCAATGTAGCCTAGCCTAGTTCCCCCACCTCCTGTCCACCAATGTAGCCTAGCCTAGCCTAGCCTAGCCACCCACCTCCTGTCCGTCCTTGTCCGGCTGGTCGTGGGCGTGGTCGGCCACGGTGGACAGGAACTCCAGCAGGCGGTGGAGCGTGTCGCTGTTGCATGCTGGGAGGAGGTACACCAGAAGCTGGGTGACCGACTGCTTCTCATCCTGCTCCAACACTATAGCAGAAGAAGAAGAAGAAGACGAAGGAGAAGAAGTTAGAGAAGAAGAAGAAGAAGAAGAAGAAGAAGAAGAAGAAGAAGAAGAAGAAGAAGAAGAAGAAGAAGAAGAAGAAGGAGGAGGAGGAGGAGGAGGAGGAGGAGGAGAAGAAGAAGAAGAAGAAGAAGAAGAAGAAGAAGAAGAAGAAGAACATGCAGGAACATACAGAGTTATTTAAAGCAAAGTCTAAAGAAGCTCTTTCCACTTAAATCCTACAATGAAGAGAAACCTCTTCTGGAATCAAACTGCCAACATGGAGGATGGTATTTGAAGATGAGGAGGAGGAAGAGCAGCAAGAGGAGGAGGGAAGAGGAGGAGGAAGAAGAGGAGAGGGAAGAGGAGAAGAAAAAAGAATAAGAGGGAGAGAGGTAGGAGGAGAATGTGGGAGAATGGGAATGAGGAGGTTTAGGGGGAAGAACTCAAAGAGGACGAGGAAGAGGAGGAACAGGAGAAGGAGAAAGAAAAGGAGAGAGGTTAAAGGAGGCGTGTATTCATGCAGAAGACGACAATGACCACAGTTGGAAGATGAGGATGATGATGATGATGATGAAGAGAGAGAGAGAGAGAAATAGGAGAGGAAGGAGACTGAGAGGAGATAGAAGAGAAGAAATGGAAGAAGACGGAAGGACAGAGGAGAAAGGAGGATGAGGAAGAGAGAAGGAGGAGGTGAAAGGGGGTTTGTCTTTATGACGAAGAGGAGGAGGGAGGAGGACGAGGAGGAAGGAGGAGGTGTGTACTGACTCATGGTGTTGATGAAGGAGGTGTACAGCTCCTTGGTGAGCAGGGGGTCCGGGAGGTCACGGAGGAACTCCTTGAGGAGCGCGGCCACGTCGTGGACGCTGTACTCCTCGTCCAGCGGCACGTCCACGCCCCGGTCAAACTCCTCCCGCAGCTGGGCGAGAGACACCCAGGGAGAGGGAGAGAGAGGGGGAGAGAGAGAGAGAGAGAGAAAGAGAGAGAGCGGCGGGAGACACACAGAGAGGGGGATAGAGAGAAAGGGGCGAGAGACACTCGGAGAGGGGGAGAGAGAGAGAGAGGGGCGAGAGACACTCGAAGAGGGGGAGAGAGAGAGGGGTGAGAGACAGTCGGAGACGGGGAGAGAGAGAGAGGGGCGAGAGACAGTCGGAGAGGGGGATAGAGAGAGAGGAGCGAGAGACACTCGAAGAGGGGGAGTGTGTGGGGAGTGGGAGGGAGGGAGGGAGGGAGCAGGCCGAGAGACGCCCAAAGAGGGGGAGAGAGAGAGAGAGATAGGGAGGGGGAGGGAGAGGGAGGGAGGGAACTGATTAAATACATCACTGATTAGATTCACAAGTTCACACTCGTTTAGGTTCTCCATCCGAGACGACACGCGAAACAACGAATCCGATCCGACGTTTATTTTCCGATAAAGCAAAACGCGAAAAAAAAAAAAAGGAACGAAGGAGAACGAAGGAAAGCCGCGTCCTTCCAGAACGA
>NC_044051.1:37923876-37926125 GCF_902167405.1 Gadus morhua
GTACGGTTGTGTTTTATGTTTACATTCAAATTGAGGGCATTTAGCAGATGCTTTGATCAACGTTTTTTTGATTATATTTTAAGTACACAACAATATATTGCTGTCGGTACAGTAAAGACGTTCATAGAAACAAGGGCCAAGCACTAACAGTTGTTTGGTTAACCCATTCCCCATACACAACAGAGATAGCGAGGATAAGATGCTACACAATGCTTGGTAGTATTTTTAAGTGCAAGGACATACAACATACAATAAGTGTGCACATTAAGTGCCAGGACGTACAACATACAATAGGTTTGTAAGAGGGGTGTGGTGGGGGGGGGGGGGGCTATTCATAGTCTAGGTGAACTCTGAATATTTATGGTTTTCTAGTATTCTTCTTTTAAGGGGTTTAAGGATTTTATCCTCATCCTAAATCTTACATCAACCGCAGAAGGTTTTTTGGGTTCACATCTTACAAAGTATACTAAAAAACACCAATTGCTAACCTCAGCTCTAAAAACAGACAAATAAAAGTTAAGAGTTTTAACCGCGAGCCATGATAAAAACCATGAATGACAACTAGCGCGTGTATCTTGTTTCCTGCAGAGGGGGCACAAAGGGGGGAAGTGTGTAACGGATGAAGACTGATAGGACAACTTTTTAGTTTAGCTGTTTTGTTTAACTTCAGGCCCCAGCGGTCTAATATAAAACACGATCTAGTGACCTCTAGGAAATCCGGGACTTGAGCTGAGGGTGAACCGAATCCACTTAGAGATAAACAGGGAAAAAAATGGCCTCTAAAAAAGGACTTTGTTTACTGGCTTTGTGAAGGCGGAGTTTGACTTGAACGCATCATCAACGCACGCATACGTATAGATTATAGACATGCATTTGATACAATGGAATGCAATATAATGCAAACAATGTTTACATTTATGTTTGCATTTTACATTTAGCCACTTTTAGTCGTCAGAAGAAAGCGGAAAAACATATCGCTGTGGGTAAATTAAAGATATTCTGTATCTTCAGTATCAATACAGAGCATATACACACTAAAGCCCACTCATTATTCATCATTTATGTTCTATGACACACAGGCTCATACTTCTGAAAGCTAACTCCCAAATCACATGACATCATGCTAAATCTTCACAGACCGCATGTTGCATCATGCACATGTGTGTCCGTATCTGTGCCTGTGCGTGTTTTGTGTGCGGGAGACAGAGTCATGTTGGGACCTGAATTCAAACAGATAATGTGATAATGTGACCGCCCCCCCCCTAAGACCAAACTTTTAAACAAAAGCAGTTGAACACACATTCATATATATATACAGTATATATATATGTATATATATTAATATGTATATGCATGCCTGCGCAATCTGGATCACATAACACTTTATTTAAGCAGCAAGTGTCTCACTTCTCATCTCATGTCGTAAACATCCACATTTTCCACTCTTTTCCCGCACCCCTTCGCTATCTCGCGGGTTAACCTGTCGTTTGAAGGGCTACAATGCTACATCACCGTGGTGTGTTTACACGATACGCCAGGCCCTGGTCCTCTGCTTCTCTCGGCACCATGACTTCTTCAGGGAAAGGAAGAAGACTAGAAAACCATAATATTCAGAGTGCACCTAGACTATGCATAGCCCCCCCATTCCCCTCTTACACACTTATTGTTTGTTGTACGCCCACTTAATGTACACACTTATTTTACGTTGTATGTCCTGGCACTTAATGTACGCACTTATTGTATGTTGTACGTCCTGACACTTTCAAAATAGTACTTAGTATCGTGTAGCACCTTCTCCAAGCTATCTTTGTTGTACGCAGGGATAATGGGTTAACCTAGTGATTGCTAGTGCTTGGTACTTGTTTCTATGAACATCCTTACTGTACCAACAGCGATATATTGTTGATTCTCTTACTTCTAACTAAGTGTACGTATTGTAAGTCACTTTGTATAAAAGTGTCTGCTGAATGCCCTAAAATGTAAATGTTAATGTAAATAGTCCAGGGTGCCTTTGTTTTATCCTCCCTGAAAGCGGGAGGGAGGATGGTGCTTCCTGAGGGCATAACAACACAACAGTTCTCAGAAAAACGAATGCGTTGTTTTTACAGTACATCACCGCGGCGTAAACTTGCGTTACCGTCAGTATGCAAGTATTACGACGCCGTGTTGTTCGCATAGGCCAGTGAACGAGGGGCAAAGTACACAAGCTAAACTTTAGCTAAGAAGCGTAACAAATCAACGTAGCTTTA
>NC_044051.1:37926225-37933725 GCF_902167405.1 Gadus morhua
CAAAAGCAGTTGAACACACATTCATATATATATACAGTATATATATATGTATATATATTAATATGTATATGCATGCCTGCGCAATCTGGATCACATAACACTTTATTTAAGCAGCAAGTGTCTCACTTCTCATCTCATGTCGTAAACATCCACATTTTCCACTCTTTTCCCGCACCCCTTCGCTATCTCGCGGGTTAACCTGTCGTTTGAAGGGCTACAATGCTACATCACCGTGGTGTGTTTACACGATACGCCAAGGCCCTGGTCCTCTGCTTCTCTCGGCACCATGACTTCTTCAGGGAAAGGAAGAAGACTAGAAAACCATAATATTCAGAGTGCACCTAGACTATGCATAGCCCCCCCATTCCCCTCTTACACACTTATTGTTTGTTGTACGCCCACTTAATGTACACACTTATTTTACGTTGTATGTCCTGGCACTTAATGTACGCACTTATTGTATGTTGTACGTCCTGACACTTTCAAAATAGTACTTAGTATCGTGTAGCATCTTCTCCAAGCTATCTTTGTTGTATGCAGGGATAATGGGTTAACCTAGTGATTGCTAGTGCTTGGTACTTGTTTCTATGAACATCCTTACTGTACCAACAGCAACATATTATTGATTCTCTTACTTCTAACTAAGTGTACGTATTGTAAGTCACTTTGTATAAAAGTGTCTGCTGAATGCCCTAAAATGTAAATGTTAATGTAAATAGTCCAGGGTGCCTTTGTTTTATCCTCCCTGAAAGCGGGAGGGAGGATGGTGCTTCCTGAGGACATAACAACACAACAGTTCTCAGAAAAACGAAGCGTTGTTTTTACAGTACATCACCGCGGGCGTAAACTTGCGTACCGTCAGTATGCCAAGTATTACGACGCCGTGTTTGTTCGCATAGGCCGTGAACGAGGGGCAAAGTACACAAGCTAAACTTTAGCTAAGAAGCGTAACAAATCAACGTAGCTTTAGCCTAGCTTTGGACAAAGCCTTGGCTAAGACCTTCCCTTAACTGAACAAATAAAGCAGGGATCTATGAGGTGCCTGTGATTTATTACCAATTTACCGCTTTGAGGTTTAGGAAATAACTTTGGATGTAGTCAGAGTTTTTGATGTACTATTTTCTGAACTTGGTTCGTTAATCAACCTGTGTCATTATATGTCCACCAAGTACCATGAATACCAGAAAAAAAAATTGGCGCCTTCATTCCCTTGTATCCCTCTATATCCATTCTCTATCTCTCGCTCTCTCTCGCTCGCAAATGGCAGGTTGCTGGTTCATTCCCCGGCACCGAGGTGTCCCTGAGCAAGGCACCTCAGCTCAACTGCACCAGGTAACCCAGTCGTCCCCATGCACTGGTCGACCCCCGCCGTCGGTACGTCTGTGAACGTGAGTCAATAATTGTAAAGCTTCTTTTGAGCGGCCCCAGGTCTGAAACACACGTCATAAACGCAGTCCATTTGCCATTACTCTCTCTCTCTCTCTCTCTCTCTCTCTCTCTCTCTCTCTCTCTCTCCTCTCTCTCTCTCTCTCTCCCCTCTCTCTCTCTCTCTCTTTCTCTCTTTCTCTCTCTCTCTGTCTCTGCTCTGTCTCTCTCTCTCTCTCTCTCTCTCTCTCTCTCTCTCTCTCTCTCTCTCTCTCTCTCTCTCTCTCTCTCTCTCTCTCTCTCTGTGTGTTTCCTTTCTCTTTGTCTCTCACTGTGTTTGTGTTGTCCTTTTTCCAGTCTACCCACCTACTCTCTTAGTTTTGAGTAGAAGGTCCCACACACAATCACGCACACACACACACAGACACACACACACACACGCACACACACATTCACACACGCACACAAAAACGCACACACGCACACACACTCAGGTGAGCACAAGCGAGGTTACAGGGAAACAAAAGCCAGTGTTTACTGGTGCTTGTCGGAGTGTGTGTGGTTTATATTTAGTTGAAGTGGAAGGGCTCCTTGTAAGGGGCCCGGGGCCTTGAGGGGTGACAGCTACACTCTGTGGCCCCTACCGCTACACAGCACAGCCCCATCCAAGACATACTTGGCACCAGAGAGAGAGAGAGAGAGAGAGAGAGAGAGAGAGAGAGAGAGAGAGAGAGAGAGAGAGGAGGAGAGGAGAGAGAGAGAGAGAGAGAGGGGGAGGGGGAGAGAGACGTAGAGAGAGAGAGAGAGAGAGAGAGAGAGAGAGAGAGAGAGAGAAGGAGAAGGAGAGTAATGGTAAATGGAATGACAGAGAGAGAGAGAGAGAGAGAGAGAGAGAGAGAGAGAGAGAGAGAGAGAGAGAGAGATGAGAGAGGAGAGGAGAGAGAGAGGATTTGTTTGCCTGTCGTGCAGTGGACGTTACACAAATTTTTTCAACATGTGCGTGTTGGGTGTGAGTGGGGAGATGGAGAGGGATAGAGAGGGCGAGATACAGATGAAGACAGAAAATGAGAGAGAGAGAGAGAGAGAGAGAGAGAGAGAGAGAGAGAGAGAGAGAGAGAGAGAGAGAGTATGCTCTCTCTCTCTCTCTCTCTCTCTCTGAGTCCTCGAGCAGAGCAGGGTGCATTTCATGACGAGGAGGACATGGCATACCTTTGTCTTTATTCTTCTCCTTGGCCAGAGAGTCCAGCTTCCTCCTCAGCGACTTCTTCCTTTTCTGACCATCTGGACGGAAAAATACGCAAAGGAGGAAAAGTAGTTTTAAATTAATTTGTTTTTTAATTGCTCCGGCCCTTGGGGGCGGGTTCTTAGTTATTTTGTTCCTGGTGACTCAGCACACCTATGAATCACAAATCCACTGACAAAAATCCCAAGGCAGTTACGCAGCAGAAGGCCATACATACGTTACTTATTTATCTCTCTACGGTCGATATAACACAAAAAAACATTGTAAGTTATTGCGAGCAAACGCAGAGACAAACGTTTATACCAAAAGCTGGAGGTTTTACATGTGGTGGGTTTACGTTGGGCGGCGATAGCAGACATTGGAGGTTAGCCGAGCGGCGCGAGGCTAGCTGGGCCGCGCCGTCAGCTGTCAGCACAATAAACAACCCCCAAAATCATTGATGGATGGACAGGAAGCTGCGGAGAATGGGGTTGGCGTTACTTTAAAGGCCCCTGGAATCGGCCGTGTTTCAGAAAGGAAACCGTCTCGGTTTTCCAGACGATTTTTTTACGCTAACGTCATCAGGTTCTTAAACGCGTACAATGTTATTGTTTCGGGCAACGGACCATTGCTGGCTGCTGCGCTTTGAGCACCTTTTTTTCGGTTGCACTGGCAGTTGAGATCGGAGGGAACATTTCATCGAGCCTTGAGTTTGTCAGACGGATTAATATTCCGAAAAAATACTGTTTTAGCGATGACACTTGTGAGCGTCACACTTTAAGACTTAGAGGGAGTCTTATTTGACTCATAGCCTAGTGACCTAGCTAAACGAGCTACGTCAACCGAAATAGGACGTTTAAACGGCGATTCCTGGCACACCTCTACATGTCTTGACCGATTCCTTCCCAAGGTGCTCTTTAGTAAGGCGCCTTATAACCTCCTCTTTCAAACAATCAACTCCTAGGGAACCAGAGAAAACAGAAAGGTTTGGACGAGGCAGAGAGAGAAAGAGACAGAGAGAGAGAGAGAGAGAAAACAAGAGAGAGAGAGAGAGCAAGAGAGAGTGAGAGAGAGAGATGAGTGCAGGGAGGAAGAAGCAGATGTTCCGAAGCAGATGAGGAGAAGGAGGTTGGGGGGGAGAAAGAAGGGGAGAGAGAGAGAGGAGGAGGCGGAGGAGGAGGAGGAGGAGGAGGAGGAGGAGGAGGAGGAGCGGGCAAAAGGAAATGGTTCGAATTTTTGACAGATCGCTTCCAAAGCTTGACGGAAATCCCCTCACCCCTGTCCAAAAGCTCTCCGGCCCGGTTCGACCCTCTCAGGAAACCATCAGGGCGCTCTCGTCACCTCCGCCCTCCTCCCTTTGTTTCACTCCCTTCTTCCTTGTCCTCCTTTTTTTCTTTCCCTTCCACTTTCCCTGATTCTATATTTTGTTTGTTTTTCACATTCTCCCCAACTTTTTTCTGTGTCTTTCTGTGCCCCCTTGTCATTGTCCTCGCTCTCTTTCTTTATTTGTTACTTTCACTTCCACTTTTTCCTTCTTTCTGTCTTCATTAGTTTTCTTCTTAACGTTGTTTCTTTCCCCCCCTTTCCCTCGTCTCTCCTGACGAGCGATGGCAAAATATCGTCAACAACAGAATCGACAACAGCGCCGGATCCGACCGCCGGATTCGCTGTTCCACCCGAAGGCGTCGGAACGGCGGAACCTCGGAGCCTCCTCCATTCCTGCCTGCTAAGGGCTGGTTCGGAGTTACTTCCCGAAGCGAAGGAGTGAGGAGGAGGGGGGGAATGTTGAATCATGAGGAGGATTAACCTCTCTGGCGGAATGCAGGAGGGGGTGCTTGTGCTGTAAAACAGAGGCTAATGTGGCGACGGCGGCGCAAACATACGCTACCGTGGGCATGGCAACTGAGAATCGCCGAGCCATTGACTTTCGGTCGGTCAATAAACCAATAAATGAATACAAAAAGGTTAGTGGATGGTGAAGATAAAAGAGTGGGAAAAGAAGAAAATAAGTTCTGAACAGTTTTTCCTTCCTCCTCTGTGATTGGTCGATGACAGGGTGGCAGTTTGTCGGGCGTTTCGTTACGACACGCCAACGCTCCGACTCTGTCGAGCAGGAAGTAGCCCCGAGCCAGATGTGAAGAGGAAGTTGTAGGTTTCGAACCACCGTGTTGTGGCAACTGCCATAAACAGAAGCCGCGCGTGACTTCCTGTCTGATGGACAGGCGCAGACCCAACCGGATAAAAAGAGGAAGTGCTCACGGGGTGGAAGGTCAACACTTTCTCTCCGAAAGGAGGGATTTATGAATTAATAAACTGAAGAATATAATGGAGTATCTAACTACATTTTTAAACCGTCTTATTTAGAATAATTGTTCTTCTGAGGAGAAAATGAATTCAGGCAAATTCTTATTGTTTTGATTTGGAAATTGTTTCGTTTTGTTATTTTACCGGTTGCGCATATTATCATCCGTCTTTATGTATATTTATATTTAGTTTTAGCGCATGCTGCTGTAACATACGGAATATCCCTCAGGGATTAATAAATTCGCGATTCGAATTGAATATATTGATATATATTCATTCACATTTACATTTAGGGGATTTCGCTGACGCTTTTGTACAAAGCGACACACACCCGTTCACGCACACATTCCCACACCGACCGCGGAGTCAACCCCGCAGGGCAGCAGCCAGCTCGTCAGGGTGAGGCGTCTCGCTCAGGGACACCTCGACACTCGGCTAGGGGTCACCCCTCCCCCCCTCCCCCCCCCCTGACCTTTGGGCATGGTGATCTGGCAGCCCAGGTCGTAGTCCTGGTGCAGGCGTGCGTAAGCCACCTCCTGGAGCCGCGCCCGCTCCAGCTCCGACAGGCTCTGGATGGTGACCGCGGTGAGACGCACACAGCGCCCCGACAGGCTGCTCCAGGTGTAGTCGCCCTGGGGGAGGAGAGAGGGGGAAACAGGGTGAGGCAGGGTGGTTGTTAGGGGTCGGAGGTCGGGAGGTCAGTCCGAAAAATCTGCCTTTGCGACACGCACTGCGTTTATACAGCGCTTTCCTAACCAGCGGTCACTCAAAGCGCTTTACAATATTGCCGAACATTCACTCATTCGGTAACACGTTGACACACCGACGGCGGTGTCGACCACGCAAGGCGTCAGCCAGCTCGTCAGGAGCAGTCAGGGTGAGGCGTCTCGCTCAGGGACACCTCGACACTCAGCTAGGAGGAGCCGGGGATCGAACTAGCAACCTTCCGGTTACAAGCCAACCCGCTTTACCTCCTGATCCACAGCTTCGGACAGAACTACATAACAACCTTCAGATCTTTCAATGAATCCAAAAGGCTTGACTTTTTCTCATGACGTCTACTTATGATTTGTACATTTATGTTTTGAAACTGCCACACAATACAGAAGTAAAACAAAACAGCACAATTAGTAATAAAAATACACAGCTTACTAAAAGAGTAGTATTACGTGATACATGACAGTGAAACTAGAAGTAGCCTCAAACAGAAGTTTTGGTGTTTTGGTGATTGATCGTGAAATAATTTGTCATTGACAAATTTACCTATTCTGTGTCACTTTGGATAAAAGCGACTGCTAAATGCTTTAAAAGTGCCCTAAATGTAAATTGTGAATTGGGATTGTAGCGTTTGAAACTGCATCGTTTCCCATGCGAGACATGGCAAAACTATGTTTTGTTTAGCCTTGGTTATCGTATGCTTACAGTGATTTAGAATTTGACTTCACTACAACGCTCTCTTGTAGGTCATAAAAAAAATTATGGCGTATCGCCAACTACTAATCCCATAATGCATTCTGATGTACAATCCCTGCTCATCCGTATTCCTTCATACCGGAAATTGGAGGATTACAGAGCAGAAAGTAATGAATCTTGATTCATAAAAGATATTGTTCCTTAACGAGACTAACCTGGTCAAATAAAGCTTCAAAGGAATACAAACATTGCATAAAGTTGCGGCAGACATTATAAACAAGCATATGATAAGTTATTAAAACAATGCTGTGGGGTGCGTGTGTGGCTGATGGCTGGTTGTAGCAGCCTCACCTGGCCTGAGTCAGACTGACTGGACTCCAGGGATGGGTGAGGCTGAACACCTGTTGCCCATTGGTTGAACCAGCCATCACCGCGCACACTCAGGGAGAGAACTTCTGCCTGGCAATACGGAGCAACATTCGTCAACAAACCTTCACAATAAAATTGCTTTCAGTTTCAACATCACCAACGTGTGTCCTTGTCCTTGAGTGTTGACATTGTTAGGAATGCATTTGTTACCATTATGACGCTGAGGCAGTGACAGAAATAGACTGAATATACTAAATTGTTCAAAACAATCCATAATCGATCGTCATAGTTGAGGTTTTTAGGTTTTTCTCGGGATTTGTCGATAAGCTACACCAAACTCCCCCGCACCCGTGTCTGAAACCTCATTGGTTTGACCCGATCCACACAGGAAGTGTTCGTAGCGTCTGGTCACGGTTTGGCCTCTCTGCAACATGGGGAACCTCTGTGCCTTCTGTAAGCTCAACACTACCTCCTTCCTGCTGTCTCTCTCTCTCTCTCTCTCTCTCTCTCTCTCTCTCTCTCTCTCTCTCTCTCTCTCTCTCTCTCTCTCTCTCTCTCTCTCTCTCTCACCGACCCTTCCCCTTGATGCAGTCTCTGTCTGTTAATCTTTCTGTCTTCCCCCCTTTTTCTTATTTTTTGTCTTTCTTTCTTTCTCTCTCTATCTCTCTCTCTCTCTCTCTCTCTCTCTCTCTCTCTCTCTCTCTCTCTCTCTCTCTCTCTCTCTCTCTCTCTCTCTCTCTCTCTCTCTCCCCCCCATCTCTCTCCCCCCATCTCTCTCTCTCTCTCTCTCTCTCTCTCTCTCTCTCTCTCTCTCTCTCTCTCTCTCT
>NC_044051.1:37938725-37946225 GCF_902167405.1 Gadus morhua
GTGCATGTGTTTGCATTTAGCATCTCTTCTTTGCCTTTCTTTAACAGTCGTGTGTGTGTCTTGTTATCGATCTTCCCCTCAACAGTGATCAGTTGTCGGGTAAAGGACGGTTTGGGTTTCCCATCCCTGCGTTCTGATTGGACGCCACACCCCTAATGCAACCCATGTGACCGATATCGCCATGACGACGCCTCCGCCGGCGCCCGTCACCAAACGTTCCGTTTACGAAGAGGAACCGACAACGCGATGTTGCCAGTTTCCATGGAAACGGGTAGACAGCGAGACCCTAAAAAAGACGCAGAGGAAGTGACAGAGACATCGCTATGGCAACGCAGGCACACACCGATTGGCCAGTTATTTCTTGAAGGTTTTTCATATGAAAGGTTTGTAAGGATCAAACACCAAATACCTTTCTGATATTTGTTCCTGCATTGTATGTGCACGTTCAGTCCTGAAATATGCTTTCGTCAGACAAGAGTACAAAATACTGTACGAATTCATAAAACAATAAAATGTAAATTTGATTTGTTTGTCTTTTGAGAGTAAGACAATCTGTATGATGACATGAACGGTAACATTCACACCCAAATACCGCATGCCTGAGGTGATTAAAGTTATGATCCTTATTAACATGTTGCCTTTGTCCTGTTTTCTGACTAGCTGGTGTTACTATGACGACTAACTGTCAGTCGTGTCTGTGTTTTTGCCTATTTTTTTGTGTGTGTGTGTCTGTTTTTTTGCCCTATTTTTAGTGTGTGTGTATGTGTGTGTTTGCTAATCTAAATAAGGCAGACACTATATCTGTCCCACACTCACAGCATACATAGATACACAGACACACAACTAAATAACAAACACACACCACAAACACACACATGCCTTAACAAAAAACTCACACACAATAGATGAGCTGCAAAATAGTTTGGGCGTCCTGATGAAACTCAAGCCTTAAGATCTAGTCGCCTTCAAACTTTTCACTTATACCACGCTTTCAGAATGGAATAGGGGCTACAATGTCTGACTCTCAGTACAGTACAAACTACGGTCAGACATCCACATGTGTTTTCCTCGTCCGTCTCTCCTGACCTGATACAGACGGTTGCGTCACTACTAGCTGATGGGGGGGCGGGGGTGGGAAGCCTTGGTTGTTTTCCTAGCTGTTTAACGCAGGTTGATTTCACAACGACGGCTAATGAATCAGTTTCAGTGACCTGGAACTTCCCTGTGGTTCACATGTGCTCGTAATTAATGACCCACCTCCCACTAGCTCACTGGTCCGACTGGTGTGTGTGTGTGTGTGTGTGTGTGTGTGTGTGTGTGTGTGTGTGTGTGTGTGTGTGCGTGCCGCCCCGTTGTTCCAATGTGTGTGTGCATCTCTCTGTGTATTCCTAAAGTGTGTGTGTGTGTGTATTTTTGCACGTACGTTTGTTTATTTGAGTGGGCGCCTGTCTCTCTGCCACATCTGTGTGTGTGTGTGTGTGTGTGTGTGTGTGTGTGTGTGTGTGTGTGTGTGTGTGTGTGTGTGTGTGTGTGTGTGTGTGTGTGTGTGTGTGTGTGTGTGTGTGTGTGTGTGTGTGTATGCGTGTCAAGTGTGTTAACCTGTCACATTAAGAATTAATAGGACCTCCTACACCTGTTTGGGGCTGCCCCTGTCACTGCCCGAGAAAAAACATAATTTATCACCCGTCGACACAAAACCGCAGAAGGAAAACACTTGCGTAATTTCACATAAATTTCATTGCGAATATTATATCCCTTTCAAGATGAGTGTCACGGGCGTTCTCCTGGCATTTGATCTAATGCTCAAAGGGAAAATAAAACTGTTGTGGTTAGGAGAGAGCGAGACAGTGTGTAAGAAGACACCACAGCACAGCTGGGACTTATCACATTATATCTGCCGCGCCTTCACCCTCTATTAGCATACCACAACAGAGCAGAGAGCCAAGCTAGCACTTCTGAATCATGGGAGTTGTAGTTTCATTCACAGCTCGCCCCTACCTATTGGCTGGTTCAACTGAAGTTAAACCAGCCAATAGGTGAGGGCGAGCTGTGAATAAAACTATAAAATGAAAACTACAACTCCCACGATGAACACACATGTACACATGTAAGTAAAGAGCCACGCTTGCACTGTGGAATCATGGGAGTTGTAGTCTTAATCACATCTCGGACCAACCCACCTATTAGGTGGTTTAACTGGAGTGAAACACGCTAAACGCATGTAAATAAAGAGCTGAGCTTGAGGGGAGAGAGGAAACCTGGGAGTTGTAGTTTTGCTCAGGACTCTTTATTAACATGATGTGTTTGTCCCATTTTCCGACTAGCTGGTGTTACTTTGAAGACTAACTGTCAGTCAGTTAGTTACATTAACCAATGGCAGCTAATGCCCCACAATAGCTGCAGTTGGCTAGCTTAACTGGAGGTAAATATACATCAATGTGACTCAGTAGCTTAAATGAAACGTTGGCAGCCACATCTTAAGCCCATCAAAGCTCTCCAAACGTATTAACGAAAATGAATACGTCTGCCCCCAAAACAGTCGTTAAGTCTAACCTCAGAGGTGCATTAATACGTTGGCCCCCGGAGGAGTAATGAGGTCTAACCTCAGAGGTGCATTAATATGTTGGCCCCCGGAGGAGTAATAAGGTCTAACCTCAGAGGTGGATTAATATGTTTTCCAAGGAGTCGTGATGAGGTCTAACCACAGAGTCGTCAACTTTCTTCCATGAGTAAAGATGGTGATTATGTAATGAATTGCTATGCTCACTTTGTCATTCTTTATCTAATCTCAAAATCATTGCTTCACTTTTAAATCTCCATCTCTTTCTCCCTCACCCATCCCTCCCACTCTCTCTCACCCTTATCTCTCTCTCCCCCTCCCTCTCTCTCTCCCCCTCCCCCTCCCTCCCTTCCACTCTTTCTCTCTCCCCCCTCCCTCTCTCCCTCTCCCCCCCTCCCTCTCTCCCTCTTCCCTCTCACTGCCCCCCTCCCCCTCTCTCTCTCTCCCCCTCTCCCTCTCTCTCTCTCTCTCCCCACCCCCTCCCTCCCTCCCACTCTTTCTCCCACTCCCCTCCCTCCCTCCCTCCCTTTCACTCATGGCTGAATGTGGGCGTGGCCGTGAGTCCAGTCTTGTCCTACTTGCCCTTGGGTCACGGGGAGTGGGGGCTGTAAAAACCACCGTGAACCAGGGCCTGTTTAAGTCGTGTCTCTGCACCAATCTGTTGTCCATCTGCACCTCTTCCCTCTCAGGCCCCTCACATAATGTCCTTGTGTTGGTCTCAGCAACACTAAAACATCCACATGTGCACAAACACGCACACACACGCGCGGTTCTGCTGATGTACACAGATGTGGAGGGATGCAGATGCTCTCTCTCGGACACACACATAAATATTTAAGTGCATTTTCCCACACAGAGAAAACACATTTATGGTTGGTCTCGCTGAGTCTTTCGCGCACACACACATGCCCCTATACACTGACAGAAACAATACATACACACACCCTATACACACACCCCTTCAAGTTCAATGTCCACACACGATCTCCTCCTCTCTCACACACATTCACACCCAAAACACACATGTTGAAAAAATGTGTGCAATGTCTACTGCAACAAATCCTCTCTCCCATCTCTCTCCTCTCCCCCCTCTCTCTCCCCCCCTCCCTCTCTCTCTCTCCCGTCCCTCTCTCCCCCCCTCTCTCCTCTCTTTCCCTCCCTCCCTCCCTCCCTAATGATAACCACCAGCTGTGCTGACAATAAAACACGATCATTGTTCCTAACACACTCCGCGCTCTTCATCCTCTTCCTCGAATCTCCTCCTCACTCCAACTCCCGCCTTCGTCTCTTTCCCGTCTTTCCTCCGACGCGGCGCCTCCATTCGGACTTTCTCGTTCCCCTAAAGGTCACCTCTCTCCGGTAATCCATCCCAACATTCGGAGTTGTGGTTTGCGTTACATGGGGGGGGGGGGGGATTCAAATCCCCACCCCCGTTCCTCGCCACACATACCCGGAATATCTGAGGACCTCTGAGCGCCCTGCTCGCCAAGTAAGGAAATGTTTATGAATGCTGATAGACACAACAGGCCTACTCCCCGTCTGTACGCACACACACTCTGAGACAACCTCGGACACACACTTAGATTTGCACACTGAAGACGCGCACTGAGATGCACAGTCAGACGCACACTCTCCGACACACACTTAGACAAACACGTTGATGCACAGTCCGACGGACTCGGACACACACTTCGGATACACACTCCCGCGCACACACTTCCACACACACACACTCACGCACACTCTCACACACACACACTGAGACGCACAGTCCGAAACACATTCCCACACACACTTCCACACACACACACACACACACACACTCAGAGGCACACACCGACACACACTCAGAAACACACCGCGATACACACTCTGACACACTCAAGACACACAGTCCGACCCGCACACTCCGACGTACACACTCAAACACACACAAAGACACACACTCTGACACACACAAACACTCCGACACACATTCCGACACACACTCCGGACACACACTTTCTTTGAAATCGCAAACCCTGAGACGAGTCGAGGCGAACGAAATGCATGAGCTCCTAATCAGAATCGCAGCCTCAAACGGGATCCCAGGTCTCACAGTACGCAAACCCCCTCCTCACCCCCAAAGCCCGCTCTAACGGGCCAGGAGGAACTCAACCCTCAACCCAGAGGGGAGTCCCCCCTTACCCCCTCACCCCTCTTACACACTCATTGTATGCATTACGTCCTTGCACTTGAAAATAGTACTAAGCATTGTTTAGCATCTAATCTTCGCTATCTTTGTTGTGTAAGGGGAATGGGTTAACCTCGAGATTGTGAGTGCTTGGTACTCGGATCTATGAACATCCTTACTTTACAGAGAGCGATATAATGTTGTTTCTCTTTCTTCTGACAAATGCCTTTGTTGTAAGTCGCTTTGGATGAAAGCGTCTGCTAGATGCCCTCGTTGTAACTGTAAGGAAACATGATCTCTCCCTCCGGGGAGGGCAGGGGTCGGCCTCGGTGCCTGTTGGGGCTAGTAGCATCGCGGCGTCATCGGCCGGCCTCCATTTTGGGAGCACCGGAGCAGTGGAATGTTAGGTATTGTGTCAGGGGGTATTGTTTAGAAATGAATCGTGAAACGATTTGTCTTCAAGCGGAGACATTGTTAGGTTTGACAGCGACACATGGCAATTTCTCAAGCGGGACGTGGCAATGCAGAGTCATAGTTGGCCGGGTTTATGGTATGTTTGTCGTTGATTTAGGGTTTTGCATGGCTGCAACACCCGTGAGTCCTTTCAGTGTGTCAGTGTCGACAACACAAACTCCCATGATGTATTGCGAGGTACTAAAGACACTCTAAAGTTAAGCAGGACCTAAGCTTAACGAGTAAAATGAAAAGCATTTGATTCGTAATGGGTTACGTTGATCTGAGTGAGTACAAATTTAAGGACTAGATGTTAATGAATAGAATGGATACTGTTTCAAGGAAACTAAGTAGTGCTGGACAGTATGCATTTCTTGGCAGGGTTTGCATTTTGACAGTTGGTTCAATCGAATGCCTTTTATCAATTTTATTCGTCTAATAACTAATCCCTTCCCAACTATAATATATCGGGTAGATTAGATGTGTTCCAAAAAATGTGCATCTACAAACAAATTACATAGCAACACATGTTAAACCCGTGACAACTAGTCAGGGCATTATACCTCCAACACACACAGCCATGTAGTATACATACGACCACACACACACGCACACACACACACAAACACACACGGCCATCTGCATAGAACATGCGAATGACAGTAATTGTTTTTCTAAGTGGACACGTCATCAACAGTAGAGCCTCTTTCCTGATTTGTTCCGCTCTCACCTGCTGCTTTCTGATTGGCCGGCAGCGGGGGGAGCATGCGATTACAATCTGTCAGCCAATCATAACAATGATAACTAGGCTCCTGCTGTTATCATTGTTGCACTCCGCGTTAACACCGCCACATCTGCTGCCCACTTGGGTATAGCTCCTGAAGAGCTCTTTCCCCTTGTCATTAAAGCGTCACAATAAAAGCGCAACACAATAAAAGCGGTTCACAATAAAAGCCTCTCGTTTAACCCATACCCACGCACACACATACACACACGCACAGAAATGCATACGTATACACGCACACACACACACAAACGCGCGCACACACACTCACACACACAGAGTGCAGCTGTTTGAAGGTGAACTTGAGGGAATTTGAACGAGCAACCTTTCATAAACATCAATCGATAGCATTGATCTTGAGGGATCTCATCTGTTGCTCCAGACAATTGAATCCAATAAGAATGGAAAGCTGGAGAGAATCCTTAATGGTGAATTCATTACAAAAAAAATCTCAATTAGAATACGTTTCCCATGGAAAGCAATGAAAGCTCCTTGCCATGACAACGGCGTAAGAACAGGGGCACACACACACACACACCCACACAAATACACCCAGGCGTGCACAAACACACACACACACACACAGCATACACATACACACACACACACACACACACAGGCTTGCACACCCACACACACACCCACACACACACACACACACACACACACACACACACACACACACACACACACACACACACACACAACTACATACAGGCATTCACACAAACACACACACACACACAAAAACACACACACACACACACACACACACATACACACACACACACACACACACACTAGAGTGTTCCCCATGGACTAATCTAATTCCTCATCATCTGCGGAATGCTTTAAAAACAAGATTCGGCAGACAAACATGGGGTTGGCTACCAACAGTATCACACAGTATCACACGTGCGCGTTTAACGTTGGGAAAGATCCACAAAGGTGTGTACACTGGCCAACGTTCAATCGTATTAAGCCCACTTAAAAGGATGTTAAGGTGCAGAAATACCTACGTCTATTTTTCTATTTTTAGATAACACCTATCGGAGATTTGGAGTGCTGGTAAACAAAATACTGACAAACTATTACGTTTAACGATTCACCCTCGGCAGAGAAGGTCGATGATGTGAGATTATACTACGGATACAAATAGTAGTACTAGTAATATTCATGTAGCACCTATAGATAACAACCTTGGTCTAACATGCATGCATTTAGTTTCTTCACTTTTTATTAATTTAATTTTTTTGTTTTTGCTTCTTGTCGTCTACACAGTGTTTTAAAGATGCAACACAGATGCAGCTATCATTATGATTATTACAAATGCTTGAGAACGCAAAACCAACTGCAAAATTGGGCCTACGCTCAACCTCCCCTGTCGATCACAGAGTGTTTGTTTTATGTGTGTGTTTCTTGTGTGTGTTTCCCTTCCCGGTACAGAATGTGCACGGGAGTGTGTTCAACAAGACGGCTGAAATGAGGGAGTCAGCCTGGAGGAAGTAGAAAGATAGAACACCGGCAGTC
>NC_044051.1:37951225-37953725 GCF_902167405.1 Gadus morhua
GTAAAAACGTGAAACTGAATAATCCTCATCCGTAATGCAATGCGATGCGATGTCCGGGTAAACCAGGTAATTAGAGCGGGAACAAAAGCCCGGGGCAGAACATGAGTCGAGGACTTCTGGATTCGGATTGGATCGTGCGGAATTGACACTCAAACGCTCGCCAGCTGCGCGTTAGCATCCTAACATGCTAGCCAGCTGTGTGGTAGCGTCTTATGATGTTATTGGTGGGAAAGTTTAGCCAGCCGGCGCGCAGACAAGCTAACGTCTCCAACAACATTGTTTCAGCTGTGGAGGAAGTGGCGTTGATTAGATTTAGTGTGACAAAGAACAAATCTACGTAATTGTCTGGCAAACTTCGCTGAGGGACTCTGCTTTCAAAATGGAGCTAGCATGGTTGAGGTACATTTTGTGCTTCATTGTGTAGTTAAGGGTTATCTGTTGGTCAGTATGAATCAAAAGGGTTCTCTTTGACTTTCTTTGCTTAGTCTTTTTATCACAGTTAATGAAGTTAAGACAGCGTTGGGGATTGAATCAAACCGGCACCTTTTGGTTTGGTGTTGAAGAATACTATCTTGCTGCACATATATTCTGTGTGTGTGTGTGTTTGTGTGTGTGTGTTTGTGTTTGTGTGTGTGCCCCTGTGTGTGCGCTTGCGTGTATATGTGGGTGTGTGTAAGTGCGTGGTGCTTGAGCGTGTGTCCGGTGATTGTTGTGTGTGTGTGTGTGTGTGTGTGTGTGTGTGTGTGTGTGTGTGTGTGTGTGTGTGTGTGTGTGTGTGTGTGTGTGTGTGTGTGTGTGTGTGTGTGTGTGTGTGCTTAACTCCAATATGGATTCCTTTCCAGTTAAGCAGCTCCGGCAGCTCATCTGATCTTAAACCCAATGACCCTTGACCCCTTAGGTTGACCCTGAGGTTGACCCCTGAGTTTGACCTCTCGCTCGCTGCGGTTAAAAATCACTGCACGCGTTTGGACTTATATGCAGGTTGTGTAATCCACAGGCACCCATGAGTGCATGCATGTGCACAAACACACAAACGGACACAGACACGCACACACAAACACACACACTGTGGCAATCATTAAACAGGCCACCACCCTGAAGCTGAATGTTGTCAGATGCAAACGCTGATTTGCGAAGGCTGTGCTTGAACACAAACACATGTATCCACACACACAGACACATACACACACACTCAAACACACACAATCACGTTGGAATTTAAATGTATGGAAACCAAGCAGGTTGCCATGGCAGCTGTCCACTGTTGACCCCGCACACCAAAAACAAAGACTCCACACTTAAGACTCCCACAGCATCGTGTTAATCGTGTTTTATGGACGTGTTGGCTGAGAAAAGCTGGCTAACAGCTAGCTAGCTAGCTAGTTGGCATTAGGAGGCCAGAGCCAGAAATGAGTTGGCTAGCTGGCTAACTAACTAACTACCATAACTAACTACCAAGAGCCAGATATGAGTTAGTTAGCTACCTCGTTAGCTAACTAACTACTAGTAACTAGTTAGCTACCTAGTTAGCTAACTAACTACTACAAACTAGCAAGAGCCAGACATAAGTTAGTTAACTAGCTAGCTAGCTAGCTAACAACTTAATTTAGGAGCTCACTATATTTAGTTAGCTTGTAAGTTACCAAACTTTTTTTTTGTACCGCACCATTTGCATTTCTGATAACAATGCAATATAAAGTGTTTCTGTGAGCTGTGAGATTCTGCTGTGATGGTCGTTGATGATGTTCGATAAAATAAACGCTTGTTAAATTAAACTAGGTTCCATTTAAGGTCTCAGGCTTGTTTTGCACACACGGACAACAGACAAATATACACACACTGACACACACAAACACACACACACACACACACACACACACACACACACACACACACAAACACACACACACACACAAATGGGACTTCTCATCCCCTTGGACTGAACGTCACCCACTTCTCTCTCTGCACACACAAACACACACACACACACACCCGGTCCCACCGACAAACCAATGAAAAAGCGGGGCCAAGAAAGTGTCTCTCTCTCTGTTTCTCTCAGTTCTTCTCTCCCTCTCTCTATCCCTCTCTCCCTCTCTCCCTCTCTCTCTCTCTCTCTCTCCCTCCTCTCCTTAAAAAGTAAAACCTTGGAGAGGGGCTTGTCTTTTCCTCGAGAGTCGAGAGACAAAGCAGAGATAGAGAGGGAGAGAGAGAGAGGGGGAGAGGAAGAGAGTGAGAGACAGAGACAGGGATTTGGAATGGGTTGCGTTGCCAAGGCGAGAAAACTCTGCCGCCGGTGGAGTTTAGAAGGGAGTTAAACCAAAAAATGTGTAAACTTGGAACGTTACTGGTTCTTATCATGGTCAGTGTTCAATTGGGTTTATCTTTTGAAAAAGCGATACCAGTGTGTGTGTGTGTGTGTTAGTGTGTGTGTGCGTGTGTGCGTGTGTGTGTGTGTGTGTTTGTGTATGGGGTTCTATGGCTACATGCACAGGAAGTTATT
>NC_044051.1:37962687-37977687 GCF_902167405.1 Gadus morhua
ACTCCCTCTCCCTTTCCCTCTCTCTGTCTCTCTCTCTCTGTCTCTCTCTCTCTACCTGCACTACCTGTCTCTCCCTCTCCCTCTCTCTCTCTCTCTCTCTCCCACTCTCTCTCTCTCTCCACTCTCTCTCCACTCTCTCTCTCTCTCTCTCTCTCTCTCTCTCTCTCTCTCTCTCTCTCTCTCTCTCTCTCACTCTCTCTCTCTCTCTCTCTCTCTCTCTCTCTCTCTCTCTCTCTCTCTCTCTCTCTCTCTCTCTCTCTCTCTCTCTCTCTCTCTCTCTCTCTCTCTCTCTCTCTCTTCCTCCGTCTCCCTCCGTCTCTCCACTCCAAATGGTAAATGACGCGCACCAGCACCAGTGTTTACATCACTCGGTGTTACCGTAGCAACAGTCCAGACCCCACGCAGCACTTCAGAGCCAAGCGGTGCACATTAACATTTTAAAAAATGGTATGATTCGTACGGAAATAAAAAATCGTGGAATGGGGAAGCGGGAGAAAGGGTTGTTTGACGTCACGGAGAGAAAGCGACGACGACTTTACCGGTTCATCTGCAGAGCTCGTAAAACACAAGCGACTTGAAGGACATCTTTGGCAAATCAAAGGGAGAGGGAGATTAGTTTTTGATGTCTCCACGGAAACGGCAGTTAACTGAAACGCGGGACAGGTGTACGGAACAGAAAGAAAGGGTCAGCGTGTTTTAACCTATTACACTTGAGTCGATTAATTTAAAGATGACCCCAAACGATGTGGGTCACACATATAAAAGGGAACGTTGCAAATTACCAAAAACAAACCCTATGACATATGCTATGAAATGTCTTTCATAAGGGTGAAATGGTATGAACTACGCTTAAAGTCACACCGACAAGCTCTGCAACGTATGTGCAACAGGAGGCAGACACTAGCACACATGCGCGAGACCAAGGACACGCACACACGCACACACATTCACAGCGGGTGAGGAAAGGCAGTAACTAATTTAGGAGTCTATTAAACCCCCATTAACACATATGCTCCCTGCTATTGCTAATCCTATCCAGCTGTGAGTGCGTGAGTGTGCGTGTGCATGTGTGTGTGTGTATGTGTGTGTGCATGTGTGTGCGTTTGTGTGTTTACGCAATTGTGTGTGTTTGTGTGTGTGCAAATGAGAGTGTGTGTGCGCATGTGCATGTGTGTGTGCGCGTTTGTGTGTGTGTGCACACAAATGTGTGTGTGTGTGTGCGTGTTAATCAGCCTGCATCTTGGCCCATCTCTTCTCCTCTTCTCTCCTTTCCTCCGTGCCTCTCTCTCTCCTCCTCCCTTCTCTTTTTCCCTCCCTCTCTTAACTCTTAATTTTTTTTTTCCCAGCATACCTCGGCTGTGACCGTGAAGCTCCCTCCTTCTCGCTGCATGTTTGGCACTTCTACGGCAGAGAGACCTCGTCCAATCAGAGCAGACCGAGCCAGATCACAGCCAACTTATCCTGGCGTCCCTCCGCCCGGTTCACCCCATCGCCTGTGATCAGCCCCAAGAAGTAGTCCCCCTACCTCACTCTTTCCCCTATCGCTCCCTCCATCTCCATCGCTCTCTCTCTCTCCCTACTCTTCTCTCCCCCCTCTCCCTTTCTCCCTCCCACACTGCCGCTTTCTTCCTCCCGGATTTCTCTCCCCCTATCCCTCCATCTCTCTCTCTCCCTCCCCTCTCTTCTCTCTCCCGCTCTTCTTTTCTCCCTCCACCTACCTCCCCCCCTCTCTCTCTCTCTCTCTCTCCTCTCTCCCTCCCCTCTCTTCTCTCTCCCTCCATCTCCCTCCACCTCTCTCCCCACTCTCCCTTCTCCTCTCGCTCTCTCTCCCTCCATCTCTCTCCCCCCCTCTCTCTCTCTCCCCCTCTCTCTCTTCTCTCTCCCCCTCTCCCTTTCTCCCTCCATCTCTCTCCCTCCCCCTCTCACCCTCTCTCTCCCTCCATCTCTCTCCCCCCTCTCCCTTTCTCCCTCTCACACTGCCGCTTTCTTCCTCCCTGATTTCTCTCCCCCTATCCCTCCATCTCTCTCTCTCCCTCTCCTCCCCTCACTCTCTCTCCCCCTCTCCCTTTATTCCTCCCTCACTGCCTCCATCTTCCTCCTCGCTCTCCCTCCATCTCTCTCTTCCTCTCCCTCTCTCCCTCCCCTCTCTTCTCTCTCCCGCTCTCCCTTTCTCCCTCCATCTACCTCCCCCCCTTTCTCTCTCTCTCTCTCTCTCTCTCTCTCTCTCTCTCTCTCTCTCTCTCCCTCCATCTCTCTCCCTCCCCCCCTCTCTCTCTCTCTCTCTCTCTCTCTCTCTCTCTCTCCCTCCATCTCTCTCCCTCCCCCCCTCTCTCTCTCTCTCTCCCTCCATCTCCCACCCCCTCTCTCTCTCTCCCTCCATCTCTCTCCCTCCCCCCCTCTCTCTCTCTCTCCCTCCATCTCTCTCCCTCCCCCCCCCCTCTCTCTCTCTCCCTCCATCTCCCACCCCCTCTCTCTCTCTCCCTCCATCTCTCTCCCTCCCCCCCCTCTCTCTCTCTCTCCCTCCATCTCCCACCCCCTCTCTCTCTCTCTCCCTCCATCTCTCTCCCTCCCCCCCCTCTCTCTCTCTCTCCCTCCATCTCCCACCCCCTCTCTCTCTCTCCCTCCATCTCTCTCCCTCCCCCCCTCTCTCTCTCTCTCCCTCCATCTCCCACCCCCTCTCTCTCTCTCTCCCTCCATCTCTCTCCCTCCCCCCCTCTCTCTCTCTCTCCCTCCATCTCCCACCCCCTCTCTCTCTCCCTCCGCCAAGGTTCATCTCATCGCCTGTGATCCGCCCCAATGAGTAGTCAGACTCCCTGCAGTAAAACATCAAGCGATGACAGAGTCTTTCTATCATGTCCATGGTTTAAAGGAGGTACCGTGTTGTGTTGACACAGCCAAATGCAATACACATCTTCTACTAGACATCTGTGTGTTTAACGGGCGGGAGGTTTCAGCGTTGAAGTAAAGTTCAGTGGATCCTTTGAGTCTGTGAAATGGGGAAATTGGCAGCGATTGGGATCAGGTATTATGTAAAGCATTGTGCGTGTGTGTGTGTGTGTGTGTGTGTGTGTGTGTGTGTGTGTGTGTGTGTGTGTGTGTGTGTGTGTGTGTGTGTGTGTGTGTGTGTGTGAGTGAGAGTGAGAGAAAGAGAGAGTGAGAGAGAGATGGATAGAGAGAGAGAGAGATGGATAGAGAGAGAGAGAGAGATGGATAAGAGAGAGAGAGAGGGAGTCAGAGAGACTGAGGTTGGAGAGAGAGGGACAAGGGATAGATATTCCTTCAGGTTAGGGTGTGTGTGTGTGTGTCTGTATGTGCGTGGGAGTGTGGAGTGTGTAGCAGTTGAACGATAGACAAAATGACATTTTTTTCCTCAGGCCGTACAGACCGGCTCTGATTGAACCGTCAACCTTCAATGCAAAGTTACGTGCCTTGCTCATGAGTTGAACGTGACTTCGTTATCTAAGTGTAAATTGGAAAGAAAAGTAAAAAAAAATAATAATAATAATAAAAAAGGTAATACTTCTATGTTGTATCTTCAGTTATTGTTGGCATTATTTCATTGTGGCAATGGGATTTGATTCAAAACCAAGCAATTTCAACGGTATGTCTTTGCAGCAGTTTGCTCAACTGGCGCAGTTTAGCAAACTGCTGCATCATGATTCATCAGAAAGAGAATCCACTTCACTCCAAGAGGCAGGTCGAGTCAGTGGAAACCACACAGAACCTACATACCATGGTACGTCGGGAGCTATGTCAGGTGGTGTGTGATCTGTGATGTCGGCCATCGTTTCCCAGCATGCATCTGGTCTGTGTCAGTCTGGGGCCCGCACACTGCAAATCTCCCTGGTCCAGAGCTAGCCTCTGGGCTTTGGCCCCCAAGGTCTGCGGGGGCCATGGGGGGGGGGGGGGGGGGGCACAGCTAACAGCTGTTAGCTTGAGCATTGAAATGGTGGAGAGCTGTTCACCGGGGTCGTCATAACAACAAGTGGAGCACAGTTAATTGGATCCATCCTTGTAGATACTGCCCCCCCCCTCCCCCACACACACACACACTTAAATACACACTCAAATGGACGCACACTCACGCACACACACACACAAACGCATTGGTCTTCCTGGAATGGGCGCTGCAGAGAGAATATGAAAGGCACTTGGAATTGACGTAGTTCAACAATAAAGGCTACATAAACACACAGCGTGTGTGTGTGTGTGTGTGTGTGTGTGTGTGTGTGTGTGTGTGTGTGTGTGTGTGTGTGTGTGTGTGTGTGTGTGTGTGTGTGTGTATGTGTGCGCGTGTGCGTGCGCGTGTGCGTGTGTGAGTGTTATGCTGTTGGTTACAGTGCAACAATAACACTCCAGTGGAGAACTCTTACGAGAATGCTTGACAAGAGTAATAATAGATGCACGGACACACACACACACAGATAAACACTAAGGCACACAAACACACGCACTCTTATGGTTGACTTAATTTGCATGAACATGAGGAAGGCACTGTCTATTTCTACGACAACACAATCTAATACAAGGATAATTTGTACCAAATATCAGATGTATTATATTGTATGGTAATGTATTGTAAGTAATTTATCAGAAGATAAAAGTAAAACAAAGCGACAAAAACATCAGCCTTGACAACATGCACTCATCCGGCTCATCAGTTGTTTGACCTGCTACTCTCTGGCAGGCGCTACAGGTCCATCAGAACCAGAACAAACAGACTTAGAAACAGCTTCTTTCCACAAGCCATCACTGCACTGAACACAAACAGGCACTGACGCGCACACACAAACGCGCACACGCACACACACACACACACACACACACACACACACACACACACACACACACACAAGGACAATGTGCAATAATTGTAAAAACACTACATTTCATTTATTTATTTTGTATGCATACAATGTACTACTGTCTTGTACTCTTTACTTACTATTTTCATGCTGTGTGTTTACTTGGATGCTGCTACAATTTCGTTGTACACTAAACAATGAATATAAAAGGATATTCTATTAAATGCCTCCACTTATGTCAGTGAATGTGGACCGTAGCCCCGCCATGCTTACACGATAGCATCCCGCTAACGCCAAACGCTTACGCTAACACTCCAGCATGCTAGCATACGGAGCACCACAATGAGCCCACCCCCACCACCACGACCACGACCACCACCGTCACCGCCACCGTTGTCTAAGTAGGGGGGGAGGGTTCCGGCCGAGAGGAGAAACAATGTTTTCCTAAGCCCTCCCTGACACGGGAACCCTGGCCGCCAGGCAGATGTGCGCAGCTGTGACTGACCAAAGCCAGGCCCACCCACCCCGGAATGTGGTCCATCGTTGATTATAGTGTGCGTGCGTGTGCGTGTGTGAGTGTGTCTGTGCGTGCGTGCGTGTGTGTGTGGCAGTGTTTATGTGTGTGATACTGTGTGTTGCTATAATTGGTGTTCTCTGACTGTAATAGTGATAAATTGTTAAAAACATATTTGCCTTTCTTAGAGTACTTGTATAGAGAAGATTTGTAGCACCCTCTGCTGGCTAAAAATATAATATTTAAAACATGTTAAGAAACGTAGATAAAGGAGGAATGCATGTTAATTATACTGTTTAATATAATTTATGTGTGTGTTTATGTATATATATACACATACATTTATTTAATTTTTTGTCAAAAAATTGACACAGAATTTAAATGATTTTAACAGACACACTAAGCGTCTGATAAATGCCCTAAATGTAAATGTTAATGTAAACCAGGAGATGCATTTCCTGCAGAAAATGCAGTGAGTGCTGTAGTACAAATTGAGGTTGAAAATATGTTTGAATAAAGCCACATAGATTAAGACGTAAAGAAACGTTAAATGGCTTAAATCAAGTGAAGGGATTTCAACAGAGTTTTCAGATTTCAGATTATTGAAGATACAAGTGTCCTGATTTGTTAAACCTTTGAACGAAGGTTAGCGATACAAAATGACCAAGTTACAAAGGCCTTCCATACACAATTTCAAGCTAATCTGAATATTGAAAAAATTGGAATAGAGTGTAGGTGGAAATTTGAGGAAGGATATAGGTCCCAAAGTTTGTAGAGAATAATAAAGAAGAAAGGAAGAATAAACCTTAAGAAGAAAAATAGGTGAGCGCTGCAGGCAGCACTCACCTAATGAAATATGTTGGCCAAATTACCAAAATAACTTCTAATTTATCTAATTAAACTCATGCATTGTAATGACCTCAACACTAGATGGAGCCAAAGGCCAACGTTTCAGAACTATGACGTCCACAGACCCGGTTCTCAGAGGTGTCATCGTAGGATAAACACAGGTGTCTCTCATCACACTAATGAAGGGTCTGCTCATTCTAGGAACAAGGGAGCTCGGGTAGTAGACTACACTTGTGAAGATTACGACCTGGGATCGGGTACATAAAGGGAGCATGTCTTGCAGACCCAACTAGGCAGGATTTAGGCCAGGCAAAACTTTCCTTACTTCCGGTTTACATGTGTGTATTTAATTTGACAACTCTTAGAAGTAATGTTTGGAGTGGTTTATTTATTTAGTGGTGTTTTCTTATCCAAATTCACTTCTATATTAAATATTACAAAAATGTAAAAAATAAATTGCACTGATACTAACTTTCTCGAAGTGGTTTGGTTCTATTCCCTCAAATACTGAAGGAGGAGGTAATTACACAGAAACAGATGAAGACACAGAAAAACAATAGTGTGGCTCGCTTTGCTCCCACACTAATGAGTGCTATGATCGTCAGCTGGGCTCGTTCTGACACCTATGTCTGACCCATTCAGCACTATACATGGATAGTGAACTTTATGCTCTGAAATAAGCATCACAGGACCGCAAGTGGTTCATATGTACGGTCTATGATTTAAAACACACGTGTACAGAAATACATGCACATGCCGCTGTGAACATGTTGATATATGTCTGCAAATATCAACACTAGCACACGCAGACAGAAAAAAAAAAAAAAACACACACACGTGACATACAGTCTCTATAATTCGAAACATACAAGCGGGCGGCCAGAAGTATCTGTACATGAAGACAAGCATGACCCCCCCCCGCCCTCTACACACACACACACACACACACCGCTGCCGTGTGCTCTGGAACTGGGTTGAGGGTCTCCCCCTCTTGGAGTTATGTTCTATTTTTAGCGCACGCCAGCGTCGGTTGAGTCCCACCCGATAGCCGCTGTCTCCCCCTCTGTCTCCCCCGCTGTCTCCCCCGCTGTCTCCCCCGCTGTCTCCCCCTCTGTCTCCCCCTCTGTCTCTCTTGGGCCCCGGGAGGCCCACAGTTCCTCAAAGGGGCCCAGATCAGATTCTCCTGCTTTACATTACTTGTTTCATTCTGTTGCCTGAAGTCATGTTTATATTTACACACGAGGCAAAGGAGCCAGAGGGGTCTCTTGTACCGGGGAGAGGTCCGGACGGGGGACGGGGGACGGGGGATACTGTACATAACGTACCATATGAGATTTTAATCCAGCCACGGGGAGTCTGTTTTTCACCCCCCAACACACGGAAGCTAAACACTCGCTAACGATAGTGACTCTCTAGCTCTAGGGAACTACTATAGCTAACTACTATCTCTAGCTTACGACTTAACCACAGCTAACAACTTATTAAATCTAACTTCTAATTAGATAAAGGAAACTATTAGCTACAGCCTACCAGCCGCCACTGGTCCTACGTGTTGAAATTGTAGCCTAATATCTGCGTATAGATCTCACATGCACGTGCCCTACGGTCACGCACAAAGGGTCCCGGTTTTAGTTTCAAGAAATCTGGTCACCAAACTACTCAAGAAGTAACAAAATGATCAACTAACTACTAGTTGTCTACTTCGCTATAACTTACTGCCTAACTGCTGCCTACAGCGAACATACCAGCTGCTCAATAAAACTATTGCCAACTACTAGCTTGAGCTAGCATGTTAGGTGTAGCTAGTGTTAGCATGCAATGGAGGCAGATAGGAGCTGAGGGACAAGACTCATGCTGTGTTTGAAATCACGCACTTCTATACTTACACTTTATTTTTTGAGTGCACTTTGCGCAAAAACGGAGTGTACCAAAACGCAGTGCACTGGGAGTACCTCGGTGGCAAAACGATCTAAAACTTGAGTGTGGACCGATGGATATTTTCCACCCTCAACGGCCGCCATCTTGTCTACGTAGCGGAGGGGGCGGGAATTACTTAATCGGAAAATGGAGGACATTGTAACATTTGAGACCGACGTGCTCTACAAATGTAAGTAAAATGACACATACTTTGTTTGTTTTTCAGTACAACTGCAATGTCTTAGGCTGTATCCGACCAGTGCACTGTCAAAACAGCGAAGGCTGTTTAGACAGTGCACTGTAGAAGTGAGAGCACTGCGCCTATAAGTAAGTGTACTGTAGGGATAATGAATGAAGTGCGCGATTTCAGACACAGCATTAGAGAGAGATTGGGTGTGGGGGGGGGGGGGGGGGGGGTTGAGGAATGTCTTGTCTGTTTGTGCAAAGCCATTTAGTTGTGTTGTTATGACCCACTGACCCAGTCTAGGGAAGGAAAGCCGGAGCAGATGACAGGACAAATTTGATTTGAAATTACACACTGGAGGTTTGAGCCTTGTAGCGATAGCGTCTTGTTTATTATGATGAGCTGGAATAACCAAGCCTTTCCCCTATCTTACAGTTCCTGCTAAGATACAGAAGCTCCCGAAATGGAGAGGAAGGGTTAGTTATTTTTACGCAAAGACACTGATGAACGTTAGGTCAGCATGATTAATAAGTATATTAAGTTTTACAAAACGTGTACTTTATCCTCAACACACCAATTGCCTTGTTTGTTGACTTAGTAAAAAGAAAAGATCCATGTCATCCTGTGTTGTCTCTCTCATGCCTCCCCCTTGCCTCACCCCCTCCTCCCCCAATTCACCTCTCGACCAACCCAATCTCTTCCCTCGCGGGACCCTCTGTCAAACCAACGGCAGTTGAATTTTTCTTCACTTTTCTGGATTCTTCCTGCGCTCCCTCCCTGTCACTCCCACAGAACACAGCCTAGGCTAAGCTAACGAACTGATGCTAACAAACTGATGCTACCAAACTGAGTTTAAGATCAGCCAAAAGAGGCTAGACAAGTGTCTGACAGAATGTTAGGTGTGGGAATTGGCATCAACGTGACGATTCGATAGTGTTGCTATGGTTGGGGCACGATTCAATATTATTTCGATTGTTAACATATTCCTATCACGTAGAGGAGCTGTGGATGGGTGGAAAGTAGATTAAAGGAGAGGAGATAGGAGAAGGAGAGAGGAGAGAGGTGGATGAGAGGAGAGGAGAATAAAGGAGAGAAGAGAGAGAGGAGAGAGAGCAGACGAGGGGGAGAGGAGAGGAGAGTGAGGAGGAGAGAGGAGAGGAGAGAGAGGATGAGAGAGGAGAGGAGAGTGAGGGAGAGAGAGGGAAGGAGAGTGTGAGGAGGAGAGAGGAGGGAGGGGAAGAGAGAGGTGAGGGGAGAAGAGAGGTGAGGAGGAGAGAGGAGAGGAGAGAGAGGATGAGGGAGGAGAGAAAAAGAGAGTGCGATAAGGAGAGGGGAGGAGAGTGAGGAGGAGCGGGGATAGTAGAGGAGAGTGTGAGGAGGAGAGGAGAGAGGAGAGGAGAGTGTGAGGAGGAGAGGAGAGAGGAGAGGAGAGTGTGAGGAGGAGAGGAGAGAGGAGAGGAGAGTGTGAGGAGGAGAGGAGAGAGGAGAGGAGAGTGTGAGGAGGAGAGAGAGTAGGAGAGAGGAGTCTGCTGTGAGAGAGGTGGATGAGGGGAAGAGGAGATGAAAGGAGAGGGGAGTGGAGGAGGGAGGAGAGGAGAGTGAGGAGGAAGGAGGATAGGAGAGGAGAGTGTGAGGAGGAGAGAGAGAGTACAGAGGGGAAGAGACGGAGAGAGGAGAGGGGGAGAGAAAAGAGGTGAAGGGGAAGGGAGGGTTGAGAAGAGGAGGGGGGAGAGGTGGAGGGGTGGATGTTGGGGGAGGCGGGGGGTGTCTGGCACTCTGGAGACCATAAGGGGATGAAGATGAGCAGGGGAGATTTTAAAAGGCAGACCTGAGGTGTTTGATGTTCGTCCAGACCTCAGATCTCCTGCATCACTCCCACCGGGCCGAGACCTCCATAGCACACACACACTTAACACACTTAACACTGCAACACACACACACGTACACACACACACGCACACACACACACACACACACACACACACACACACACACACACACACACACACACAGAAACATATATACACACGTATATACACAAGCAAACGCACCCACACACATGCAGACACTGAAACGCACGCACAAACATACAGACATGGACAAACTAAAACACACACACACGAACACACACACACAAACACACACACACGAACACACACACGAACGCACACACACCCATACCCAGACGAACACACACACCCACACAAACGCATGAACACATACACACACACAGGTACGCAAGTACTAACGCAAGCACACAGAAACATTTATATGCAAACATGGACACACACTCACATAGACAACACACAAACAGGCTCTGACACACACACACACACACACACGCACACACAAACACACAGTGACAATGAACCACACAGATTCTTTCTTTACACAGACACTATTTCCCACCCCAACGTCCAAACACAACATAAACCACCGACACACACACAAACAAAACACGCAGAAGTACAAACACATGCCTTAAGCACACATCTGCAAAAGCTTTAAAAATGAAAAAAAATACTGTGTGAACTCATCAGTGTCAAAATAGTATTTTATTGAGTAGTACTTGAGAGAACTAGGCTGGGATCAAATGCACCCCACAATAAACTGTGGTGTTATTGGTCAGCCAACGGTGGGGGGGGGGTTGATGTTGTGGTTCAAATCAAGGATGGAAGAAACCAAAACAAGCCGTTGTTGTGAAACCTGTCGCCTCCGATAAAACACATCGGATAACATTCCGATCTTAAGTGAGCGAGTGCGATGTCCGCAAAATCTAAGCCCAGTGGGATTTTCTTTCGTTTGCGGAATAACTGCAGAGAAAAAAAAAACTAAAGACACATTGGCATCGGGAGGGAAAAATGTCCCCGCTTTAGGCGCACGGATATGAAAACACAGCGACTTCCTGAATTCCCTTTAGTGCCGTCAACATGCAAGTACACACACACGCACACACAAACTCATACACACACACAAACACACACACACACATGAAAACACAGTCACACAGATGTCCACAAACACACACACCGACTCACACAAACATACTGACTCACGCAGATGTCAACACACACACACACACACACACACATACACACAGACGCACAAGCATTCACTCTCACATGCACAAACCAATGTCTACAATAGTCCTACTAATACCAATTTCCTGTTTACAGTCCTAAAGGTCAAATTGCTCAGTTCCTGGTAATATACACAACTAGCTACATAGCTTGTAGCTAATAGCACCCTGACAACTCTACACATGTTCGGGTTCAGACTGTACCTACACACAACGCATCTGGACCGGAGGTCATGAGAGTCATCCTTGACACGTGTTAATTTATTACCAGAATTGGGAGAGGGATAGTCAATTGCTAAAGGTGTACAAGCCCCAACCGAAAGATTGTTGGTTAGTTTCGAAACATCCCTACCTGCAGGCATCCTTGAGCTGAGATGGACCAACCTGCACCTTCATGACCTGTATCTGGACTTAATGTAAACTTTGGAAAAAAAAATACAACTGCAGTCAACAAACGGTAGGCCTTGTACTACTGTATGTAGACATATTAACCGGGATAGCACAGTTCGAGACCCGATGCTACTCCACAAACTGCGAGTTCATTTATACATTCGTTCGTACACACATTCACACACCGACGGCGGTGTCAGCCACGCAAGGCGACAGCCAGCCTCGTCAGGAGCAGTCAGGGTGAGGTGTCTTGCTCAGGGACACCTCGACACTCCGCTAGGAGGAGCCGGGGATCGAACCAGCAACCTTCTGGTTACAAGTCTATCCGCTCTACCTCCTGAGCTCAGTTATAGGATGTGATTCGATTGATAACATTCTTGAAAGCACATTCGACCAGCCTTGGCTACAGCTATGTCCAGGTTAGCTTAGAGCTTAACCTGGACATATCCAAGCTTAAAATGTCACACATTGCGCCTTTAACCGAATCACCAGCCAGTTCTCATTGGCTAGCTGTAATCAAAACAGAACCTGGACCTCTTCAAACCCCCACCAAGAAGAGCCCCCTGGGGGGCCTGCCTGGCCAACATTGTGAAATGCTCCAGCTGATGGCTGCAACATTAGTCAACCGACATAACTCCCTCCTCTAACCGCCAAAAAAACAGAGAACAACAACAAATTGGTCGGAACTGCAGGCCTGATGCTACCAATAGGAAGGTGTGTGGTTGTACGACTGAGAGTGGGTTCCTGGAAAGTATGTCAGAGCGCACCTCAGAAGCCTAGAGGCACGTCACAGAACACGTAGCGCACGCACACATTCACACACACACACACACACATACACATTGACAGACCCACACACACACACACGCAGAGGTCCTGTATGTGTGATGGGCTAATGTGCATACATACAGACGCATACGCACACAGACACACACACAGTCACACACGCACGGTTCCTGTATGTGTATACACTGGGCTTATTCGTGTGCAAACACAGACACACACTTAGATATGTGCATACACACACAAAGCAGAGGTCCCGTCCCTGTGATGGGCTAATGTGTGTACATGAAGACGCATATGCACGTAGATATACACAAAGAATTACGGGTTGACTTAAGTTCTCTCGCTCTCTTCCATTCGGTGACACCGTGGCGTTAGCTATTGTTTGAGTGACGGTTGCATTTGTGGTTGTGTTTGAGTACATTTATTGCGTATTGTGTCTGTGTGTGTGTGTCTGTTTCTGTGTGTGTGTGTGTTTTAATGTGTATGTGTGTATATGTTTGTGTATATGTGTGTGTGCTCCAGTGCATCATTTGTTATCCTGCACCTCACAGTGTTGGTGTACATGTGCGTGTGGCTCTCTCTGCCTGTGTGTGTGTGTGCGAGCCCAGATTGTGCACGTCCACACACACACACACACACACACACACACACACACACACACACACACACACACACACACACACACACACACAGACACACACTCCGTCCGGCTCTCTCTCTGAGGACGTAACTGAGCTGTGCAGGTCACTCACTGCTGCGGCAACAGACTGCCATCTGCCAGCGGAAATTAATGTTTACCCTCGGGCCGTCCGCATCTCAGGCCGGACCCCACTTTGTCCACGGCCGGGGGAGGGGGGGGGGAACCTCTCGGAACCTCTTTCAATTCCAGAAAATGACGAAGCATACTCCAAATCACCCCCCATGCTGCTCCGACGAACATTGCGGCGTATCGTGTTTTTCTTTCTTAATTGAACATCTCGGAAATCTTTGCCGGTTTCTTGGTCTTAAATCATGTCCAAAATGTTGCAGAGGAGAGAGCGGAGACCGGGAATGATACAAACTGCAAAGAGTGGAATTTGTGGCTCTCTACGCAGTATTCCAGGCATTCCATGTTCCGCGTGTGTTCAAGTCCCCACCGGTTCTTTGGTTGAGTCCAGCATCTGGATTGACTGAGCGGCTATTCGTCTCAGATGCTATTTAAAGACGGGGCGATCGGGGCCTGTCACAGGCTAAGGAGAATGCCCTTTAACAAGAACAAGCGTTAGCACATTACAGAGAGAGAAAGCTAAAGGCTGGTTAAGATATGGCGGAGCGAACTCGGAGACACGGTTTGGCTTTACATTTACCGAAAAGCGAGTTACAATAAGTACATTTGTTTGAAGACGGTGAAACAATACATTGCTGTCGGTACGGTAAGGACGTTCATAGAACCAAGTGCCAAGCACTAACAATCGTTAGGTTAACCCATTCCCCGTATACAACAAGATGGCTAGGATAAGATGCTTTGAGGCTTTGAAGATGTTTAGGGGTCTCAAAACGAGTCAGAGGGGGTTAATAAAGCTTTGGCAGGGGTATAAATGTATTTTTTCTTTCCGATACGATCATTGACCGTGTAACGTGATTTTGACCATATGTTTCAGGGCGGCCATTTTGAGGTACATGGGAAACAAGAGGATATGAGAACGCTGCATATTTCGCTCACAGGAAACATCTCTGTGTGGTATAAGGGGGATACAAGGGCCTCTTGTGAACATCGCTCAGGAAGTAGAATCCACCAATCATTATCAACTCAGGTGGCCGCAGAGATATTCTACGGTCGCCGCTGCAGAGTCGTTGCAGTTCAGGAGACGATTCAACCAAAGCTTATTACAGTGAAAGCAAACTTAGAGGATGAGAGGTAGATCTTGCTCCAGGGCTTGCTAGGGTAGACTGAGGATGCTGAACCTTTAGCTGGGAGTTAAATACCCTCAACAGCAGGCACTACAACGCTCCTAAATGAACTGTGTCTGGGTTATTGTGAGTTGCTTTGGATAAAGTGTTGTACATTGACATTTAGGGCATTTAGCAGATGCTTTTATCCAAAGCAAATTACAATAAGTGCATTTGTCAGAAGAAAGAGAAATAGTACCGTACAATGTTGTCCGTACAGTATGGATGTTCATAGAAACAACTGCCAAGCGCTGACGGTCGCTAGCTAAACCCGTTCCCGTATAACAAAGATAGCTTGGATAAGAAGCTACACAATGCTAAGTATTACTATTTTTAAGTTCCAGTGTTTGCGAATTGAAAAAATTGATGTATTACAAGCTGGTACATTCCTTTTAAAAGAACACTCACACACATTTTTTGATGCAGACAAAAGTATGCCTTTTTAGAAATATGTTCTCCCACAGTAACCTTACCCAACTTTAAGTTGGACAGTTCTATATACATGAGTGAACCCAGACACACAGAACCGTTTTCAGTGATTGTGTGC
>NC_044051.1:37987687-38011565 GCF_902167405.1 Gadus morhua
AGAGATAGAACGTATATTAACATATGTATTATAATTAAGTATCACATGCAAAAGCAATTGATGACTTGAGCCGGCTGAACTTTTCCCTTGTGAATGAATGTAGGAATAAATAACTATTCAACTTATTTTAGCCGATGCTTTAATCCTAAACAAATTACAAAGCATTGTAAAATGTTAACAAGGATCAAGGGAGACTGTGGACAATAATAATACAATTACATTCACAATCAAATCGATTAAAGTGCTTCAAATCTATAATCTGTAGTAATAATGTAGTAATTTGAACGCAAACTTGGCGGATAACAACAGTAAGGTCTCTCTGGAGTAGTTATTCCAGAGTTGGCGTTGATGGAGGCTGGGTCACGGCACAGGAATTTAGCAGATCAGAGTGTGTGTGTGTGTGTGTGTGTGTGTGTGTGTGTGTGTGTGTGTGTCCATGTGCCTGTGTGTGTGTGTGTGTGTGTGTGTGTGCGCGTGTGTGTGTGTGTGTGTGTGTGTGTGTGTGTGTGTGTGTCTCCATGTGTTACCATGGCTACACACACATAAGCGAACAACATGCAAATCAACAATCAGTATTGTGCAAATCTTCTATCCATCATTTTGGTGTTCAGTTTCTAACAATTGATTTAGGCTTGAAAGCTACTTTCCTATTACGAGCACGTTTGACACGTTGACACTGCATATAAACCATTGGGACTACTTTGGTTGGTCATAAAAGTTAAGAAGAATGCTGCTAAAAACAGATTTTAATGATTATTATTTAATGTTTTTTCATTATACACCATGTAATATCTGCGTATGGTTATGCAGTTGATTCAAAATTACATATAAAGTTCGATGCAATTAAGTATGCAACAAATAAGTCAATAGTGATTATGTCATCAAATCACTGTATTCTCTAATTACTCAGCCACTGCTACCTAATTTCAATGTGTTTATACCGCCACCGGCTGGCCTTCACGCCACATTACACCTGTTGAAAACTTACGACGGTGTCCGAAACTGCCCAAACGTCAACAACGAACCCTTCGCGATTCAAATTCCTGCGATGAACAACACGGATGTGGTACCCCTGTTGTCACACACACACACAAACACATGGTACCAAGTAGCGCCTCCATCCAAGAACACTTAAAAAAAACAGAAACAAAACAATCCTAATCGATGTATCGGATAGGAAGGGGTTAAGACGTGGCGGCTCCCATCGACGTCGCCATGATCAAATGAATTCGCGGGTAATTAAGTATCGATTTTCCCGCGGAGAGAGAGTGCTGTGCTTCGAGCCCGACCCCACCAAGGCCAAGGTGCTGTACGACGCCAAGGTAAAGCTCTCTAAATTGGATTCACTCTGAAACATGCTAATATTTCGGGTTGTTTTATCCGGAATCAACGCGAAAACATCGGGGTTTTCGGGGTTTAACGACTTGATTGTTTGCTTCTGTCCGATCGTAGCGAATCTCCTAACTGACGCTCATTTGACTAATATGATCACAATAGGATCATACTTCACTTTGTTTTAACGTCAAATCGACGCTAACATATCGTAGTTTTATTCGTGTTCGGGGTTTAACGACTTGATTGATTTCTTCTGTCTGATAATAACAAATTCCCCGACTAACGCTAGACGGTGGTTTAATGCCTTAGCTGAGAGGAATGGTATGTAATGTGATTTATAAGTAGAATAAATAGTAAAGAACCAAATAGTAAAGAACCAAACTACATCACGAACTATTTTCGTACGCTCACGTCCACGAAGTGTGCGTGACAGTTGGCGGGAAATCACGTTATAATTCGTCCGAATTAATGCAGAGGGTTGTAAACAAACCCCCTCGCGCATCTGCATGCTGGTTAGCTCAAAGTCGGGTCGGTCTGAAGGGAACAGAGTCAGACGGTGGTGGTGACCGGTGGGTTAGCATGTAGCATGTAGCTTCATGAAGTAACGTAACATCTGAGTCAGGAGGTTATTAAACAGTGATAGGATGTTTTAGAAGGTACAGGTAGTCACATAATCTAATCGTAATTGTAGTAGGTAGAGCTAGGTAGCTAAAAACAATAACATGGATATCAATGTGTTGTTCTTAGCTAGCTTGCTAATAACAACACGGATATTGTTTCTGTTTTGGTTGTCTGTTGCATTGATTTATTAACGTGTGTGTGTGTGTGTGTGTGTGTGTGTGTGTGTGTGTGTGTGTGTGTGTGTGTGTGTGTGTGTGTGTGTGTGTGTGTGTGTGTGTGTGTGTGTGTGTGTGTGTGTGTGTGTGTGTGTGTGGCTAGCTAGCTAGCTAGCTAGCTAACAACAACACATAATATCCATATGTTGTTGCACGCTAGTTGGATAGCCTGCTAAAATCAACACAGACATGTATTATTGCGGTTGTCTGTTGCATTTATTAATGCACACATTCCATGTGTGTCTGGATAGCTAGCTAACAACAACACATACTATCAAGGGTTATACTATCATACTATATATCCATAGTTAGTTAGCTAGCTTGCCAGCTGGCTAACAACAAGACATTGATTAATGTATTGTTTCTGCTGCAGATGTCTGTTGCATTGATTGAATAAGTATTTGAATAAGTATGTGTATGTATATCATATGGGTATTTGCTTAGTTTTTCAGAAAGGCTGCAATTATTGTGTGTGTGTGTGTGTGTGTGTGTGTGTGTGTGTGTGTGTGTGTGTGTGTGTGTGTGTGTGTGTGTGTGTGGCTAGCTAGCTAGCTAGCTAGCTAGCTAGCTAACAACAACACATAATATCCATATGTTGTTGCACGCTAGTTGGATAGCCTGCTAAAATCAACACAGACATGTATTATTGCGGTTGTCTGTTGCATTTATTAATGCACACATTCCATGTGTGTCTGGATAGCTAGCTAACAACAACACATACTATCAAGGGTTATACTATCATACTATATATCCATAGTTAGTTAGCTAGCTTGCCAGCTGGCTAACAACAAGACATTGATTAATGTATTGTTTCTGCTGCAGATGTCTGTTGCATTGATTGAATAAGTATTTGAATAAGTATGTGTATGTATATCATATGGGTATTTGCTTAGTTTTTCAGAAAGGCTGCAATTATTGTGTGTGTGTGTGTGTGTGTGTGTGTGTGTGTGTGTGTGTGTGTGTGTGTGTGTGTGTGTGTGTGTGTGTGTGTGTGTGTGTGTGTGTGTGTGTGTGTGTGTGTGTGTGTGTGTGTGTGTGTGTGTTCCCTCTCCAACAGACCATTGTTAATATCTCTCTCTCGATGTTCATCATTTGTACTTGGTGTGGTTTCAGGTCCTTGATGTTGTCCTTGCTAGTAGTGATCAACATGGAAGGCGAGTCCCAAAGTACCTGATTCATTTCAACGGCTGGAACAGCAGGTAAACACTGGTCGCTCTGTCTGTATCTCTTTGTTGTTTTTGTTGTTGTTGTTGTTGCTGATGATGGCATTATTATACCGGGTGCAACCAGTTAACCCTACTGTCAAACCAATATGACGTTGTTCCTGCATGAATAAGCAATGATATGCTATCCTATCAATTCATACAACATTCCACTAGAAGTAAGGTTATTCATTGACACAATACCCTAATGCTGAGGTTAGTTTTATCTTTATATCTCTTTTTTTTAACTTATCTTTCTAGATAGAAATCCACCTAAAAACCCAAGGCGATATCCTGCTAATTAATTGAAAGCACCCGTCATGTCATTGATTGTATGTGCGTTGATAGTGTTGTGCGTGCGTGTTGTATGTGCCTTAATCTGTGTGTTTGTGTGTGGATGGGTTCCCTTCCAGCTGGGATCGTTGGACTGAGGAAGATAATGTCCTTGGGGACTGCGAAGAAACCCGAACATTGCAACTGAAACTGGCTCGTAAAGCGGCAGGTCGCATGTGAGTGCCGCTTCAAGTCCTTCTCTGATCTTTAATAATAAACTGTATTGGATAATGACAGACATGCGATGGACAACAGAGTACCCACTTCGATGCACTCTGTTTCTGTGGTCGCAGATTCGGTTGGTTTGCTATGTTGGTCAAAGCATTTATTTTCCTTGTTGATGGATTGTGATTGGTATTTTATGTGTGTAATTTGAACTGTCTTATGAATACCCAAAACTAGATATTATATGAGATGTGGAAAATGTGCAAATGATCTGTAATTATTTGGGTGTGCATTTCTTATCTAGATGTATTTTCATCAATAGGTCGCGTTCAGTTGTAAATCATCAAAAAAATCTTAAAAAGGCTGAAATTAGTAACGGCTAGCTATTAGTAAGAGTAACAGTGACATATAGGCTGATTTTAAGACGTTTTACGTCGTTGATCGAATGCATTGGTCAATTGATGATCATCCAGCTTCAGTGCACACCAAGCATGGGAAAGTGGGGATTGACAATTCAGGTCTGCAATTTTTTTCCAGCTCTCCCACACAGACATCATTCGATATCAACTATTTTGCCTCTGATTCTGTAAGACCAACCTTGTTATGCTCAGAGGATACTAGGTGGCGGTAAAGAGCTATGAAAGCATGTGGGAAGCAGCAATGTTATTCTCCCATTCACAGGCCCAGGCTAAAAACGGTTTGGTTTAATATGCATCTTTCTCTCTCAACTCATTGCGAATGTGACATGTTCGATGAACAAAAGTGCGTACGTTTTAGGTGTACAATGTTTCTAGAAGAAACCAGGGGGCTGGCATGTTGAACTAAGTTAGCCATGTCACTATTTTACTGTCAATAATGTATCTGTATCTGTGTAGAGACACACACACACACACACACACACACACACACACACACACACACACACACACACACACACACACACACACACACACACACACACACAAACACACGTTAATAAATCAATGCAACAGACAATCAAAACAGAAACAATATCCATGTGTTGTTATTAGCAAGCTAGCTAAGAACAACACATTGATATCCATGTTATTGTTGTTAGCTACCTAGCTCTACCTACTACCATTACGATTAGATGATGTGACTACCTGTACCTTCTAAAACATCCTATCACTGTTTAAGGCCTGTATCTGTGTGTGCTTCGGCCCGTCTCTCCAGGAAGAGAAAGGGGTGGGGGAAGGGGCGTCGCCAGGCAGATGTTAAACCCTCTCTGAAGACCCTCCCCAAAGAGGAAGACAGCGACGACCCATGTAAGGGCGCACCGGACATGACATGTACGCATGAACCAATCCCATCGCATGATTTTGTTATTTTTGTGTCCTCTGTTTCATTTTGTCATGTATAAATGTACTGTATTAAAGGACAGCTTCTGGTCTCGGGGACTACTTGGGACAAGTTTTTTTTTTTTTTTTTTTCAACCCTTTTTATCGATTGCGTGTTGAATCCGCACACAGCAAGCGCGTGTCTTCGTGGTACGTAAACGGTTCAACGCAATCCTTTGGGCCACTAAGGGTCCCTGTCGGGCCCCTTGGGGTTCCAATGAAGCAAACACAGGCTGCAATATTGGCTGGAGCGCTCTTGCTGAATACTGGTACCAATGTCAAAGATTTGAAGACCCCTCTCTCGACATGGTAGGTTTGATCTCGTCTTCGGGAAGCAGTGACGACGACGACACAGACCAGGACTCCTCCAACAGCGGTGACACCACCTTCTCCGAGGACCTGAACAAGATGGTGAAGCACGCACTCCACACTAAGGACACTGTACACACACGCATGCATACAGACACACACAGAGAGAGAAAGTTGTAGTACTTGCACATGAGCTATTACTTTGACTTTCTTCCTCCACGCTGTAACAGAGAACCAATAAGTCTATCTTTTAGGAGGCAGGAGGACTATAACTGAGATTCATTATCCTCAGTTCCATTATTTCTTTAGTATTCTTTCATATGTTCATTTATACACTTTATTGATCGTCTCAATTAAAACCCTTTTTGGCGCTCGTCCTACTACTAACGTATGTCCTTGTTTGGGCGTCAGGGGGTGGAAGAGGAGGAGCCGCAGGTGAAGCAGGAGAGTGAGGACGAGGCCTCGGTCCAGATGGACGTCAGCATCACCATCCCCGACGTCCTGAAGAAGAAGCTGGAGGACGACTGCTTCTACGTCAACAAGAGGAAGAGGGTACGTACACGCCTCCCCTCGTGGTGGGTGACGCCCCCTCGAGGTTAGGCTCTCGTTGAGCCCCGGTTTGATCAATCTTTTAGTACCGATTAACGTTTAGGCCAAGTACATTTGTCAGAAGATGGAGAAACGACAATATTTCGCTGTCGGTACAGTGAGGATGTTCATAGAAACAAGTGCCAAGCTCTAACAATCAATAGGTTAACCCATTGCCCGTGTCCAACTAAGAAAGCCATTATAAGACGCTTTATGATGCTAAATGCTATTTTTATGGCGGTTCTTCCCCCCCCACCCCCCCCTCCCACAGCTGGTGATCGTGCCGTGTCAGACCAATGTGGTGCACATCCTGGAGTCGTACGTCAAGCACTTTGCCATCAACCGGGCCTTCCTGGCCAACGAGCGCTACCGCCGCAGCCAGGCAGCCGGCCAGCCTGCCCTCAGTCCCGGGGCCGTGCCCCCCGAGAAGAAGTAAGAACCACATTAAATTGGGTGGGAGCGCTTGGCTCCGCCCCCAAATTTTCTGTGAATTTGGGGGCGGGGCCAATCAGGCCCCCTGGGATTGCTTCTCGTTGCCCCCTGAATGCATGCGATAATTGTAGTTTATTATTAATTTTGAAAAATAAAAGTTAATTAATGTAATGATAGTAGTATTTTATGTTTCCAAGTGCTGTTGTGTGTAGGAGTCTATTGGCGTTCATTAGCTGACTTTGAGATGTATATTCATATACTTTCAGAGATTATCCTGACGAGATATTCAGTAGGTGAGCAAGTGGATACACCCCTCTGTGAATTGTTCTCGCTTTACATCGCTCTATTCTGCCTTTCTGAATCTAGACCCCTGTTTTGCCCATGGCCCTTGGCCCTTGCCCCTAGCGTGGTGAGTGTACTAAATAAGACGAAGTCTCTGTGTGCCCCTCAGCGAGGACCTGTGTAAGGAGATGGTGGACGGCCTGAGGATCACCTTCGACTTCACGCTGCCCATGATCCTGCTGTACCCGTGCGAGCAGGCGCAGTTCAAGAAGGTCAGCTCGTCCCGCATCTTCTTGCCCGTCAGCGAGCCGTCGCTGGGCGCCAGCCGCCACGCCTTCAGGTACCCCCAGACTGCTTGGTTGGTAAATTAGCATGTAGGGTGTGTTCGACACAATGCATCATGGGGGATTTCACTGCCATTTCGAGAGGACTCGAGAGTTGTAGTCCAATAGAAGGTATTCCCATAATCACAAATAATTCGAGGCTTAAGGAATAAACAGTTATCAAAACACTTTTAATACCGTTCATATTCCAACGCTCCTATGTTTCCAAAACGGAGGCAATCCATGCAATGTACAAGTCCCTCAATAAATTGGTATACATTTATCATAACAATTCTGTTGCCTGATCTTTGTTCACTTTTTCATAAACCAAGAGCTGTTTTACCTTTTTGAATCTATTTGTTTTTATAGACTGGCTGTGAATGGATTCTGCGTCAGTTGGGATTTGTTTTCACTCACAGGTTTTATCGTTATTTTGGTGTTTTTGGACATTTGGTCATCCATTTTGCAAAGCATTTTTTGACGTTCCATAAAGCTATTGGAAAGAGAATGATGAAGAATAATAGGCGGGAAAAAAACAGTGTTTTTTCGTCTGTTCTTTTGGACTTCTATCATCAGTCTTCATATCTCCTCCTTTCCCCCCCCCCCTCCCCTCGCAGCGTCCAGCGCGACCGCAGCCCCAGCCCCCCGGGCCACAACCCCCCCACCCCGCAGTCCACCGACAGCCAGCCCGCCCTGAGCGACGTCTCCGCCGTCACGCCCACGACCACCACCCCCACCCTCCCGGGCGCCGCCCCCACCCCGGCGGCCCCGCCCACTACCCCCACCCCCACCCCCACTACCCCCGCCCCCGTCGCCGCCGCCCCCGCCGTCGCCGTCGCCCCCACGCCGACGCCTAAACGCCGTCGCCACGCCGACATGGACTGCCTGACGCACCAGTCGCTGCAGAGCATCCAGTCGCTGCGGCGCTCCACCCGCGCCAACACCACCAGCGCCACCACCGTCGCCACGGCAACGGGCTCGGGGGAGCGGTCCGCTGACGGCGGGGCCAGCAGCGGAGGTGGGCGGGGTAGTTTACCGTGTGTGTGTGTGGTGTGTGGTGTGTGTCTGTATTGTTGGCAGTTTCTTTGTGTGCATGTGAAAGAGTGCAAAAAAAAGATAATGAAGGTGTGTGTGTGTGTGTGTTGTTAGCAGGGTTAGGTGTGTGTCTGTGTGTGTGATTTTGTGTTGTTGATGTGTTTCCGTGTTTAAGTGTAAGGGAATGTCTTTTTCGATTGGAATGCGGACTCATGCAAACAGGAGTTAGGAAGTTTGACCTTATATGGTCGAGTTGGTGGGGCAAGAAAAACATTCCAAACAACCTAACGAGATGGAGATTAAGTTTTGCCTCTTCAGTTTCTCCATCCTTCTTTCTTTACGACTCCATGCTAAAGTCACCCTCCTGCTGTATTTATCGCTAACGTGCTTATCCTTCTATGCTACCGCCGGTGCTTCTGTGTCGTGTTGACGTGGACACGTGTTTAACGCCGATCTGTGTTCCTTTACTTCGGCCTCATCCAGGCGGAGGCAGCACGGCAGCGTCGCCCCAGCCCAAGAGACGCCTGGTGGAACCTCAGGCCCAGCCCAAGTTCTTCTTCAACTTGGACCGAAGTGAGCTAGTCCCTTCAGCTCGTCGCTTATTTAAACGCACCTAACCGCTTACAACCTCATCCGCGTCTCGAAATCGTACCGGTCGAAAGAAAATGCCGATGATGCCTTCATCACAGGCAACGCTAAGCACAAAGAAGGTTGCTATTTAGATCCCTGGCTCCTCCTAGCTGAGTGTCGAGGTGTCCCTGAGCGAGCCACCTCATCTGACTGCTCCCGACGAGCTGGCTGTCTTCTCGCTTGGTTGACTCCGCCGTCAGTGTGTGCTTATGTGCATGAATGGTTGCTTTGGATAAAAGCGTCTCTTAAAGGCCCTGAATGTAAATGTAACTTGGACACGTCATATATTGTAGTGGTGTATATTGTGGCAAGGACTTTAGACTCCCTCCTGAAAGTTTCCTGGTTCGATCTCCAAGGTCCACAGCCTGACCTGATGAATTCCTTTAGCAAGATGCCCTCACCCCGACCAACTCCGTAATGACATCTAGAACATGTAAAACACCTGAAACATGGTGTAATGACCTCCAAAGCCCAGCAGATGGCAGCACCCTCACTGTATTACTGTAGGGTCACTTTAATAAAGGCTGACTCACTGTTTTAAAGCTCTTGTGGGTATCCTGAGCTGCTTAACTAAGCCCAAACAAAACGGCTAGATCGATGCATGAAGGGAACCGGACGTAAAACAGTAACGTTCAACCTTCTCCGCCGTCTCTCTCTTCCCGTTCCCTGATTGACAGGAACCCCTGGCCACAGCGGCTCCTCCTCCCCGTTGCCCCTGACGCCCAGCCGGGAGAGGGGCGGGCCCTTCTACGGGCTGGAGAGCCGCCGGAATAACGAGCTCAACGAGGTGAGGGATTGTAACCAAGCAACCGCGGAGTACATTGGATTGTAATCAAAAATATACATTGATGTGTTGAAATTGTCTAATTTTTTTTTGCAATTCCAGTGCTTTTTCACTCTGTGAGGTGCCTTGATTAGGGGGAGGGAGGGGGGGGGGCATTTGGCCCAGGAGGTAGAGCGGCTTGGCTGGTTCCCGGAAGGTTGCTAGTTCGATCCCCAGCTCCTCCTAGCGTCGAGGTGTCCCTTAGCGAGACGCCTTACCCCCACTGCTCCTGCAATCGGATAACGCCGTCAGCAAAATCCCCTCAATGCAGACGTGCTATGCATAGAAACGGCGAATTAGTACACAATACTGAAACTCGGAATAGACGCTACGACTAGTCATCCTTTGTTCCAACCTTAACCAAAGAAGTGGCGACAACCGTCGCCACTTCTTTGGTTAAGGTTGGAACAAAGGATGACTAGTCGTAGCGTCCATTCCGATTCGGTGCGGGGTGAAATCTGTGCGGTGCGGCTCCTCATGTTCCTCTGCCTCCCCTGCACCAGGTGCTGAGCTGGAGGCTGACCCCGGACAACTACCCCACGAGTGACCAGCCCCCCCCTCCCTCCTACCTGTACGGGTCTCAGCACCTTCTGCGGCTCTTTGGTGAGCTGTCTGTCTGCCTGTCTGTCTGTCTGTCTGTCTCTGTGTCTGTCTGTCTGTCTGTCTCTGTGTCTGTCTGTCTCTGTCTGCCTGTCCCTCTGTCTGTCTGTCTCTGTGTCTGTCTGTCAGTCTCTCTGTCTCTGTCTGCCTGTCTGTCTGTCTCTGTCTGCCTGTCTGTCTCCGTCTGCCTGCCTGTCTGTCTCTGTCTGCCTGTCCCTCTGTCTGTCTGTCTCTGTGTCTGTCTGTGTCTGTCTCCCTCCATCTCTCCCGGCCCCTTCAAAATAAATTCTTCCCCCAACACCCGATTTGAAGATAATTGCATAAACACACCGCTGTTTGAAAGTGCGCGTCCTCCCGTGAACCCGTCCCGTCTCGTCCCGCTGCAGTGAAGCTCCCTGACATCCTGGGCCAGATGCACATCCCCGAGAGGAACCTCCGTGCCCTCATCAAACACCTGGAGCTGTTCCTCAGGTAACACGCCCCCACACACCTCCCTCACGACGACGACGACGACTTAAGGGCCATGACGGAGGTTATGAGGCCGATGTAGAAGCTGATGTCTTTTTGGATGTACATTTAAGTCAAAGCACCGGCACAGACCCCAGGGAGAGGGGGGGGGAGACGTATAGAAAGGCGATTAGTATGAGTTAGGGCGAGGGGCTGGCCTCTCATGCATGGGGAAGCACGGGTGTTTTTTTCTTCTTCAATTAAGCACCTGCTGTATTTGAAGTAGATGTGCAGTCAGCAACACAGAACTTGTCGAAGTTTGGATGGCTTGTGGGATTTGAGCTCTGAAAGGGGCACTTTATTATATATTATCAAAAATATTTATCACTCAATTTAAAAAAACTAATATGTATGTATATTTTTTAATGTATTTATTGTGGTATGATATTACACCGATTTTTGAGGGCTGATAGGATCTGTATTGTGAATCTTTAGATGTTGCGATTTCTGTAAAAACTTTTTTCAGATTTGTGGTTTTTACATTGTGTTTGTAACGTCAAGGTTACGGTTTTACCGGCCCATCTGTATCCGCTATTGTATGAAAGTTTTCGAGCAGAATGCTACATAGTTTACTCTAATGGACCATCGGCTAACGCACTATAGCGCCCTCTGTAGGACGCCACCAGTAATGTATCCGCCGAGATTACATTGACAAGAGGGAAAAGTTTAAGATTTGAACTGAGGTGAACTGCAGTTTAATGTGTGCTTCACCTCCAAGGGTATGCGGCCAAGTGCTTCATTAAACAAGGATTGGAAGAGTTATCCAAGCCCGCCGGACAAGACATAGTAAAATGAATGTTGCCGGGGATTGCTTGTTCAGACCGTGAGACGGGGGTAGAGGTTTCTGAGACACCCCCTCCGCGCACCATCTGAATAAAAAAAAAAGATTAAAACAGGATAAAATCAGTTTTTTTTTCTCTGCTTTCGCTGCAATGACGCAATCGCCCGACAATTAGGACACTGGTTGAATGATAATGCATTGGATACGGGTGTTCCACTCCGTAGACTGACGGTTCTGGGTTCGGATCCATAAATGCCACATTCTCTCGCTCTCGCTCTCAGGATAGTGATGGCAAGGGGTGTCCAACTGCCAGCCATAAGGGTATGGGTTGAGATCCCCCCACCCCTCCCTCAATTTCGTTATTAGCTAGGTTATGGGTTTAGATCCCCCCCTCCCCCCATGTCGTCAGACCTAAGGTTATGGGTTCAGATCCCATCCCCCCATGTCGTCGGCTGTTGGGTTATGGGTTCACATTCCCCCAATGTTGTCAGATGTAAGGTTATAGGTTCAGATCCCATCCCCCCAGGTCGTCAGCTGTTGGGTTATGGGTTCAGATTCCCCCCCATGTTGTCAGCCATTAGGTTATGGGTTCAGATGGATCAATCCCATGAGGTCAGCCATTAGGTTATGGGTTCAGATCCCCCCCCCCCCCCCTTTTGTCACCGGTCAGGTTATGGATTCAGATCCATCCCCCATATTGTCAGCCTACCTGTTGGCATCCTTGAGCAAGACGGCTGAGGCCTACCTGCCGTTTGATGTGCGTCTGAGCTCACCTCAGTCTTTCTGGATAAAAGGTTTTGCTCATCGACTCCATGGTAAGGGTTTCCTAGTAGGGCCTCTGCTCGGTTTCCCACTGGATCGATATCAAGCACCACTTGATACTCACTCAGTACACTTTCTTTTCATATCGCGCAAAAAAATCTGGTTAGCGCTTTAACCCCAACAGGCGCAACTTCTCTTTCCTTCTCAAGTGGTGAGTGTGTTTTCTTTTTATGAAACGACGAAGAGACTTTAAGTCCTTCAGATTCTTATTGGCTCAAAGCCGGTATAAAAAAAAAAAACGCTGCAAATCTCTGTGTACTACTACTTAAGTGCTAGCCTGTGTTTCTTGGAAACAATTTTGCCGTCGTGGGGAAATATGTTGCTTGGCGGTAGAATGATCGGTTTTTCAATGCATGTTGTCAGACACTCAGATAAAGGCGCAAATATAAATTAATTCTATTTGTCTTTTCGAAGAAAGTATGCACCTTTTGTCAATTAGCGTCATTTAATTAAATAACATATGATTAGCAGTTGTAGTTGCACATTGTCCTGCAAGTGGTTCATTTCTCTAGCATAGGTCTAGTGAAATCTGATTTATGAAGGAAGCTGAGCTGCTTCAGTGTTTGATAAATGGCAGGGAGCTGTTCAATAAAGAGGCGAGGGTGGGGGGGGGGGCATATATCCTGCTGGCCCAAACGTTTGTGGGGATTGTATATCAACGGGCTAATAATGCATCGCGGGCCTGTTCAGCGATGAAGGCCAGTTGTTTATCTGAATGTGTCCCAGAGTTCATTATCTGGCCTGATCTTTCTTTTTTTGCGTCGTAAACAAGCAGGAATGAATTGACTGCGGGTTTAACTATACAAGAATGATGTAGAAGAATACAGTGTTGATCATTGAGCGGACGAAACAAAAGCTGAAAGAGACTGAGGAAGACAAATCTGATAGTAGGAGAGAGTGAATCTCTGAGATGGGGGAGGGATGGGAGGGGAGGGTGGGGAGGGCAGGGGGAGTGGGCGTTACACAAGCATGGAAGTCTAATCTTTAAATCCCCCCCGCCCTCCTCCTCCCTCCCTTCCTCCAGCCATCTTCAGTTTAACCGAGGCCCAACCAGAAGGGATTTATCTTCCACTTGTGTTCTTTAATCAAACACCGGACATACCCCCTCCCACCACCGTGGGGCACTGTGGGGACGCTCCCGTTAACTTGATATCCTTGTGGACCAGTTGTCAAAGAGGAACCCCAACCTAATACCACTTGGCTCGCATTGGAAGACTCCCGCTATAGGTTAAACGCAGGCTTAATTGCTTGCATAAGCCTCTGATTGGTCGACCCGGCGATTAAGCGTTAATTGGACACACCTGTCCAATCGAGCACTAATTGAAGGTGGGTTGAAGGGGAGTTACAGGGGAGCCAGCAGTGCTGCAGGCCCATGATGATCAGAACATGAAGGCACTCTCTACAGGCCCGGTCTAGGGGCTTGGTTCTCCTATATTGATGGACTTCACGTTCCCTATCCTCTGCTTTGCTGTGCAGGTTCCACTTAAGGTCACCAAAGAGGTTGACATTGTTATTTAGTTATTTATTCGATTTGGGGGGAATTCAGCATTGCAGAGAAGCAGACAATGCATTTTATCAAGTCTTTCCCCATCCATGTATTCATATACTATACGACCACACATTTTAAATTGAAGACAGGATTTATAATCATGTTTATCATTGATTACACAAAAAAAAAACTTGACGTGTCGCAGTTGTAAAACGCCTTGTTCACACACTGAGTTTTAAAACCTCTGCCATGGATCCGGTCTCCATCTCTCAAACCAAGTCTGTGCTCTCGACCATGGCCCGTCTCGAGTGGGTTACGACCCCACAACGCCAGCAGACAGGAGGAAGTAACTCCTGCAGTGCTACAACTGCTCTCCCTCGGTTCTGTGTTAGCAGTGACGCTGCGCTGCGTCGCTGATCAGCTCGTGATACAAGGCTCGCTGTGCGACGACAGGATGCGTGTAGGAGTTGTCGGACTGCAGGTGTAAACCTGGGGGTGTGGGAGGGATTTAAATGTATTTTCTGCGTTCCCGAGATCAACACCGGCGGCGGATTGTGAGCCGGCATCAACTGATTGAGACCGAGGTGCATTGCATTCTGGGAATTTACAGAGTTGATCTCTTTCTCTCTCTCTCTCTCGCTCTCTGATGCTGTCGCTCGCCCCTTCCCTGCGAGAATGATGAGAGATTAAGAGCACACATGCTTTGGGTCCTGTGTGTCTGGATAGATTTCTGCCCCAGCGCATGCAAACCGTACAAATCCATATGTCGGCGCAATCAATATGGATTAGGCAAAGCTCAGGCCCGCAAATTGAAGCTACACCACGTATAGATCGGGGTCTGACCAACTAGCAAAAAAAAACAACGAAAGTCCTCGTGGTCAATACTGGATCGGTTGTCGTTAATGACCCCAACGGCTACGATGTTAATTTTCCGAAACGTTTTTATTTTTTTATGGGATATTTGATCGGAATTGTCCGAAAAACGCGCGACGCGGTTCCGTCCGAAGTGCGGCGAAAACACCCGATCCGTAAACCCACGGCGACGAGAGCGACAATCGGGATTTGCCTTCGGCCTCGCACGTCGTGGGGGCCCCCGTCGAGAGCGCTCTTAATTCGTCCCGCTGATGAGGATAATTAGTTTGGCCCTGGGATCAGGGGGGGGCCGGCAGGGAGAGCTCGGATGAGATGGCAAGATTTAGAGGATTTGGCCGAGCAGCGGATACTAAGAAGATTCCGGATTAGTTTTCACCGCTACTGATTAGATGGAAAGGGTGGGGACGGGGGGGACAGGGGGGGGGGGGGAGAAGGATATATGCATATATATTTATTTATCTATCTCCTGTTCGCTCGCTCTCTCTCTCGCTAGGTCTCTATCTCTGTCTCTCACTCACTCATGCTAGCTAGGCTGCTCTCTCTCTTGCTCTCTCTCTCTCTCTCTCCCTTCTTCTGACTGATCGGTGTGGAAGGCAGTCGGGTGGGCTTTACTCCCACACCCATCTACGCACGCTGGGGGGCGAGGGGTCCGCGATTTGTGGGCTGTGATCCATCGATCAGCAGAAAGGGAAACCAGAAGGCTGAGGCGCTCAGCATTGTGTCGCCAGGAATCCAGAGGGGCTGTGAGGCGGTGTTATTTGGAGAGAGGGAGAGACTCTGACCTTTTGATACCGCTTGTCCTAATCCCTCCCTCCCTCTCTCTGCTGCTCTCTCTTTCTATCATTCTGGACCACTTCCTCTATATCTCCACACGTCCCCCTCCCCCATTCTTGCTTAATCGCTCCTCTTTCGCTTTCTTCCCACTTCCTCCTCTTGTTCACTCACTTCCTGTCCATCATCCCTCACCCCACTCCCTCTATCTCTCTCTCACCTCTTCCTCCTGTCTATCTCTATCCTTCCCACCCTCTCTCTCTCCCCTCCTCTTTCCCTACCGTTTCCTGTTCCTCCCTCCCCTCCATGATCCCGCCTCTCTCTCTCCAACTCCCGTTTCCTGTTCCTCTCCTCCCCTCCATGATCCCGCCTCTTTCCTCTTCCCATCCCGTTTCCTGTTCCCGCCCCTCCCCTCCATGATCCCGCCCCTCTCTACCCTCTCCTCTTCCCCTCCCGTTTCCTGTTCCCGCCCCTCCCCTCCATGATCCCGCCCCTCTCTACCCTCTCCTTTTCCCCTCCCGTTTCCTGTTCCCGCCCCTCCCCTCTATGATCCCGCCCCTCTCTATCCTCTCCTCTTCCCCTCCTGTTTCCTGTTCCTCTACTCCCCTCCATGATCCTGTCTCTTTCCTCTTCCCCTCCCGTTTTCCTGTTCCCGCCCCTTCATGATCCCGCCCCTCTCTATCCTCTCCTCTACCCTCTCCTATTTCCTGTTCCTCCTCTCCTCCCTCCCTGACCCCTCCCCCTCTCTCTCTCTCTATCTCTCCCCCCCCCCAGGTTCCTGGCCGAGTTCCACGAGGACTTCTTCCCGGAGTCGGCCTACGTGTCGGCGTCCGAGGCCCACTACAGCATGAAGCAGCCCAGGACCGTCTACTGAGGGGTCCTGGGGTGAATGTACCCCCTCCTCCACCACCCCCCCCCCCCCCCCCCCCCCCCCCCCAGATGGGAGATTGGTCCAGGCTGGAGTGACGGAGGAGGGGAGAATCTACTTGTGCTTTCGTGGTGCAAACGGCCGTTTCCCTGGAGTCTGTGCTACGCTACGCTAGGCTAAGCTACGCTGTTCTGAACTGTGCTCTTCTGTTCTACGCTAAATGCAGGACTCCGCTCGGCTACGCTACGCGGAACTAGGCTACGCTGTGCTGCGCTATGTGGGATGACGCTAGGCTACGCTACAACTGTCTGTGATGGACTATGCTCGGGCCACGCCGCGCCACGCCACGCTACGCTATGCTAACCTAGGCTATGCTAGGCTCCTCTGTGATTCTCTACTGCTCGGCGGGCTGGATCAGCACTACCTTGCCCCGCGTCTCTGCCTCCTCTGTTGACCTCTCCTCTCCTTCACGTCTGGCCTGCACTGCCTCTATGCTAACTCTGCCTCTATTCTCACCTCCAGGTCAGCAGTAATGGGATATAGAGAGAGATGTATAAACGTCCTCCAGTGACCGTAGGGGTTCGACAGTCGACTGTTTGATCACGTGGCATGTATTCTTTATTTCTTCGGGTTTCTCTTTTTTTGTTTGTTGTGCTGACTTTGAGAGCGCGACGTCTATAAAAAGCCCCACAAACGTAAGCCTTCAAACGATTCCACTTTCTCCGACCCCTCCAGTTGAAATACTGCCGAGATGCCGATGGATAGGTTTCCCGGGGTACCTCCTCCCCCCAATTTGGGGATCGCCCTTATTTCTAAGAGGGTGCCCATTCCCCTCGAAGCCCCTTGATACAACCAGCATGTGGAGAAGTTTCCCCCAAAACGTGTTTTTTTTTTTTTTTTTTATCCATGCTCTTGTATATACATGTCTGTTTTTTTACGCTCCCTTGAACAATTTTTTTTACATACATTTTTTACGCTCCCTTGAAAGTGCCCCAGTGCACTGACCCGGAGCCGCTGTAACGCGGTTGTGCTGTGCAGTTGTGGGCCGCGACAGGCTGCTAGGCTGTGGCTCTGTCGTCTGCAGTTTTGTGTTTTTCATTCTGCGAGGACACAAAGGGGTACATTGCACTGCGCCTTGCTGGGATGTGTCCCTACGCGCTTCCTGCTTTCTCTCTCGTTCTCTCTCCAAGGACGGTGTCTCTTGTTCGCTGGCTCTCTTTGCTCTCCTAAAGGCAATGTCTGTCGCTCACTCTTTGTATGCTCTCTCTCTCCTAAGGCCTGTCTCTCGCTCTATCACCCCAATAGCAATGTCTTTCTTTCAATCTCTCTCCCTCCAAAGGCAATGTTTCTCCCTCTCTCCCCCCAAAGGCAATGTCTCCCCCTCTCTGGACCCAAAGACATGCCTCTCGCTCTCTCCCCCCCCAAAGGCAATGTGTCTTTCACACACAACTGTTTATTGGCCTCTCCTCGGGTTTGGGGTTCACATTCCCGCCAATGTTGTCCTACCACATTTAGACTTGTATGGACTTAGTTTTTTTTTACTGAAGGACAAAATGTGTCTGTCTTTGTTTGTTGTAGAACAGAAAGAATATTAAGGTTCACATCTAGATGTACTTTGCGAAGTAGCTTTCCTCGACTGAACTATTACCAACATGCCGATTTATGTAACAAAGGCCGTCTTTTTTTACTTTGGTCTGAATGAAAACATGATTTTGGAAGGAACTAGATGTTGAGTTTTCACCCTTACGTTCTGAGGAAGATAGTTATTTGTTCGTAATAACATTGAAAATGTGAATAAAGAGATGCCTCTTTACCAAGCTGTTTTGTCTTTATGGTGTTTATACTTTTATATTGGTCATGTATCTGACATATGATTTCGCAGGTTGTCCTACTTTTCAACTGTTTAAAACCATTGCCAGTTACTGGTAAAGATAATTAAACCCTTGAACATTTTCTAACTCATTACCACCATCAACGTCATTATGTGGAGTTCCGCGGGTTCTAAATTCTACAGTATTTTTCTTCGGGTTCGATTTACGAAATACACAAATGTCGATTCAAAAGTATTTTTCCTCTTTTCTATAAGATTTGTATTCGTCATGGCTTGATCCAATCAATGACTCAAACCTCCAGGACTTCAAAGCCAATCAAAAGGCCCACCAAAAAGCCCCACCTTTTTATATAATTGTAAATGCTTACTTCCAAGTGCAGCAATCAATAACGCAAAAAACGAAACGTGATCTACCCTAAGCACCTTCCTCTCCGGCTGACCTCATTTCAAACCTTTAACACGCTTTTAAGTGTGCTCTTAGCATGCCAGCCCGCCGGGACGCTAAGCTAACCTAGCTAGCGCTAACCGGTCCTTTTTAAAGGAGGTTTCAGCGGTGGGTGCTAGCTGCGTTTAAATCGGATCGGATTACCCCGTAATAAACTCCTCATGGTCGAAACCCGAGACGTCTCCCTCAAGCCGGTGGTGGCTATCGCTTAGCCGCAGAAACCGCTCCGCTCGAGAGCTTCCACGCGTTTCGACATCGATTTCCCCCCCCCCCCCCCCCCCAATCCCATCTCCCCCTTCGCCTGGTGGTCTCCCACCTATCATCTTCCCCCCCGTGATTCGATTGTCTGGAGAGCAAGCGGGGTGGTAATGCAAGGGAGCCATCACCAGGTAGGCTAAGTGGTGTCTCACTCGCCCTTCACGTGATTTTCCGTCCTCGTGCACTAATCACCGTTGATGTGTTTTTTATTTTTTTCTTGAGTTTTCTAGCCCTTTTTGGTCGTGTGTTCTCAGTATTTTTTTTTCATAAGAGACTAAGTAAGAAAACATTTTTGGACAAAAGAAGTAGACAAGTCAATATTTAAAAGTAAAATAATATATAAGAAGAAAAAAAGAAAAAAATAATGATGAAAGGACCTGCATGTCATGTTTTTTCCTCTATTCTTTTCAAATTTTCTGTCTTTTCTTTTTAATGGTAAGGACAAGTAGCCTACGAAAAAAAGCATCAAATTTGTACGTAAAAATACGAAATGACCTGAATGTCATGGCACCTCATCAGTATTGGAATAATGTCCACTGTCTCCTCTATTATTCTGTTCCTTCAAGGGCTACGTTCTGGTTCCCCTCACGTTGACCTTGCTGCAGTTGTGTTTGAGTTTAATGGAAGGGAGGTAGCACAGGACAGAATGTAAATCAGAGAAAGGTCCCACCCATGATGGTTCAAACAAACAATCATTTATTCTGCTTTCTTCACCCCTCTCATCACCGAGCTTCCCTTTTCCCTCCATGGTCAAAACCCCACCCAACCCAGACCTCAAACCTCCTCCTCCTTCTCCACCTCCACCTCTCCTGGTGGAGGAGATACCACAGGATTGGCTGGAAGCAAGTGTCCGTCAGAGAAACGTCCCACCAACCGATGACGACAGACAACTACCTCGTCTTCGGTTCTCAACAGCATCTTCTGGAAATGCGCACCCGCTTTCAATATCACTCCTCCCTTTTTCCCCTCCATCGTCAAAACCCGACCCCACCATTACCTTAACCACCTCCCCCTCCAGCTCTCTCCTGCTTTTATCTTCTTTTCCCGTCTCTGCTCCCCCCAGATGTTCTGCTATTGCTCCTCCCTAGTCAATCTTTTTCCCCTCCCATCGTCAAAACCAAAGCCCCCCCCCCCCCCCCCTAGACCCTCGTCTCCACCTCCACCTCTCTCCTCCTATCGTCTCCCCCTCGACTCCGTCCCTGTCCGATCTCGTCTCCTCGCCCCGGTTCCTCGGTTCCCCGGTCCCCCCGTCCCATGTACTGCCTCCACTGCGTCATGGATCTACTGGACGGCCTGCGGGCGGCCGAGGAGACCAGCTTCTCCTCTGCGTCGTCAGGCTCGCTGACCACCCTGAGCACCGACCTGGCCTCGTCCTCCGGCTCCGTCTCGGAGCACAACGTCAGCATGATGACCTTCTCCACCACCTTCGGCAACTCCTGGGACCTCTGCTCTCTGGAGCTGTCGCCCCCCCCCCTCCCCGCCGCCGCCAGGAGGCCGTGGTCCCCCCTCCCTCCCCCTGCCGCTCCGGACGTCGGCGTGTGGCACGAGACGGCGTTCCTCGGGGATGGCGAGTAAGTTTTTTTGGGCGAGCGCACACACGTACTAGTATAGATGCGCACACGGTGGGTGTTGAGGATTTTCGGTGAAATGTGAACGTGTGTTGGTTTGGGTGTCTTCAGGGGGTCAAAGGTTGTGTTCGGGGGTCATCCCACGAGCTAAACAGAGGTCACCATGTGTCCCGTCAGTTGGGTATTTGCCGGAAGCGTCTCAGGCGTTGGTGCAGGGGGGGAGAGCGGGAATGTACCTGTAATATGTTGATACATCTAGGACCTGAAGCATCCACATCACCGCCGGTTGATTCACCTCCCCCCCCCCCCCCCCCGTCCAGCTGACCTCCGCCGCTACGATGCCAAGGTGCATCTGTCTGGGAGGGGGCGGGGCCTGTGTTGGCGTGGATACGAAGGCCGTCCCGGGTTGGCCGGTTGGGGGAAGGCGGGCGGGCGGGGGAGGGTGTGTGTGTGTGTGTGTGTGTGTGTGTGTGTGTGTGTGTGTGTGGGGAGCCAGGGGTGGTGGGAGGGGAGGGATTAAGGATCAGTCAGTCCTCTGCATCTGCACGGAGCTGGAGGAGGATGGTCCACTGAGCCATGAGGTAACGCGCAAACCTTTATTAATATCGTTTTTGACATGTTTATTATCGCTATTATTGTTCTGAATGCGCTGGTGAATGTATGTGTTTTCACTTTTTTGCCGAGTTTGTGTGTGCGTGTTTGTGTGTGTACGTGTACATCTGTGTGTGTGTATGTGTGTGCGTGTGCGCGCGTTGACGAACACACTGCACATCTGTGTGTGTATCGCTGTCAATGTTTGTATTTTGTATTTTTACGTGTGTTTCTGTGTCGTCGGTTTATGTGTGCATATATTTGTCGTTGTTGTGCGAGGGGTTAGGTGAGATAGTGTTGCACTGCTGGGCCTTCACTGTGTGAGTGTGCGCTTGCGTCTTGGTGGGCATCCTTTTGCAGGTTTTTATTGTGGACAATGTCAATTGTAATTCTTTTTTTTTAGGGACTCTTACGCAACTTTATAGGGTTGGTTTGTGTGTGTCTCAGAGGGATGATGTAGGTCACATTTGAGAGAGGATTTCATCAGGGGGGTAATATTAATAATATACTTTTATAGCGAGCACTGGTCGTGATTACTTTTTATTTTTTCCGATGACAAAGGGTGACTTTGACTTGAAAGATACGATTTCTATTGATATTAAAGTGGTGTGGTTCCTGCAAAATAGTTTTACGATTACATTGGTTTCATATCAGACTCAAACTTTAGGCCTGCTTCGTGTCTGACACGTATAGCTAAACAATCTGAAAATCAAATACTGATTGGGCATGACAATTTGATTTGACCAAATTCACAACTTTGCAGTGATCGGTCAGTCTAATCGTCTGTCTATATGCTTTGCCTTTATCAACAAGCGCTATTAGCCACAGCTACGATTACCCCTTATCAATAACTGATATATATATTCAAAGAGATTAAAGTTAGTCGACAACATTTCCATTTTTTTCTTTTCCCAAAATATTTTATGTTAACTTCCCAGTATGGAAATCCATCCCTAGAGAAACACATTCCAGGTGATATAAATCGCTTCTCTGCTCCACAAACTTCGAGACTATAAACACACTCATGTCCTCTTCCACATTGATAGATGGGCTTTTCCACCTCTGCCCAGTGTTCAGTTTCCATGATATCAAAACCGTGTTTAGTAATATGAATAATTCCCTAAGAGGATTTGATTGGTGGTGTGGATCTGTCTGTTGTAATCTCTAGTGCTACGGCCAATTGCTTTGGACCCCTCCCCCTAATTACACATTCGTAAAGACTAGTTGTTGATCTCTGTTTTGAGTGTTTTTTGTTTTTAAGATCGGAAGAACGCTATCTCTCAATTCATCCGAAATATCGGAAGCTCGCCAGAGGTTGTCTGGTGTTGTTCGTAGTCACGCACAACTTTGCAGGAGTTTGATATCTGTTGATATTACAGCACACATCAACATGTAGAATAAAGTATATATACTGTATAAACCGGTGTTCAAAAGATTGGGGTCACACAAACAATTTCATGTTTTCCATGAAAACTCAAACTTTTATTTAAGTTTTCAGCTGTGCTAAAATAATTAAGTGTTCTCTAATCATCAATTAGCCCTTTAACACGATGAGCTTAACAATGTGCCATTAGTACACAGGAGTGATGGTTGCTGAAGGGGGTCTCTGTACACCTATGTAGATATTCCATTAGAAATCTGCTAGAATAGTCATTCGCCATATTAACAATGTCTAGACTGTAATTCTGATTAATTTAATGTTATCCTCATTGAAAAATTCCTGTGCTTTTCTTAAAAAAAACTAAGGACATTTCAAGGGACCCCAAACTTCTGAACGGTAGTGTTCATCCCATTTTTTCAATTTGCTCTCAATACCTTTGTGACGTCCTCAACGTGCCTGATTTTTTCAGGTTAATCCGACCTTCACCAGATGATGAAGGTTATAGGTAGACGTAACCTGTGCTCTGTCGTCCAATCACACAAGCGTTTACCGAGCCAATCCCTGTGTCCCAGATGCTTGTGAATGTAATCCATGGTGTGTACCTGACCAACATTGAGGACACAGGAAAACCCACTGGGTCCAGCCTCGAAGACCGAGGAAGTTATTTAATCATGAATACAATGTGAAACGGTAACTCTGGTAAATGGACTGCATTTATATTGCGCTTTAGTAACCAATGACACTCAAAGCGCTTTACAATATTGCCTAACATTCACCCATTCACACACCCACGGCGATGTCAGCCATGCAATGCGACAGTCGGCTCTTCGGGAGCAGTCAGGGTGAGGCGTCTCGCTCAGGGATACCTCGACGCTCAGCTAGGAGGAGCCGGGGATCGAACTAGCAACCTTCCGTTTACCAGCCAACCCGTTCTACCTCCTGAGCCACAAGTGGCCCCGGTCTTAGGACTTCTTCCAGGGACTATTTTCCCTCCTTGGTGGAAGGATACTGCAGCACACCTACTATTGTACTCATATTTCAACATTAGGAGGGCATAAGTGGTTCCATTGTCGTAATATGATTTAAAGCTTAATGTGTGCCATGGATTGAGTGCTTTTGTTGAGGTGAATGAAACTTGATGCATAAAATGGAGTCATAAATCAAGTTTGTATGAGGGGGGAAGCTAATCTCTGAATCAGCAGTCCTATTAGGTTTGAGCCGAACTTCTTGGGGGGGGGGGGGGGGGGGGGGGAGAAGGCACACTTGTCTGGGCAGGAAGTCAAGATAACCAGGGTCAGGTCCTCTTCTGACGGGGGCCTCCTGTCGTGTAGATTTATATATCTATGTGTCGATATATGAACATAAATAAAGATATGCACACATACATTCACAGAATTAGATACATATGAACTAACAGACGCACACATAGTCACAAACACAAA
>NC_044051.1:38031257-38061257 GCF_902167405.1 Gadus morhua
TTGTATGTTGAAAGTCACCGGTCCAGCTGTAACTCTCTCTCTCTCTCTCTCTCTCTCTCTCTCTCTCTCTCTCTCTCTCTCTCTTTTCTCTTCCTCTCTCTCTCTCTCTCTCTCTCTATCTCTTTTCTCTCTCTCTCTCTCTCTCTCTCTCTCTCTCTCTCTCTCTTTTTCTCTCCCTCTCTCTTTTTGTCTCTCTCCCCCTCTCCCATCCCCTCTCTCCCCCTCTCCCTTTCCCTCTCATTCCCCCTCCCCCTCTCTCTCTCCCTTTCTCTCCCCCCCTCCCTCTCCCTTTCTATCCCTCTCCCCCTCCCTGTCTCCTCCCCCCCCCCTCCCTTTCCCGCCTTGCATCCAACCACAACAACAAAAAAACGTCAGTTGCCCGACCACTGTCATCACAGCTAACACCACCCAGTACTCCCAGTACTCCCAGTCCCCCCCAAAGGGGACCAACTGAAAGCTGTCTGTGTTCCCCATGTTTGGCGGGCGAGACCCGGCCCCGGGGGGGGGGGGGGGCACTGGCGCTGGTGGTGGGGGCTGTAGGTGGAGGGAGGGGGGCTGGAGGTTGGGGGGGTGGTGGAGTATGTTTGTGTTATGAATATCAGATTACTGTAACGCTTGCCAAATTGCCTTCTGCTCGATGCCTGCGCCTGCTGGGTGGGGAGGGAGGGTGGGGGGGGTGGGGGGGGGGGGGGGGGGGGGGGGCATAGCCGGTCTAGTGGCTCTGAGTCCATCTGTTGGCGTGCTTTTATTTTTTCGCTTAACGTTTGTGCATGTTTTGTCTCCTGTCATTTTAAACAAAGGTTATTTGTTTTGTTTGGTTATTTATTTGTTCTTTTTGCTTGGCCTCCTATTCACACAGACACACACAAACGCACGCACGCACACACACACACACACACACACACACACACACACACACACACACACACACACACACGCGTACATCAGTGTTGGACTACCACTGATCATGGATGCCTCTCGCCCCTGTTAAAATCAAAAATACACACTTTTGCACACACACACACACACACGCACACACGTGTTGTTGATCCCTAGCTCAACAGGGGGTCTAAATGCTTATCCTGTTGTTATGGAATAAGCGTAAGGAATGTGATACCAAGCTAAATATTGTTTGGGGTTCATAGCCTTGTACAGACGATATTGATTTCAATGGCTTCTGATGGTTGATATTCAACAAATACATGTTTTTAGTATACTGAAAAGAAAAATGGAGAGAGAGAGAGAAAGCGAGACAGAGAGAGGAACTAGGGAGGAGAGGGAGGAGAGGGGGGAGTGTGGTGCGCCAGAAACAGCTAAATGGAACACAGAAGTTTGAGCACCGATGTTCTCTAATCAATGGGTTCTGATTTCGGTTCCACAAACAAATGTGCTCGATATGTCCACGGTCACACAGCTCTATTTCAGGACAGGTTTTTATCACAGTCACCTCCTCCTCCTCCTCCTCTCTTCCTCTTCCAAGAATCTGTTTATTGGGCGCAGGCACACACGTCACATTACGCAGCACAACTCAGAAACACCAGACTAACCCTCTCTCCCTCTCTCTCTCTCTCTCTCTCTCCCTCTCTCTCTCTCTCTGTCTCTCTCTCTCTTTCGCTCTCTCTGTGCATGATTTCCTTGATTTGCGTTTCGATAATCCTCCTAAGGGATTTGGGGTGTGTGTGTGTGTGTGTGTGTGTGTGTGTGTGTGTGTGTGTGTGTGTGTGTGTGTGTGTGTGTGTGTGTGTGTGTGTGTGTGTGTGTGTGTGTGTGTGTGTGTGTGTGTGTGTGATGACGGGGCTAGGCAGACGGCCCCTGGTTGCTGTATCGGCCCTTGGCTTCTGGTTTCATTCAGAGATCACCACACACACACACACACACACACACACACACACACACATTCACATGCACATGCACATATTCATACACACACAGACACACACACACACACACACACACACACACACACACACACACACTCCTCTCTGTCCTCTTATCTCTCTCGGTCGGCCTATATATCAAGCTTTTTCCCTTTGCCTTGCTCCATCCCTCTCTATCTCTATGTATTTATCATTATTCTTTCTATATATTTATATTCTATCTTGGTATATATCGCACAATTATATCTAACCTAATAAAAGTGCTATTTCTATCTCTAAAATCTCTCCTGTGATTTTTAGCAGACTGTAAATGAGGTTCCCTCTCTCTCTTCCCTGTATCTTTCTCTCTCTCTCTCTCTCTCTCTCTCTCTCTCTCTCTCTCTCTCTCTCTCTCTCTCTCTCTCTCTCTCTCTCTCTCTCTCTCTCTCTCTCTCTCTCTCCCCCCCTCCTCTCTAAGCAGGGAGTTTCAATCTGTTTCATTAGCAGCATCCCACGGTTGCCATGGCGCCCTCAGCTCGTCGTCCTGCGCTCAAACTTAAAAATAATCGCAGAAGGAACCGTTCCCGCAAAAAATAACCACAAAACGATTTTGACGTTTCTTTAAACTTTCCAGCGTATCAACACAAGCCGTCCCTGCGAGATTATGATTCTTAAAACGGCAGAGAGGAAGGAAGGCATAAAGGCGTGAACTTTTTGTCTGGGAAAAATGCTCATTAGACGCGAGAACGTCGCCGCGGAAACGGAACGTGTTCATTAATCATTCATATTCATCAAGATCGTCTTTTTCTTTCCCGAGCAGGATTCGTTTCCCGGCAAACACTGATATTTTAGCTTGAGAATTGCATTTTTCGCATATTTGCATATCCTAGCCGTCACTCGTTCAATAGATATTAATGGGAGACGCTGCTGGAATGCATTATGAGATCTCTCTCTCTCTCTCTCTCTCTCTCTCTCTCTCTCTCTCTCTCTCTCTCTCTCTCTCTCTCTCTCTCTCTCTCTCTCTCTCTCTCTTAACCAAATGTGATCAATTAGGCAAATGAAGGGAACAAACCCATTCTCTTTCCTTTGATATCAGACCAAATACACACGCACACACACACACACACACACACACACACACACACACACACACACACACACACACACACACACCACAAAACACTCATAATCTCAGCACCAACAAATCCTCCCTCCATCCAGCCCTACCCTCACTCTTCCTGAGGACGTTGGTTCGAATCCCAGCCAGGCGGGGCCTCGAACCCTTGGCTGGCCGCGCCGGGTTCTCGGAAGGCTCTGGCCCCCGTTCCGATTGCGTTATTTTCTCCGCCGCTGACACCAATTGCAGTCATTTGGTCTGATTAAAATGTGTCCCAGAGTTGTCCTTGAGGAGCGTAAAGTGCTTTTCATTGGCATGAGGTGGTGGTTTTGTTGTAAAGATATACCGTCGGGCAGGGGGGTGTAAATATTAAACCGCAGAAAGGCATTGGGTTTGATTCCCGATGACTGAATGTCTGCATTGCCTCCTCCAGTAAAATGGCCGAACCCCTAACTGCTCCCAAGCGCCTTGTATCTTAACTGACCTTGGATAAAAGCCCCCGCTAAATGACGGAGTAGTTCACTAAATAGTAAATCGCACTTAATGTCATCCCCTTTCAATTGATTGGTAAGGAACAATTAACTATAGAATGTACATGTGTTGCTTGGGTCATGGTACGACAAGAAAGGCTTATTGTGAAATATTACTTTTGCCTTCTTTCAATATCTTTATCACCCACTTTTTAAACATCTCAAAGAAAGACTCTTATTGTGAAGTAATCACAACTCCTTAAAGGGACTCTCACCTTTGTTGCATTTGAGAATTACAGCACATTCAAATCATCCCGCCTTCCTCCAATGCCCCACCCCCTAAGCGTTATTTTTTAAAGTACAAAACTAAGCGTTATTTTTTAGAGTACTGTAACGACCTCGCCGGTGACATAATGATGTCGAGTCATTAGTAGTTGAAGGTAGTTTTAATGAACCAAAACCAGGTCACTGAAACCCGTAACATTGTAACCAACGGCAGAAAACCGACACAAAACAAACCCCGGTTACCCCGGCAACCCCCAACACGGTCTCACTCGCGTGCAGGCCCCCACCCTCCTGTTCTTCCAAGGCCCTCCCCCAGCTGACCTAATGATTCGCCCCCACGCTGATTGACAAGAAGAACATTACAATACATGCACATAGAACAACTGGCATAGCGGACAACGAAATATAATGTAACACATAACACACAAACTATTTAACTGTCCCAGGGTCGCTACAGTACAAAAGTTCTAGACTCCCATGGGTTATGTTTAGACTCCCAGGGGTCATAATATCTACCAGGGGTCTAGTAAACAAGAAATTTAGCAGGTGGCTCACTGTAATTTTATGGGCTTCGTGTGATACCGTTTTGAGGCCCCATGTTGAAGGACAGTGGTCCCACTGAGTATAAGAAAGGTGTATAAGCATTACAAACAGAGTAGCGGGACAACGTAGCGTCTGAGGCCGAAATGGGTCCCCTAATCGGACTGAATGGTGCGGTTGGGTGCCAACGGTCTGGAGGTCTTCCTGTAGCTCCAGAGTAGCGGGACAACGTCGCGTCTGAGTCCGAAATGGGTCGCGTAATCGGACTGAGTGGTGCGGTTGGGTGCCAACGGTCTGGAGGTCTTCCTGTAGCTCCAGAGTAGCGGGACAACGTCGCGTCTGAGTCCGAAATGGGTCCCGTAATCGGACTGAGTGGTGCGGTTGGGTGCCAACGGTCTGGAGGTCTTCCTGTAGCTCCAGAGTAGCGGGACAACGTCGCGTCTGAGTCCGAAATGGGTCCCGTAATCGGACTGAGTGGTGCGGTTGGGTGCCAACGGTCTGGAGGTCTTCCCGGAGCTCCAGAGTAGCGGGACAACTTCGCGTCTGAGTCCGAAACGGGTCCCCTAATCGGACTAAGTGGTGCGGTTGGTTGCCAACGGTCTGGAGGTCCTGAGAATCATCCAGGGGAGCGGGACCACTTGGCTTCTGAGGCCGAATCGGGTCCCCTTGTCGGACTGAATGGTGCAGTTGGTGGCCAACAGTCTGGAGGTCTTCCTGAGGCTCCAGAGGAGGGTAACTCTGTGAGTCTGAGTCCGAGATGAGTCCCCTAATCGGACTGAATGGTGCAGTTTCAGTACGCCGTGGACCACTTTGGTCTGCCATCGTCAGTCGCTACGGTAGCTACTCGCTACTGTCTGCCGTGGAATCAAAACAAACCCTCTAGTTGAGGACGCGCCTTGATGACGCGGGCCCGAATGCGCCACAAGAAGCAGACGGAAAACCTTATATATCCATGCAGCAAACAGACAGGTCTGTCGGCCAATAAGGTCATTCGGTCCGAAGAATTTTATTGGTTGAAGTTTTCACTAAATATTATGAGAGTAAAATAATTGTTTGTTTTTACTCCTGGTGGGTCTGTCTTGCATATTAGAGTGTTATTACCTTATTAATACCAATTTAACCTTATCCAAAAAAAGTGTAAAAATGCAACAAAGGTAAGAGTCCCTTTAAGCCTTCTTTCCAAATGTCCATCATCCACTTTTTAAACATCTCAAAGAAAGGCTCTTATTGTGAAATATTCCTTTAGCCTTCTTTCAATATTTCCATCATCCACTCTTTAAACGTCTCAAGATTCCCCACTCTGAGACCAATGTTCTTGCTAGCGTCAGCAGTTTTGAGCCTTGTTAGTTTTTACACTGCGTAAGTTTAGGTTTGAGTATTCTGCGCTGTTGCTTAGACGGTTCAGAATATCTGGTTAGTTTGGCCAACATGGTGCAGAGCAGACCGTGGTCACATGGGGAAGTGGGCGAAGATAATGTATAGGGTACTGTACTGTTGTCCGTCTGATGCTGGTTGTTTTTTGGGTGTCAATAATTCATAGTGCGGAGGATGTAGTCCACTTAGTCCACAGAATAGGGAATGCCTTTCGGATCCCCTCGCTCTCTTCCCTGCTACCTCCAGCTCTCTCTCTCTTCCCCTCTACCTCCTTCTCTCTCTCTATTTTGCTCTTAAATTTGCTTTCTCCTTCCAACGCCCTCTCTGCGCACATCAGAAAGATCTAGAAGGTCTATCGTTTAAAAATGGGGTAAAGATATGAAATCCAATTCAGTCGGAAAAATCTTTACATGCTCCACTCACAAATGTATCGGAATTAATCATTCCCGACCTTTGACGCTACGAAGTGGGGTATTGGTTCGCTACTTCACGAGAAATGTATCGGAATTTAACTTGGAACAGGTGCGTGACTTTATGGGAAAGAACAGTCACCGAGACCCCACTCGCTTGTGTGTATTTGAGTGAGTGTTGTGACTTGTGAAGCTGGTTTGTGTTGTTTTGCGTGAGCTAGCCCAGGATGCTAGCAGTTCGATTAGTTCTGCTCCAGATACGACCGCGCAACGCTTAAGTGACCAGAGTGGCCTAACTTAAGTGAGACGGGGACGGCACTGTACAAATAAAGACTGCTAAAAGCCACCAGCCATACACACATAGTGTCTCTCTCTCTCTCGCTCACTCACGCACAAACGTGCATGGCCACAACATGTCACTCACTCACTCACACACACAGACACACACACACATAGTCTCTTTCTCGCCTACTCACTCACTAACTCAATCACTCTCATTCTCACTCACTCACTCACTCACTCACTCACTCACTCACTCTCACACACACACACACACACACACACACACACACACACACACACACACACACACACACACACACACACACACACACACACACACACACACACACACACACACACACACACACACACACATGCTGACAACAGCTGACCACCATATGTGAGTGCCTAAACACAATCTGCTTCAACATGGACACACACAACACACACAATAATCTTTCATGAAATGATTATCTATTTTCGTGTAGCCGGCAAGGCCAAGAATTGCAGCGATACTTAATCAATCCAACAGGAGGAAATGAGTGAAATATGAATCAAATCGTAACACATTTGACCATGTCATTTTTTGTCATTTTATTTGGCATTGCGACGACGAATGGCTAAAGCGAACCATCGGGCTAATTCATAATCCAGCCCAATTTTTGCAACGTTTTCAAGGATCAATCCGCATTTCCTCTTCAAAACTAAACGTGGCGCTCCGTCATCGACAGAATGATCTTCTCCTCACTGTAAGTTGCTACAGATAGACACAAGTCATGGTTTGTAAACCAAAGTAAACTGAAAGAAGCAAGAGACAAGCAGTTCATTTTTCTAATCAGCCAACCCCATCGAGTTGTCGTGTTTAGCGAGCAATCTTCTCTTGTTCCGATCAAGTATTTTTTTCCGTCGATTGAAAACCGCTCCTGTTCGGTGCAGATGGTCTTTGCTCTGACACACCTGTGTTTTTGTTTGTGTGTGTGTGTGCGTTTGGCTTGTGTGTGCGTTTGTTCGGCGTCTTTGTTCATCGGGAGTGTAAGCAGCAAATTAGCGTGCGCGAGTGACTCGCTAGAGCGAGGCGTGTGATTAGATGTAATTCAACAGCGTATGAATGTAACATATGCAGTCGCACGCGCACACACACACTTTGTCTTCCTACTTTCGGATTGAAAGTTAGAAACACAAAAGCCCTGCTTACGGTCATACTCTAAACGTTTTTTTCATAATTTGACGCTTATCAGAATGGTAACAGTCAATTTTAACTCTTTGTAAGATAAAAAAAAACGCTTTTGTGGTCAACAGCTCACGAGAAAAACGTTAATGAACCTTAGTGATATTATTCAACCAATTGAGAAAAATATGTTTGAATTTTGTCAATCTGTATAAAAGTAGTGCTGGATGAATCTTTGCAAAATAATTCAAAGCACATCCACATAACTTCAGAAACTCTTTTTTTTGGGTCATGGTTTGTGTGATCTTCCTCCCTGATTTGTGATCAGCATTCATAAATTAGCCCCCATTCATTGAACACAACATGGAGTCCTTTAGCATCAACCATAACTGATTCTGCATTCGCAAACCTCTGTGTCGTTTGAACGAAGAGACGTCATCAAAATCTGTCAGTTGGTATTCCAAACCTCATCAATAAATATAACCCAAGCCCTCATTCGGAGAGACTTTCTTCAAAGACGCACACAGTGTCAACACTGGGAAGATATCTGAGTCCTTGATTGGTCGATATTGGACCACAATACTCCTGTGCCGCCCATATATGGACGCATTGCTCTCATTGGTGACTGCACCATTCCATTTAACAATTAAAGCCGTTGTCATTGGCTCTCAGAGTGATGATGCAACACACAGCGCATATCAAGTACAATGTCACAGCATCACATTCCCGGTACTTGAATACATTAATGTGACGATGAGATGTGCCTATTATAACATGACACGCATGGCGTATCCAATCACTGTACTAATCTAATCAAGTCATGTTTTATCGGCCTTTCATCAAGATTACACATCTAAACGTGTGCAGGCGTTTCAGAGGACGTTTTAACACGTAAAAGACACCATCACTTCGGCTCACGAAATGTGAAGTTTTATGACAGGTAATCATTCATCCTTTGCGGTCGAAGTATGACCAAAGATTCCATGGCCGTTTTCTGTCCATTGTGTTTGAATATGCGCGGTTAAAATTATTTGTTTCCGTCCAAGCGTGAAGACTGCTTACAAAGCAGCCATAGTATTTATATATTTATTTATTTATTTATTTATTTAACTTTTTCCTTATCAAGTCTAATACTACTATCAATATAAATTCATTTTCACCCTTACACAGAATTCAGAATAATGAAATCATGGAGCAGGTATCTCCCTCCGGGATGGGATCATTGGGAATTGATCCCAGAACCTAGGTTTCGAAACATCTTTACCACCTAAACTCTTGCATTCTCTCTCTCTCTCTCTCTCTCTCTCTCTCTCTCTTTCTCTTTCTCTCTCTCTCTCTCTCGCTCTATCTCCACACACCTAAACCACTGCACGATTCTACTCAGTCCTCCCACCATCTCACCACTGCCCCTGAAGTGTTGGCACCCTAGCTCAATGCTACCATACCGAGTGAGTGTGAGTGACATTTGGGTCATAAACAAGTCGATAAAGCAGCGGCGTGCGGTGGGTTCAGGGGCCACTCCGACACAGAGACGGACACAATGGTGTTTAAAAATACTTTACCACCAGTGATGGTTATTTTTGGTTGTTTATGCAGACACCGGCAGGGTGGTTAAAACCCTGCTGTGAAACAGCTGGACCCAAACACAGAACTGAGACTAATAATCCCCTTTCGACCGGACTGGCGCTTTGGTGACCGAAGGGGAGAAATCAGTAGGAATATAGAAGTGAACTGAAAGTGTATCGTGAACCATTTTGTTCATATATAAGTATATAAAAGTATGTAAAGTGTGTATCATGTTGTAAACTTCCCACGCAATCGACTGATCTTTGGTTTAATCCCCATTGAATACATCAACAGCTGAGTTAAGATAATTTATTTGTAGATTTTTCCTTTTTCTTGTTGCATCATTGTATCTCTCTATCAAATTGTTATTTCAGTTTCTTGCTTCAACCATGATACACAAATTTCCCATAAATACTTAATCATACTTAGTAAATGGAGCACGCTACATGCATCTCAATAGGTTATCGATGAATGTTTCTGCATGTAAAAAGCATTTGTGCTTTGCTATCGATCGACGTGGTTCGGCATTGCAGTTTTAACCGGCCGTCACTGTTTGTAGGGCAAACTGGCTGCTAATGAGCGCCGTTTGACTCGGTGAATCAATTGATAGCTCTTTTTCTCTCCAAAGTCAAAGAATATAAACCTAATTACGATGATGCTGATCGCTTTAATTGGATTGGATCTTGGGGCGTGAGAGTCACATGTAGTCGCATGAGCGCATGCGTGTGGGATTGTTTTGCGTGTGTCTTTTGGTGTGCATGTATGTTGCGGTATTGTGTGTGTTTGTGTGTGTGTGGGTGGGTGGCATGCTACCAGGATGCAAGCGTGCAAGTCATTCGCTGGGATTTGTAATAAAGGAAAGTGTCTCTGTGTGCGTGTGCGTCTGCATGCGTATGTGCGTGTCTTGATGAAGACGTCTTTCTAAGATCCTACCGACTGGTCCTTCCTTCAGTCCGACCTCAGCCTGTCGGACATCTGCTGGGGAACATCCAGTCCTCCCCTGTTTGTTTTCTGTTCTACGACTGTCATGCAGATCATTGCTGTGGAGCTCACTCCGTGCTAGGTATCGGAGATCCCATCACAGTCTTTATTATTCTTTGGCAAATGGTGTGTTCCCAAGGTGATGCTGGCACGGTGGAAACGTGTGCAACTGTGTGTGAGCAGGAGTTTGTGGATGCACACCATCACTGCTACACGTGTGTGTGTGCGCGTGTGCGTGTGTGTGCGTGCGTCCATACCCACTGAGGGATGTGTGCCTGTGTGTGTGTCAAGGTAGGCTCCCGTTGATGCTTGACTGAGTGTTGTTCCGTGGACGGTTCATACATCATGTTTTGCCATTTTCAGCACTTGGCGAAGAGCAACAGTACATCTTTCTCGCTCTCTCACTCTCGCTTTCTCGCTCTCTCTCTTCCCCTCTCCCTCTCTCTCTCGCTCCCATTCTCACCCAACCCTCTCTCTCTCTCCTCTCTCTCTCTCCTCTCTCTTCCCCTCTCCCCCTCTCTCTCTCTCTCTCTCTCTCTCTCTCTCTCTCTCTCTCTCTCTCTCTCTCTCTCTCTCTCTCTCTCTCTCTCCCCCCCTCTCTGCCTCTCTCCCCCTCTCTGCCTCTCTCTCCCCCTCCTAGCAGAGGAGCTTTCCATGGTGCTGATAAACTACACCTCTCCTCTAGTTAAAGTCCTCCTCCATGGCCACCTTTCCCTCTCCTCTCCACTCTCCCCTCCTCACGGCCTCTCGGGGCGTCTGCGTCCAGGGAGGACTTCCTTCACCCACCGTCTGCCCCTCACCTCGTCACCAAGGACACAACCACGCCTAGCTGTTTACTATGCTTCACTCGTGTTGTTTGGGGGAGAGGAGACCTCGACCAAATCACAGTCATCCGCGAGGAAAAACAATGAAAAAAATAAACTCTCGTTCTGTCTCTTTCTTCCCCCTCCCTCTCTCTCTCTCTCTCTCTCTCTCTCTCTCTCTCTCTCACTCCCCATCTCTCTCTCCCTCTCTCTCTCTCTCCTCTCCCCCTCCTCTCCCTATCTCTCCCTCCCCCGATCTCTCTCCTTGAACAGACTTCCTTTGAGCATCTCCGCACCCAGCCTACACGAGTTGTTCGCGGGCCCTTAATACATTAAAGACGCTCGCCGCACACAAACATCTGCTGAGGTGTTTCACCAGGGCCCTGCCGATCGTTAGGGGGCCCGTGGCTGTCGCTAGGGCCCCCTGGGGAGTGTTGATAGTGTTTACATTCAGTCTTTTGAACAGAGCGACCGCGGAGAGGAAAGCGATGTATTAGCAGCCTACTGCAGCAGGTGTGGTCATTAGCATGGCTAATTGTATCCCAGACGCATAATGCTTGGCGCTTCCTTGCGCGCGCGGGCGTGGGTGCGTGCGTGCGTGCGTGCGTGTTTGTGAGCGTCTCTATTTGCTTACTCGTGCACAAATCTTGTGAGGTCAAAATTTGTGTTTCTGTGTTACAGTTTCTGTTTGTTGACTTGCATACACGTGGCTTTGAGGTGTGTGTGTGAGTGATTGAATTTGAGATGTGTTTGTGTGTGTACATGTTAAAAGGGGGCATGCCCGGAATAGCCATAAGAAGCCACCTGAGCCAATGTTTCATTTATGAATGATGGCACAAACAACGCAGAGAGAGAGAGAGAGAGAGAGAGAGAGAGAGAGAGAGAGAGAGAGAGAGAGAGAGAGAGAGAGAGAGAGAGAGAGAGAGAGAGAGAGAGAGAGAGAGAGAGAGAGAGAGAGAGAGAGAGAGAGATCTCATAATGCATTCCAGCAGCGTCTCCCATTAATATCTTTCTTCAACCCATATTTCTTCAAATCGGAAGTTACTTCAGAGAAGAGGTATAAAATGTCACATTCTCTGCAGAGTGCGTTACTCAACAGCGAAAGAAAATTCAACATCATACCAATGTTTCCCAGACAGCATCCATTTAATTCTAGGGTTAGCATCCATGCTACTGTAAGTGAGGCTATACAGTATATACCAATACATACTTGGCCCTGGCGCCTTTATGCTAACCCCTGCTACACCCATGGCCTGACAGTGAATTAGCCCAGTTGTTCTGTGGAGTGTAAAATGGCAAAGAACTCAAAGGCCATCGGGCTTTAGCGGAGCGAGGAATCCTGCCCGGGTGCTAGCATGCGGAGCATTGTCATAATGTAGGCTAACGCACCGCTGGGGAATCCTATATGGTCTTTTGTGTTTCCTAGGTCACTGGGTCTTGATGGGTCCTCGTAAGAGAATAGATGTTGGAGCGTGTGCAGGCTTTGTTTGGTTTGGAGGTTTTCCCTGTGGCATGGGAAATGTACTTTTATTCTGAAACGCTTTCGGATGTACAGAGCCCGGTGTTAAACCCAGTGGGTCAATATTTTTGCATAAAGAACTGGCCTAGATTTGTCCACTAAAATGTTGGATAGATATACGGCAGACTTTATGTTACCATTGTTGGTAGGTATTAAATATTAGAATATGATAAAGCAATGACCTGCTATTATTGCTATGATGCTATTAAGGTCAAAAGCTCTTTCTTTTCAACATTCACGGAACGTGAATGTGTGCTAACGTTTTGTAGGCACTTCAATGAGCACAAGTGTGTTAATGTTAACATTTTGCTATCTTCTAATTTTAGTTAAGTGACTGCAATGCAGAACTACCCTTTTTCCTAACATAAACCTACATTTGTATTGTATGCTTTTCTCTTTTTGTACTCAAACAAACGTTCACACACAAGTGTTAGCATAACGGTCACAAGCTAGCACGCTAAACATTCAACCTGTCATTGCTTCTCATTGCTTTTGGCAAGTTTGAGTGGAAAATCTATGTCTGTAATGACAGAGTGGTAGGGACCGGTCAAAAGAATCGGAAAGGCGACTTCCTTATTGCATAGATGTACAATTCGGTCGTACATCACAGTTAACGTTCTGACGTTCTGTGTGTCAATTTGCAAACAAACAAAAAAACAGGTGTTCTTTTACAACAAACATTCAAAGACTCAAACCGGTGATTTCTGACCGCTGCAACAACGTTTTTAAAGCTCTCTCATCTCCTCTCTCGGCTGTTCTGAATTGTAAATTTCGGCAGAATTTTTACAATTTGTGCTTTTTTTTTCATGTAATGCATTCAATATCTCATGCGTTCACTGATGAGATTGTAGATAGTTTTGGACTGAATGCGCTTTTAATCAGTAAAAGCTTGATGTACTTCCTTGTATTATTCCTGTTTACCTCACTACCCATGAATGTTGAGTATTCCCAGCATCAACCCAAGGTGGTTTAGAGATAGAATAAAACATTATATATTTTTAGATGTTTATATTTATTTTAGCCTGTTGCCCTTCAAGCGCGCGGCAGTGCTGCGGTTATTTGGAGAGAAGTGGTTTGTTCAACTAAAAACTAAGTGGAGCTGAAAGGCTCAGAAGGGCAGATGAATTGATCACTTTCAAAGAGAAAGCCTGCTACCTCCCTGTCAATACGCTGGCCTTTGCCGGGTCCCGTCCTTTCCTCGGCACGTTAAGTGCATCCGACCCACCCATGCAGCCTTTATGAGTGTGTGTGTGTGTGTGTGTGTGTGTGTCTGTGTGTGTGTGTGTGTGTGTGTGTGTGTGTGTGTGTGTGTGTGTGTGTGTGTGTGTGTGTGTGAGAGAGAGTTTGTCTGTGTGTGTGTGTGTGTGTGTGTGTGTGTGTGTGTGTGTGTGTGTGTGTGTGTGTGCATTCTGAAAGGGGTTAACCTTTATTTATGTCGTTCTTTCGTGTTTTTGCGCATTTATGATCTCTCTCGCTCGCTTTCTCTCTCTCTCTCCCCTTTTCGGGGTCAGTTATTGGTTCTGATGGGTTCATAGATGGAAGCTGTTTTCATTGACTTATTCAATGTTGATTCAGTTCATCTGTGTAGGTGGGATGATTGTATTAATCGGAAAGACTTCGTAGTTCAACTTTCAGAATCTGCAATTTATCCTATCGTTGAATGGTCATCCGATACCCGTTGTCGTCCAGACGTTTGTAATGATTTAATCGGAGTCTATCTGAGATCGATTCTGATATGATCTGCATTGGTCGGCCCATGACATTCAGACCATGTGTTCGGACCTAGCCATGGAGATTAAAATCGACAGATCGTGCTGGCTGTTCTTTTATCTGAGAATCTCTGATATTTTGAGTAAACCATTCAGACTTGCTTATTCAAGCAACCCTCAGGTAGAAATGTGGGGACATGGCACACTAGGGGACAACTGGCATTCTTAATTACACTGAATACATGGCTGCAACAATGGATCAAAACCATGAAATAACTTCTTAACTTTCTGAACTTGGAGTCCACTCACACCATTGCTTGTAACAGCCAAATACTAACTTTAAAAACGGTGTCTCGAGGTGTTGGAAAAAAGTGCATCAATGGGGCTTTTATCCAAACTCCACCACACAACTTCTGCTACTTTAGCACAAGATATATTCTTCTTTTCATGTATCAGATCACAAAGATCAGATGGATTAACCATGCTGTTGTACTCCAGTTTACATGATCGGAGAAGCTAGCTAGCCACTTGCTCCAACCAGCTACTCCTGCTAACACATGCCAGCTACCTTATATAATACAATGTCAGTGTAGTCCTTGTCCTTTCTTTGGGCGTATACTTCTTTCGGGGACATTACACACTGGACAGCATTACAAGCTAAGCTACCGGAAGGTTAATTAACTGTCGTCTGTCCTTCTTATCTTGACCTCGGATGTACGCAGAGCGGGAGATTTTTCATTACGCACAAGGACAATTTACATGAGCTGTTATTATGTTCAAAGCTCAAAGCTCATCTTCTTTGGAGTTGTAACTGGAATCAAACAACGAAAGGTCGTTGAAATGCCTTGCATAGGTCAGTTTAGTTTGAATATGGTTTTCTCTGAATAAAATATACTTGTTATGAATTGAGTAGTCCTCACCATGTGCTATATCGTTGGTCGATTACAACAACCATGTTTGGTGGTTTCCTCTGTATGTCTCCCTCTCCCGCTTTCTGTCTCTCTTTCTGTTTCTTTCTTTCACTCTCTTTGTCTTTGTCCCATTCTCTCTCTCTCTCTCTTTCTCTCTCCTCCTCTGCCTCCCCTCTCTCTCTTTCTCTCTACTCCTCTCTTACTCTCTCTTTCTCTCTACTCCGCTCTCTCTCCTCCTCTCTCTCTGGCTCTCTCTCTCTCTCTTCTGTCTCCTCCCCTCACTCCCTCTCTCTCTCTCTCTCTCCTCCTCTCTCTCTGGCTCTCTCTCTCTCTCTTCTGTCTCCTCCCCTCACTCCCTCTCTCTCTCTCTCTTCTTCTGTCTCCTCCCCTCTCTCTCTCTCTCTCTCTCTCTCTCTCTCTCTCTCTCTCTCTCTCTCTCTCTCTCTCTTTTCTCTCTCCTCCTCTGCCTCCCCCTCTCTCTCTCTCTCTCTCTCTCTCTCTCTCTCTCTCTCTCTCTCTCTCTCTCTCTCTCTCTCTCTCTCTCCTCCTCTCTCTCTGGCTCTCTCTCTCTCTCTTCTGTCTCCTCCCTCACTCCCTCTCTCTCTCTCTCTCTTCTGTCTCCTCCCTCTCTCTCTCTCTCTCTCTCTCTCTCTCTCTCTCTCTCTCCCTCTCTCTCTCTCTCTCTCTCTCTCTCTCTCTCTCTCTCCCTCCCCCCTCTCTCCCTCTCCAACCTCCACTGACATTGTTAGCGTGATTAGCACTATGTAATCAGCTCGACCAATCGGGTCTCCCTCCCTCCCCCTCCTCCCTCCTCCCTCCCCCTCCTCCCTCCCCCTCCTCCCTCCCCTCCCCTCTCCTCCCCCTCCTCCTCCTCAGCCAATAGGAAGGGCCCACGCCTGAGCAGTCGGAGGCCATCGATCGGTGTGTCCCGCGGAGCCACGCACGCGTAATTTAGCCCGCGATCAATCACATCGATCAACGCCGTCTCTAATCAGACTAATTGGGATGAAGAGGGAAGGCGCGTGTTTGGGGGCGGTCGTCGAGGGATTAGCGGTCAAATGCACGAGCAGACGGGACAGCATAGAGTGTTGGGGAGAATGGCCCGTGGTGTCTGGGTCCATCTCCCACTTCGTACCAGGACTTGCTAGGACTCACACTAGGGCTCACGAAGACCCACATATGGGCGGCATGCGGCTCAGGAGCGAGAGCGGCTGAGCTGGTTACCAGAAGGCTGCAGGTTCGATCCCCGGCTCCTGCTGGCTGAGTGTCCATGGGTCCCTGGGCGAGACGCCTCGCCTTCACTGCTCCTGATGAGCTGGCTGTCGCCTTGCATGTTTGACTCCGTCGGTGTGTGATTGTGTGCACGTATGGGTGGTTCATTTACCATTCACTAGGACCTACTGGGAAACGTGGAGTTTGGTGAAGTCGATATTCAATATGAGACGAGTGTAAACTTTCATTATTCCTCTGGATTAATGCGCCCATCCTACAGACTGTATACACATCTCTTTTGGTGAATGGTGAATGAGCAGGAATGGGTTCGGCCTTGAAAGGGCCTGGGTTCAAACCTCAGGGATAGCCTTCCAGGTCGACATTGGGTTTTCAACCGACCACCAACAACCAACCTATCCAGGATACATTCATCCAGCAGTATTCCAGCTGTGTCTTCGCATATTTAGACGAGAAGAAATCTTCCTAACCTGTATTTACTTATTCATGTATTTGTCTCTCTCTCTCTCTCTCTCTCTCTCTCTCTCTCTCTCTCTCTCTCTCTCTCTCTCTCTCTCTCTCTCTCTCTCTCTCTCTCTCTCTCTCTCTCTCTCTCTCGTCCTCTCTCCCTCTCGTCCTCGCTCTCTCTCTTCCTCTCTCTCTCTATCTTCCTCTCTCTCTTCCTCTCTCTCTCGTCCTCTCTCTCTCTCTCTCTCTCTCTCTCTCTCTCTCTCGTCCTCACTTTCTCTCTCTCTCTCTCTCTCTCTCTCTCTCTCTCTCTCTCTCTCTCTCTCTCTCTCTCTCTCTCTTTCTCTCACTCTCGTCCTCTCTCTCGTCCTCACTCTCGTCCTCTCTCTCTCTCTCTCTCTCTCTCTCTCTCTCTCTCTCTCTCTCTCTCTCTCTCTCTCTCCCTCTCTCTCTCTCTCTCTCTCTCTCTCTCGTCCAGCCACAAGAACAAGACCTCGGGCTGGCCCCCTCCCGGCCCGGGCCCCTGGGGGGGCCTCCAGGGGCCACCGTACAGCTGGGACATGAACACCCCCCGGGACCCACGGGACTACAACATCAAGTATGGACACACGCACACACACACACACACGCACACGCACACGCACGCGCACGCACGCACACACACACACACACACACACACACACACACACACACACACACACACACACACACACACACACACACACACACACACACACACACATTGACTTACATGCATAAATCCACGTATGCATATGAATTTGTGTACACATGGCTACACATGCATCTACACGTGCCGATGCACACACACATTTTCCCCTTTTAAATCCAGTCTCCAAACCAAGGTGACAAACGGGTGACATAATGTATTTTATGAGTTGGGTTTACGATATGAGGAGACAGCGGTAGACTCTATTGTGAATGATGTCCGCGCTTATCGCGTCTAGCTTCCTGTAACAACATCGTGCTGCTGCAGGAATGTGGTTCATTTATTTGATGAGAGGGGAACGTTTCAAATAAGATCAGTCAGCAGATGTTGAGTCAGAGCAGCAGGTCATATCGGGGTCACGTTAGATCAAACCACACTATAGAGAAGGATAAGTATATGCGTGTGTGTGTGGCTGTGGGTGCATCTGCATAGGCGGCATGTGTCTGCATGAACACACACACATTAATTTGTGTGTGTGTGTGTGTGTGTGTATATGTGCGTAGGCATGTGTATATGCATGCATGAACAAATGCATATGCATTCATACATTCATGCATGTGAGGCTGTGTGTGTGTGTTTGTATTGCATTCGTGTGTGTGTGTGTGTGTGTCCGTGAACCTGGATCCAGTTAAAGTTTTGCATTCGTCAATTTCATTCATCCATTCATTCAATAGAAATATGCATGCATTTTTTTAACTCAAATGTGACTATGACTACACACCACCTAGGTGGCTTTAGCTGGGCTCCTCCAGACAGTTTATTGTAAAGGTTTGATAATTAACATGGCCTGAGGGGTATTCCATCAAAGTCGCCAACGAAAACGGCGCTTAGTTGACGTCTAAAAAATGTGTGTGGAAAATATCCTGGAAAACAATAGATAGCAATCCATCAAATTATTTTATTTGCATCATTTAACCTTAGACCCTTAGTGAAAATAGAGGCTGTTTGTACTTCATATATGTACATTTACGACAAAATCGTGAGGACTAGGCTTGGCGGAACCTTCTGACAGCTGGACTTCTCTGAAACACAGATCAAGTAAGCTTGACAGTTAGCCTGGTGCTGACCAGGTTACTTTGGTTGGATAAATTGCCATGGTTACTTTAGCGGAGATTCTCTTAGGCCACGTTAATAGAACGCAACTCTAGCTGAAAGAAGCGAGGCTTGGTGAAATAAGCCCAGCTTTAACTTTAGCTGGGTTGATGGAATACCCCTCAGGTGCTACATGCTGCCGTGCAGGGGATCTCTCCCTGAATGTGTTGAACGCTGATTTCTCAGCTTGCATCAGGTGTGCAGCCTCACCCAATCAGTGTGACTCAGGGCCAGGTGAGGCTGCCTAGACCAGCCATCACACACACACACTAGATTCCCGCTATAACGGTATCTCAAGAAAAACGCAGTCAGTCACTTAGGGAACCACAATCAGTGTGGTTTAGTGAAGGTAATGTGTACACCCACACACACACACCTACACACCTACAAACAAACAAACACACACACACACACACACGCACGCACACGCACACAGCACAGCGTAGTGTATAGTCAGGACAGTTCAATAGTATCTGGCATCACAGCCATCACATGAGCTAGAATTCATGCATGTGAGAGCTCAGACTTGATTGTTATATTCGTCTAATTCGACAGACACACACACACACACACACACACACACATACAAAAGCCCCCCCCCCCCCCCCCCCCCCCCCCCCCGACACACACACACACACACACAGAAATGGATGATACGAGGGCCAGGGGTGGAGGTGCTGATGTAATCCATCCACCTGTTCATTCTGACCACGTCACCGATGGTTAATGTCAGGGCAACGCTGAGGCTACTCTGGAATACTGAGGCTACCACACACACACACACACACACACACACACACACACACACACACACACACACACACACACACACACACACACACACACACACACCTTGGGTCCAAGGCAATGAAGAACTCTGACTCTAGCTGGGGGTTGTTAAGAAATATCTCTCTCTCTCTCTCTCTCTCTCTCTCTCGCCCGCTCGCTCTCCCCTCTCTCTGTCCTATCATCCTTATCTGTCTTCACCCTCCCTCGCTCCTTGAGAATCACAATGGCCTCTCCTCATCACCCCCGCCCCCCTCATCACCCCCACCCCTCTGCTCTGCTCCCACCCCCGCCTCCTCTCTCTCTCTCTCTCTCTCTCTCTCTCTCTCTCTCTCTCTCTCGCTCTCGCTCTCGCTCTCTCTCTCTCTCTATCTTGCTCATCTCTCTCTCTCTCTCTCTCTCTCTCTCTCTCTCTCTCTCTCTCCCTCTCCCTCTCCCTCTCCCTCTCCCTCTCTTTCTCTGTTTCTCTCTACTTCGTTCTTTTCATCCTCTTCCCTACGTTTGGTCTCACAAAGGTCCAGGAGAAAAATCGGTAACGCTTTATATTAAGGTCCTTGTAATAAGCCTTAGTAATAATAACATAATAAGATGTTGTGAGATGATAAGACTTTTATTAGCACTTATAAGAAACTTGTTGACTATTTATTGATTGCTTAATAACATTAATAATGGTCTTATATATAATAATGATTCTTAGTTGTTAATGCCGCACTAGAAACACATTTATTGAGTCTTACTAACTTACCTATTATGTCATTGTTAAACCTTTACTAAGTATTTTTTATGCTTATTAAGGTTAATCAATCCTTTATTAAACTCCTAATCGTGCATTTTGCAGGTACGGGATCTAAAGCACTAACAATACTTAGAAGGTTAATAAGTCCTTTAATATACAGTTAATAACAATTAATGAGTACTATAGATTAGCAAGGTTGATAAAAGGTAAAACAAAAAATACATGTACCGTAAATACAATGTTATATATGTTTTATTAACAGCTATAAGAAAGACTATTATTAATATTATCAAGCAATCAATAAATAGTTAACACTTTTCTTATAAGTGCTTATAAAAGAATTATAATATCACAATAAACATGTTTATTATGTTATTATTAACACTTATAGATAGTCTTATTATCACCAATTACTGTTAATAAGCATATAATAAGTGTCTTATTACCTATTAACAAAGGCTTATTACAAGGACCTCAATATAGAGCGTTACCGATAAATCTTCTATTGACCGCCCCTCTCTCTCTCTCTCTCCTCTCCCCTTCTTTCCTCGTTCTTCGTTTCACTCGTTTCATCATTATTTCACATATTCACATTGAACAACACTCTCCGTCTCCTTTTCAATCCCCTTCCTGTCCCGATATATAATATAGACCCATTTAAAGACCCTGATGTACTCAAATCAACATTTAAATTGACGGGGAAAGTTTGTCTGTTCCATTGTGAGCTGAGCTCCCCGGGCACGCGGCCATTTTGTCTTTTGTGGCAATCGCCGATTTCGATTTAGTTTCGTCTTACCCGAGGCTTTTAACACAAAGCCATGTGAAGTCTCTCTGCTCCTCCCCTCTCCTCCTCCCCACCTCCCCGGTCCTCTCCTGTCCCCCTAAACCACCTCTACCTCACCAGGTCCCCACAAATGGACCCAAATCTGTGTGAATAAGAAGAGTTGGTTGTTGTTATGTTTGGACGAGAGGAAATTACTTCTGACCATCATTCCCAGTGCTCTTCCTGGCTCCTCCCACTCACTAGCCCCTCTACCCACCAGCCCCTCCCATCTACCAGCCCCTCCCACCACCTAGCCCCTCCCACACACTAACCCCTCCGACCCAATAGCCCCTACCACCCAATAGCCCTTTCCACCAACTAGCTCCTCCCACCCAATAGCTCCTCCTAAACCACTAGCCCCGCCCACCCCAGGTCCCCATAAGGAGGGTCACAGGATCTGGGTAAAGTGTGTGAACGCAAACGGAGCCTTTTCCTCCCTTCCATCCTCTCCGCTCCTCCTCCAACTCTCTCCTGCCCAAGCCTTTGTTCACCCCGATGAATAACACACGCACACAAACAAACACACACGCACACAAACACACACACACACACACACACACACACACACACACAGACTCACACACGCATGGGAAGAAGGTCAAAAAGCCACGGTGACGTGGCCTACGTCCACGAGACCGGGTGGCTGGTGGCATGGGTTGAGGGGGACGTGGTGGTCATGGTTCCCGGGTCTGGGACGCTGGTGGTGTCAGTGGAGAGAGGGAGAGGTCAATCCACCAATCAGTGAAGAGCAAAAGGCGTGCTGGGGGGGAGGGAGGGCTACAAAGAGCCCATGCACACGTACCGACGGGGACGTCGTGCGTCCGGTCCCCGCGCACACTTCCGGCGTTGTCATGGATACCGCGGGTTCTCCTCTCCCGGTCGCTGACCTTACACGCTTGGCGTTGTGGCGCCCCCCCCCCCCCCCCCCCCCGCGTTAGAGAGGGGGGGGGGGGGGGGGGGATGTGGGTCGCATGCGACACCACGGCACCACGGCAACAGCCTTAATGAGAGAGAGAGAGAGAGAGAGAGAGAGAGAGAGAGAGAGAGAGAGAGAGAGAGAGAGAGAGAGAGAGAGAGAGAGAGAGAGAGAGAGAGAGAGAGAGAGAGAGAGAGAGAGAGAGAGAGAGAGGGGGGGGGGGAGAAAGAGAGAATGGTTGGATGGGAAGAGAGAGGGGAAGAGAGAGAGGGACGAAGGAAGAAATCTAGAGAGTGAGCTTTATGGAAAGAGGTATAAGAGAAGGATGGAGAGTCAGTGAGAGAGAGGGCCATGTGTAGATGGAGAGAGGGAGGCATAATGGTCGAGAGAGGGGGAGAGAGAGAGATGAGCAAATGGAATATGGAGAAAGACTGATACGGAAACAAAGATCAGTTGGGAAATAGATAGGAAAAAAGACGGGGGAGGGAGGGAGGGAGGGAGGGATGGATTGAAGGAGGGAGGGAGGGAGGGAGGGAGGGAGGGAGGGAGGGAGGGAGGGATGGATTGAAGGAGGGAGGGAGGGAGGGAGGGAGGGAGGGAGGGAGGGAGGGATGGCTCGTTGACTTGTGTAGGTCGGCGGGAGTGAGGGAGTGCGAGGGAACCCGACATGGATTTACGCAAAGCCGCAGCTATACGTCCTAATGAACCCGTGATCACCCGGCAGCTGATGAGAGGGAGAGGGAGAGGGAGAGGGATCGGATTGGCCGACATGTGACCTGATCAAGGAGACACGCAGTCATGTGATCACGGGGCAGAGAATACATTTAGCTGTGTGTGTGTGTGTGTGTGTGTGTGTGTGTGTGTGTGTGTGTGTGTGTGTGTGTGTGTGTGTGTGTGTGTGTGTGTGTGTGTGTGTGTGTGTGTGTGTGTGCGTGCACACTCAGGGCAAAGTACTGCCATTTAATTTCCAATATCAGAGAGAGAGAGGGGGGGGGGGAAGGAGAGAGAAAGAGAGATTGAGAGAGAGGAATGGATGCTGGCTTCTTGACAATAAACTTCCAGTACTTTCTTTTACTTTACTTTTGGTACAGAGATAAAACACCTACTGGCAGAGAGAGAGACAGAGAGAGAGGTAGAGCAAAAGGGGGAGTGAGCGATAGAGAGAGTGAGACAAAGAGGTATATGTAGGTAGAGGTATACATACTTTTGTATTAATCTTGAGTCTCTGCGTGCATGTGTGTATGTTCTCAAGTGTCCAAGTGTGTGCGTGTGCCTACATACTGCGCACGGAGCACTTCACCCAGACGTATGGACGTCACCTGATCATTCATCGTCATCAATTTGTCGTCAGACATGATGAAGGGTCCGGCAATAAAATCGTAATGTAATCGTCACCGCCCAGTGGGTTGCAATCACTCACTGAAAGGTTTACGTCCGATATCAAAAGGGCGTTCTCCGTAACTCTGTGCTTAAGGTATTATACTGTGGAGTGTATTAATCACTGGCCCCCTCCATCATGAGGTATAAGTAGAAAAACAAAGCAAAGCAAATGTGTAGAGAAAGGCCAAATATTTGCATATTTGAGAAATCAGCATGGATTTAGGCTATTCACATTTTGTTTCAGTCTCACAAATAATACTTTAGATTAATATCGGTTCAGGAGTAAACTTTAAAAAGAAAAAGAAAAAAAAAAATCAGCATTGGGTAAACTTTCCACTGTAGAAGTGCACCTCTTATGAAAGTTTCATCGACTTAGAGAAATTTGTTTGCTTCGGTGAGATATCTTTGTCTGGGGGCGTTGTCAAATGTCAAAATGGTAGAGAACAACAACTCTGGAAGTTTTTTAAGGCAGAGGTAGCAGACTTCTTGTTTTTCACAGAGAATTTCAAAGTTGAAATAGTTACATTTTAGAGACATGTTGGTCCAAAATGACATGTTGGCCATGTAAGACATGTTGGAAAATGACACAGGACTGTTCGACAACACCTGAGAGTTAACCTACCCTATAACGGCATCTGAATAAACTGCAGGTGACTTTGTTTCCAATCTTCTGCTCAATGTCTAAAATACTGTTGATGTCTTCCTCCTCCACCACCTCCTCCACCTCCTCCACCTCCTCCACCTCCTCCTCCTCCTCCACCTCCTCCACCTCCTCCACCTCCTCTTCCACCTCCTGCACCTCCTCCACCTCCTGCACCTCCTCCTCCACCCCCTGCACCTCCTCCACCTCCTCCACCTCCTCCACCTCCTGCACCTCCTCTTCCACCTCCTCCCGAACCTCATCCTACTCCTCCTCCTTCAACGCCTCCTTCCCCCCTCCTCCTCCTCATCCCCCTCCATCACCCCCTCCTCCCCTCCCCCCTCCTCCTCCCCCTCCTCCCCCCCCTCCTCCTCCCCCTCCACCTCCTCTCCTCCCCTCATCCCCTCCCCCCCTCCCCCTCCCCCTCCCCCCCTCCCCCTTCATCACCTCCTCCTTCCCCTCCCCCTCCTCCCCCTCCCTCCTCCTCTCTCTCCTCCCCCTCCTCCCCCCTCCCCCCTCCCCCTCCATCACCACCTCCTCTCCTCCTCCTCCTCCTCCTCCCCCTCCTCCCCTCCTCCCCCTCCCCCTCCTCCTCCCCTCCTCCTCCTCCCCTCCCCCTCCCCCTCCTCCTCCCCCCCCCCCCCCCCCCCCCTTCCTGCAGCGTGTCCCAGAGCAGCTCCCTGGAGGAGGTGCGTCCTGACGGGACGCCCCCGGCCCCCCGGCTGGTGGAGATGCGGAGGGACCCCGTCCTCGGCTTTGGGTTTGTCGCGGGCAGCGAGAAGCCGGTGGTGGTGCGGTCGGTCACCCCAGGTGGGTGGTGTGTGTGTGTGTGTGTGTCTGTCTGTCTGTCTGTCTGTGTGTATGTGTGTGCGTGTGTGTGTGTGTATGTGTGTGTGTGTGTGTGTCTGGTGTGCGTGTGTCCGGTGTGGGTGTGTTTGTGTGTGTGTTTGTGCGTGCGTCCCCCATGAATGTGGGATTGTAACGCACTTACTGTGAGTATGGGTTTCCACAGTTTAAAGAAGCACTATGTAAGTGTGATCATTTTGGTCCAATGACTCTTAAATAGGTATCAACTAAAGTATAAACTATATAAACTATTAAAAATAGCCATGTGGAAGCAAAAACACAAATATACACAGATCATATCATTACTTTGTTAGCATAGGTGCTCTGATAAGCTTTGCTACTAGCTAGCTTAAATGCACCGTCCAAAATAGCTTGAAGAGGAAAGTTAGCGGCAATGGAGAGCGGGAAAATACCTCTTGTGTGTGACTCTGTGGGTGTGTTTGTGTTAATGGTGTACAAGGAAATTATCGGCGAGGAGAGTGAGATAGAGAGTCAGTTACTGTGCTGCGAGAACAAAAGTGTGCAGCCTCGCCCGTTGTGGGTCAGTTCCAGTGGCTACTCAGCTAGAGAGTGATTAGACGTCTCAGTTATCAATCACCGCCACTCCACGGACCACTGGAACCTGAATATTCGATGTGGACGCCGTTGGCTGGCTGAATACTAAAGAAGATATACACATGCACACGCACACACACCCACGCGTCAGCCGTAAGGTGTCAGGCGTCAGGCCACTCCTTAAAATAAATGCTGTACCCCGATTACACACACACACACACACACACACACACATGCACAAACAAATGCGTCAGGCCACTATTTAAGATGGATTCTCTCCTTTACTACCCTCTACTAGTTCACACACACACACACACACACACACACACACACACACAGCCACAGCACACACACACACACACACACACACACACACACACACACACACACACACACACACACACACACACACACACACACAGCCACACACACACACACACACACACACACACAGCCACACACACAGACAGAAAGACAGACTGACAGACAGACAGACAGACAGACCTAGACATACACACACACACACACACACACACACACACACACACACACACACGCACACACAAGCACACACAAGCACACACTGAGACATCCAGACAAAAACGCACACACACCAAAACAGAGAGACAGTGCAGGTGTCACCCGTGTACCGGCTGTGATCTATAACGGTTGTCGTCGGCGACCACATCGTCCTCCTGTGCTGACTCACTCTCATTGGCCGACGGAGATTGGACCAATTAGCTTGGCTACTTCACCCCCGGGGAGGTGTCAAGATGCTAACGGCTATCGACTATGGGTCAAGTTGTTAGCATACAGGCACACTCTCCACCAAACACACACACACACACACACACACACACACACACACACACACACACACACACACTTGAGGGCAGGATAATGGCCAATGACAAGGCAAATCAATGCGTGAGCTCTTTAAGGTCAAATGACCATGACAGATATTTAAACGCTAATAACCTGGAGACAATTGCTGATTGTGTGTGTGTAGGTGTGCGTGTGTTTGTGTGCGTGTTTGTGTATTAATGTATTTGTGTGTGTAGTCATTTGTGTGTGTCTGTGTATATATGTGCGTGTGTGTATTAATGTGTGCGCGTGTATTAATGTGTGTGTGTGGGTGCGTGTGTGTGTGTGTTTATTAATGTGTGTGTGTGTATGTGTGTCTGTGTTAATGTGTGTTTGTATTAATCCGTGTGTGTGTGATTGTGTGCGCAGGCGGTCCATCGGAGGGGAAGCTGATCGCGGGCGATGAGATCATCATGATCAACGAGGAGGAGGTTAGCTCCGCCCCCAGAGAGCGGGTCATCGACCTCGTCAGGTGAGGACGCCATCTTGTGTCAGCAGCGGCCCCGGAAAGTCTGCCACCCATAACCGCCAACAGGACTAACTGTGCATTCCGTTTGCCGTCTGAATTTCCGAAATCCCATTCCGAACTTTCGACTGGAACACCCCCCGAAGTCTGAATTCCGAACTCTGAAAGAAGAAATACGAGGCTCAGACATAATACGTCATCAGCTGGTATTGCTGACGATGGCTATCCTAGACATGGTGTATGTAACTTAGGTATGATATTCGAGCTGGGTATGTCATTCCCAGCTCGACATCCAAAGTAAATGGAATGCAACGTGACTCAACAGCTCTGAAACTTAACCTTGTTTGTCTCGGGAAAGTTGTAGATCTGCACGACTTTTGAAAAGTAGAAAAAAAAAGTTTTTTCGTATGAAAATAAAAGGACGAAAAAGTTAACTTTTAAAATCACAATTGTTTTTCAAAATAACACAAACCATTTTACTTTTTACCCTGGGATAATTGGAAAAGCATTGCATAATTCATATTTGATCCCGTTCAACTGTGGCAGAAAACAGGCCTTCGGAAAAAATATTGAAATGCAGAATTTGTATACTGTATCAGTGCACACTGTGAAATTAATGTGTACACACACTGATAGCAAACTGAATGCTACTGTCGCCGGCTTTTCTTCATAATGGAAAATGAATGACTCTGGGTTACTTACACATGTATAAATTGTGTGTTTGTGCGTTCGCTTGTGTGTGTGTGCTTGCTTGTGTGCTCTTGTTTGTGTGTAAGCTTGTTGTGTGTGTGCTTGCTTGTGTGTGCTTGCTTGTGTGTGTGTGTGTATGTGTGTTTGTGTGTGTTTGTGTGCTTGCTTGTGTGTGTGTGTGTGTGTCCTTTTGTGTGCTTGTTTGTGTGTGCTCGCTTGTGTGTGTGCTCGCTGGTGCGTGTGCTCGCTTGTTGTGTGTGCGCTTGCTTTTGTGTGTGCGTTAGCACAAGACTCATCTCATTCCTCTTCCATTACCAAACTAAAACAACTGCTACTTTTTTTCAACAATTTTCTTTGTTTCTTTTCTCTCTCCTTTTTTTTCTTCCTTTTTCAGGAGTTGCAAGGAATCCATCGTGTTGACTGTTGTCCAGCCCTATCCTGTGAGTATCAGACAGTGTGTGTGTGTGTGTGTGTCTGTGTGTGTGTGTGTGCGTGTGCGCGCGTGCGTGCGTGCATGTGCGTGTGTGTTTCCGTGTGTGTGTGCGGGTGTGTGTCTCGGTCAGCCTGTCTGGCTGTCTTTCTGTGTTTGTGTGTGTGAGTATGTGACTGAATGAGTGTGTGGCTGAGTGATTGTGTGAGTGAGTGAGTGAGTGAGTGAGTGAATGGGTGATTCAGTGAGAGAGAGTGTGTGCCTGGTTCACTTGGTCCCCTCAGTCCGTCAACCAGCTGGGTGGGGCTAACCTCAACCGGCCCTCCGCTAGGCGTTAGCTAGGATATTAGCATCGGATACGTCTCTCCCATGGGTCTCTCCCCCCGCCAACTGCCCACGGAAATGACAGTTGGGAGATAAAACATGGCCGGTGTTAACTCCTATGGGATCGGACCAGTGGCGAACTTAGCCCTTTGGGGGCTCCAGGCGAACAGTCATTTGGGGGCCCCTGCATCTACCGGTCTCAGTACCTTATATCGCATAATGAGATACTCCATACAAGGGATGAACAAAAGTCACTATCCTTCTTTCATGCAAATGTTAATTATCTATTTACAAATTGAGAATAACATACAAAACAATAAGATTAGTTATGTTGACACATTACACTGACTGTTAACCATAAGTCCTCATTTACCTGAGGGTTTCCAGTAGCTCACAGCAGCTATCTGCTGTGAGCTACTGGAAACCACTACTGGAAACCCACTGATAGCTGCGTCCAGCTATCACTATATTTCCTGTGCTCTTCAGACCTTTCATGGTTGATTAGATGCATTGCAAGGTTATTCTAGTCTTTAAATCCTTCCTCACTCAGTTGTTTTTGTTTTCCAGAAAGGCAACAACAAAAGCAAAAAACACGGTCTGCACTTTCACTGTATACTAACCAAGACCTGTTCACCCTCTCACCATTTTTCATTACTATGTAATAGTATGCTTTTGTGAATCTGCGGCCCTTGGGCCAGAGTGCTGGGTCATCCACAAGAATATGTGTGCACCTGCCCAAGACACAGCAGCTTGGGCCAGAGTGCTGGGTCATCCACAGGAATATGTGTCTCGCAGTCATTGTTATCGTTATTGTCATAAATTTCAATAACCAAAGTGGAAGAAGGAGAGTGAGAAATATTCACTACCAGTTGTGCATCATCTCCGTCAGTTTGTTGACACACGTCATTAGCATCGCTGCTGGCTGAGCCAGAGCCACTTGGAATGAAAGGAGCAGTAACGTGACAGCAAACGACGTTGACGGCTGCTCTTGATCCGCCGACGGTCCCGCTGCCACTGCGGTGGCTGTAAAACAGCTGGATAGCTTTGGCAGCTTTGAAAGAAAGTCCTGCCTTTGGTCTTTCTTTTTATGTGACCCGCTTTCGTACGATCGCTTCATGTTTCACTCGATTTATATCTCACTCAATTTCTCTCTCTCTCTCTCTTACCGCTTACTGTTTTGAATTTGACATAATTTCCGCATACGCATGATGAGCGTGATGCGCGTAACATGGAATAGTCCATGTAGTGCAGACTGAAGGGGGGTGCACACGGAAAGATCGTCAAAACATGAGTAATAATTAGACATCCCGATGCTACTATTGTGAAGAGATTTTTATAAAAATAATAAATATGGGGACAAAATATATGCATTGGGGCCCTCTTGACCAGATCAATATTGTAAATAAGAAACTGTTCTTAATGTTTTATCGGAAAAATAAAGGAAAAAAAAAAAAAGAAAAAAAAAAGAAAAGAAATTGGGGGCCCCAAAAACCTTCTATGGGGCCCGGGGCTCCAGGCAAATGCCTGGTTTGCCTAATAGTACGGCCCGCCCCTGGATCGGACGTCCAGGCGATGCGGTCGAAGGCAGAGTCGTTTTGTCAGCAGAACCGTTAATAACTGAACCGGTCTTTATGTTGGTTCTGGGCAGGCGGCCATCTCTAGATACTCTCTCTAGATATATATGGACTCAAGATGTCCGCCCATCCCCAGTGTCGTTCCAGTTTTGTGTCTGTTACTTGCGTTAGAGAGCTTCTATCCCCTTTGTTTCATTGTTTATTTTTTTCTGAATCAAATTTGATTCTCTATTAAAGAAGAGAAATTATCGTTGGTCGACCATCGGAGAAAAAAACTAAATAACATACAGTCTAAAACATGTTTGAATATATTCTGATGAAGATATTGTCAACTGCCAACCATCATGGGGGTGTTATGTGTTCTAATCTCTCTCTCTGTCTCTGTTTCTCTCTCTTTGTTCCTATGTGTCTCGCCCTTGCCCAGTCCCCTAAATCAGCGTTTATCAGTGCAGCCAAGAAAGCCAAGCTCAAATCCAATCCGG
>NC_044051.1:38068757-38096257 GCF_902167405.1 Gadus morhua
GCGTAGCAAGTTAAGCGTCTTTGAATTTAATCAGTTAATGCCTCTAACCTGTTTTTTAAGTTGTCCATTCATGGAAACGTAATATGATAAATGTTGCTGGTTCCATATCATATTAAGTACAATAATCGTAGGTTTATGATTGTATATAATTTGGCAGTTTAAAGGTAGTTTTGGCAGTTAGTGTAGTTAGGCGGTTTTTCAACAGTTAGTTTAGCTAACCGTTAGCCGGTTGTTCAACGGTTGGTGTAGCTAACAGTTAGCAGATAACAGTTAATGTCGCTCTCTCATATCACTACTCCGACAAATGGCTCCTTTGTCCTATTCAAAGTGAATGCTAGTGTTGCGTTGTGTGTGTGTATGTGCAGAGATTAAAGTCAAAATTGAATTATCAGCAGTGGGGATTCGATTTATTGTGATTCGCCACGCGCTGTGTCTGATCCTTTGTTATTCTGCTCTCTCCTCCCTCTGTCTTCAGCTGACGGTGCTCCAGGCTAAGGTGCACTACCTGAGGTACCTCAGCGAGCTACAGCTCTACGGAGGCAGAGAGTTCAAGTCCATTCTCTTGGTAAGCTTTTGCCATTTTGTCTGTGGACGTTATAAAAGATGGCTGCTTGTATATGTATGTTATTTATATATTTTTCTCGCTAGAGGCCGGTACAAGCTAGTGATTCTCGTAGATGGATGTTAATTCACTGTTGGCAGAATTCTGAATTTTAAAGAAACGCAAACAAAACTGACATTTGAACAACAAATACTCGAAGCCATATACATTATAATTTGCTCGTAAATGCAAAAAAAGCACCTTCCATTGTTGGTTATCTTGAATGAACTTTTCTCTGAACTTTTTCACGCGCCTTACCCACAATAAGCAAGCTAAAGTTACGCCCTTCATGTTGAAGTGATTCTTTAGGGAGGGAGTCTGTCATCAGTTGACTTTTTACTGACTACTTACTCTGTCTGTCTGTCTGTCTGTCTGTCTGTCTGTCTGTCTGTCTGTCTGTCTGTCTGTCTGTCTGTCTGTCTCTCTCTCTCTCTGTCTCTCTCTGTCTCTGTTCTCTCTCTCTCTCTCTCTCTCTCTCTCTCTCTCTCTCTCTCTCTCTCTCTCTCTCTCTCTCTCTCTCTCTCTCTCTCTCTCTCTCTCTCTCTCTCTCTCTCTCTCTCTCTCTCTCTCTCTCTCTCTCTCTCGCCCGCTCACAGCAGGGGGAGAAGCAGACGGAGGTCCTCCTGCTGGTTGGCCCGCGCTACGGCATCAGTCACGTGATCAACGCCCGCACCAACCTGGTCGCCCTATTGGCCGACTTCAGCCACGTGAACCGCATCGAGATCCTGACGGAGGACGACGCCAACGTCCGCCTGGAGCTCCATGTCCTTGACGTCAGGGTGGGCGCCTCGTCTCGCCTCACCGTTATCTGCTTTGTTGCTTGGGTTGAAGGACTTTCTCTGGTCCAGGATCAGCTATGGACCCTTTGAACTGAAGTGGACTTCACTGGTTTAGTCTCCTTCACCAGTCTCGTTCTGAACTCAGATCAGTGGTTATTCAAATATGTCGACTTCTTTGTTGCCCGGGTTGAAGAATTTCTCTGGTTCAGGATCAGTTATTGAGCCTTTGAACAGAAGTGGATGTCACTGGTTTAGTCTTCTAAAGTTTCCTAGAACAATGATTAGTCAAACCCTTGTTTTTTAACATAACATTTTATTTTCCTTCCTTTTAGCAGAAAGGAGTTCTGATATTGGTTAATACATTTGATAAATATCCAAATCCTTTACTTTTATTTTCCTGTATTTTTGAGTTCAGTTAATATTTTAAGTGAATATCCCTCTGCGTTTGTCGCACAGGTTACATTAACCTGTAATGCTAACGGTTACAGTTACTTCATCCTCATTTCCCGCATTTATTCCTCCCCAGCCAATCACGCTGATCATGGAGTCTAGCGACGCGATGAACCTGGCTTGTCTTACGGCGGGGTACTACCGCCTCCTAGTGGACTCCCGGAGATCCATCTTCAACATGGCCCACTGCAACAGTATGCAAGGGGATGATTCAGGTAGGCTATGCTAACTAATGCCAATAATAATAATAATAATAATAATAATAATAATAATAATAATAATAATAATAAGACACTCACACAGGCAATTATATAAATAAAATTGAAACTTTCTGTTTATCATTATTTTATTTTTGGATACTCTGCACTCAGTCCAGTAGTTCTGTCAGTTATAAAAGTACAGAGAATATTACCTATTTAAAATATTAGTGTAACCTCCGTTCTGTTGTTATATTAATAGAATTGTTATCCTGATTTGCAAATAACCGTAAAAATACTGAAATAATACAATGCTGTTCAATGATATTGTTTTATTGTTTTTATAATAATAGGCCTATACGCTTTAGGAATAAATGAAAAAAAGTTTAAAGCAATAAGAATATTAAATTAAATTGACACACAGCATGAATCTAGAAACATATATAATAAATCTGTGCATCTTGTATACAACATATAAAAAAACACCGAAAATCCTACGAAAAAATGGACCAGTTCAAAAAATCAGTTAAAATCCTCAAACATCGAAAACAAAGTCACCAGCACGTCGACCTCATGTGCAAAAACACTGAAAACAAATCCCCCAGTTAAACCTGTACCGTCCCCCCGTCCCCCCATGGCTCTCCTCAGGCCACGAGCGGGGCCTGGAGTGGCCGTACAGCCCGTCCATCTGCGACGGCGAGGACGACCCGCTGGCCGGCGACGGGAGGCCCTACGACCTCCGCCACTCCGACTACAACGACAACGGGCCGCGGGGGAACGCCGCTCGCTATTCCCCTTACTTCCACGTCCCGGACCCCGACGGCGGCGGCGGCGGCGGGGACGACCCTGACGACGACCACGACGACCGCGGCCACCCCGGGGACCCCGGGGGCCGGAGGAGCCCGCTCCCCCCTCCCTTACCGCCGTCCACCCGACTCCAACCTCAGGACTCACCGCGTAGCGCCAAGGTCTCCTTCATCTTCGGAGGGGGCGCGCCGCCGCGGAACGCTAGGGCTCACGCCGCGGGCGGCTACGACCTCCTGATGGAGAGCCCCGACGTGCCGGGGCACCGGCCGCCCTACCTTCACCACAACGCAGACTTCGGCTCCTCGCAGAGCTTCTACGGCGGCGGCGGCGGCATTAGCGGCGGCGGCATCAGCGGCGGCGCCGTGTCCCACGTGTACAGCAACATCGGCGGCGAGGAGGGTAACGAGGAGCTGAGGGGGCTCTGCTACGCCGACACCACGGACGACGCGGAGGACGAGGACGATGCTTCCTGCGAGGAGGACTCCACGGGGGGCACGCCCGTCAACGACGAGGCGGCGGCGGGCAACGGGAACCGCGTACCCAACTGCCTGAACCTGATGCTGGCGCAGGGCGGGGTGGCGGGGGCGGCGGCCGGCAAAACCACCTTCCTGGTGCTGTCGGGCTCCACGGACGACATCATCGACCTGACGGCGCTGCCGCCGCCGGAGGGCGACGACGCGGCCGCCGCGGACGACGACGACGACACGGTGCTGGACACGCTGAACCTGGCCATCGCGGCGCCGCCCCCGGGGTTCCGGGACAGCTCGGACGAGGACGGGGCGGGGCCGGAGGGACGGCCGCTGAGCACGCCGGACAACGACGACATCCCCGTGTCGCTGATCGACTCCGTGCCGACCCGGGAGGACGGCGGTGGCGGCGGTGAGGGGAGTCGAGGGGGAGGCGCCGAGAGGCGGCTGGAGAACGCCGTGGCCAATACCCTGCAGGCCCTGGAGGCGCTGTCGGTGGCGGAGCAGAGGCCGCCGCCGAGACCACACGCCCCGCGGAGCATTCCAGGTTGGTCACCTTTGAGGAACGTCCGATTTTCTTGTCAGTAATGATCAAACGGTTAACGAGCTCCCTGCTGATGTCAGGACAAGTGTCGCTCGCCAGCCTCCTTGTTCGGAGTTCACCTGGACTACCTCCTTACCCCCCCACACCCCTCTTACAAACGTATTGAATGTTGTGCGTCACTTCCATCTTATCCTAGCCATCTTTTTTGTAACGGGGAATGGGTTAGCCTAGCACTTGCTAGATCTTGGCCCTTGTTTCCATTAACATCCATACTGTACCAACAGAGATATATTGTTTATTGTCCTTTGCCAAATGTGCTTATTAGTGAGTCGCTTGGATTTAAGCATCTTTAAATGCTAAATGCTAAATGTAAATGTCAATGTAACTGACTTAGGGTCTTATCTTCAATTTCTCCAGGGATAAGGACATCGCGAGGCCTCAGTGCAGAGTCCTCCTCGGACTCAGGCAACGAGACCAACTCCTCCGAGATGACGGAGATCTCCGAACTGGCCGCCGCCCACAGACTCCACGAGAGCCACATGCGCCTTCTGGTGGCCACCCGGGAAGGATACCAGCCCTTGCTGGAAGAGAAAACAGAGTTCCCCGTCTCGCCCAGCGCCGGCGAGACCCTGCAGCCGAAGGCTCGCAGTCCGTCACGAGGCCACCTCCTCCAGCCGCCGGCCGTGCCTCCCAGGCGCACCCCGCTGCTGGACACTGCGACCTCGGGGCAGGACAGCCTGCATGTGGGGCCCCAGATGGGGAACTGCTCCGCCGCCTCCACACTACAGCGCCCCAGCTCTGTCACCCCGGGAGGGAAACACCACAAGAAGTCAGGCGACTCCGGAGCAAAGTACAACACCTTCAGCACCAGGGACGGCCACTGGGGCGGAATGGGCGGTAGCATCGGCCTCCTCGGGCTGGATCGAGGAGCGGAGCAAGGCGGGGGTTATCAGCGACGGCAGACCTCGTTGATGGTGGAGAATTCGGTGGTGGATGGTCTCGGGGTGAACAGCATCCCCAGGGGGTACCGCGGTCTCCCGAATCCCCCTCCTCCTCCTCCTCCTCCCTCCGCTTCCAACCGCTTGTCGGACGAAGGCGAGTTCCGGCCCACGGACAACGGAGCCCCGGCTGTCGAACAAGACGAACACCTGGTGGTGGCGTCCTTGATCTCCCCGAACAAAAAGCCTCTCTCGGCCGCGTCCGATCACGGGTCGTCGGAAGCGCCGGCCGATCACCCGCCCATATCGAGGCAGCAGAGCGTGGCGCGCCTCTGCGAGTACCACCTGGCCAAACGGATTTCCAGCCTCCAAGGAGAGGCCCACAACTCCCTTCAGGGCTCGCTGTGCTCCTCACTGGACGCCGGAGGCAGCGTCAACGGCAGCGTCGGCGGGACCCCAACGGACTCGCCTCTCGGGTCCCAAACCCAACACCAACAACAACAACCACCCCAGCAACAACAACAACACCACCACCACCACCACCACCACCACCACCAAAGGCACCCGCTCTCGAGCTCCTCGTCTTCCCTCCTGAGGGCCGTCAACTACGAGGAGGGCAAGTCCTCCGCGTCGGGGGGTTCCCAAGGATGCCCCGGGCAAAACAAGGAGCTCCACCCCCACGCGGATCCGGCGATGCTGCGCAAAATGCTGCCCAACATCCACCCGCCCGCGCCGGGCTCCGAGCCGCCCCAGCGCCCCGCCTCGGCCACGCCTTCCTGCAAGCATAAGGAGACCTCAGGTACCGCCTCCAGGAGGTTTCACAATGATCTGCATGCTAAACAGCAGGCTTGCTTGCGGGGCCAGAACCAGAAGGAGGGCAGCGAAGCCTACAGGCAGCTGATTAACTACCTGACCGTCAGCCAGATGCACCAGGGGGGCAAGCTTCACAGCGCAGGCATGGGCGGGGCGGTCAAAAAAGACACCAGGCGCTACGTCACCAGCAAGCCCCAGCTGGTGGAGATGGTTAAGAATAGGGGCAACACCATAGCAAGGTGCCCCTGTAACGCGTCCGCCTCCTCCGTCGCGTCCGCCCCCTTCGTCAGCCCCAATTCGGGGAACCCCAACACCACCCCCAACATGCTCCAGGGCAATAAGAGCCCCCGGCCGTACCACTCGGCCACGCTGCCCGCCAAGCTCGTCAGGAGCCCTGATATGCATGCGCAGAGGCCCAGAAACAGTGTAGAGGTCAGACACCCCGACCTAGAGAGGAGGAGCTCCCTCTCCGGCCTGGAGGGAGGACTGGAGCTGGCGCCCATGGACCCGGAACGGTTCATGTCCCAGTGCGATAGAGAGGGCGGCAATGGCGGCCACGGTGGCAATGGCGGCGGCCAGGACCGGGGCTGTGGTCGCGAGGGCGGCGGCGGCACGGCCAACCGCCCGCCGTCGCGGTCCAGGAGCCAGCCTAGTGGCGGCTCAGACGACTGGTTCAAGTCGGACGTGAGGGCAAAGCATGCGGTGCGCCAGACCTCACATCCTTTACCTAACGATGCTCTGCTTTTCTCTGCCGCCCCCAGTTTAGCAGGCCAACGAGTGGAGCTCACTCCCATTCCGCTCGGGGGAAGGGGAGACCACCCTTCGGCATTCACCCGTCAGGCATCGGCGAGCCCCAGGGCTTGCCTCATGTCATCAAGCACTCTCCAGCTTTCAATACCTCCTCCCCCACCGCCACCACCACCACCACCACCCCTTGCCATCTCCCCACAGCCCATAAAGGCCAACAACTGTTCCGGCCACTTGGGCAGCCTGCCCAGGCAGGACTCTCTGAACCCCATGCAGTACTGGCCCGGCCAGAACCACGTCCAGCCCGGCACGCTGCCCCGACAGCAGACGGATCCCTTCCACAACAGCCTCCACCGAGGGCGGGAGCTGCAGCGCAGCTCCAGCAACACGAACGCCGGCTTGGGAAGCGCAGAGGTTCTGTTCGAGAAGCCTGTCCGCAGCCGCAGTCAGCAGCCCCTGGTGGAGACCAAGGCGCCCAACCGGAGGCCCACGAGGAAGCGGCTCTCCAAGAGCTACTCCCAGGGCTCCGTGTGCTCCCAGACCACCTGCTGGTCCACGGGCAGCCGGGGCGGCGCCGGCAGACGGGCGTCCGTGGCGTTCCCCCTGCAGAAGGACGGCAAGAACCTGAAGGGCTCCCAGAAGCTGGACGCCAGCCCCTGGCGATGCAACGGACCGTTCAGCTACTGCTTCTTCAAGAAGCGGAGCGAGGTGGAGGAGGATGAGGTCGAGTGGGAGGGGCAGAGGCAGAGCCGCAACTCGGCCCACTACGACATCATGGGGGGCAGCGCGGGGGGGGGCAACGTGATGTTCTGCGGCTCCAGCCTGGAGACGGCGGGCGAGCAGCTGTACGGCGAGGTGCTCAACAACATGAGCTTCAGCGACCGCCTGGCGCGCATCAACACCCTGAAGGACCGCATGTACGTCTTCCCCGGCGGCTTCACCGACGTGCGCCGCGACGCCAGCGAGCTCATCGCCCTGGTGCGCTCCAGCGTGGGCCGGGGGGACCGCGGCCCCCAGATGCCGCCCCTCCAGGACCTGTCGCAGTACAAGCAGCTGCTCTCCGTCGAGTCCAAGGAGCTGGGCCGGGCGTGCCGCCGCATGGCGCAGGCCCACGGCAGCCCCGAGGAGATGCTGCTGGCCGTCACCTGCAGCTTCCAGGTACTGTGCTGCCTTTGCGAGGCGTGCATGTGTCTGGTGCGGGGGTTGGGGGCGGCGGCTGCGCACCAGCAGCGCGAAGTGGTGGCCAAGGTGGACGAGGTGGTCATGAACTACATCTGCCTGCTTAAGGCGGCCGAGACGGCCACGGTGGGGGCGCCCGGGGAGCACAGTGTCAAGGCGCTCGTGAGGCACTCCAGTACGATGACGGCCATCGCCAATGCCCTCACCCGCTCGCTTAAGACGCTGATCAGCAAGTGAAGGGCGCAACGGACGATCTATGCTCACTTCGGCAAAGCCTCGAAAAGTCGTGCGCTTCAAAAGTTGTGCGCTTCCTTTCCGAAAGGCTGTTGTGTTGATTTTTTTTGCGTAAAGCGACTTTGTGTGCTGCATTGCACTGAAAAACGACACCGATTTTAAGGGAATCTAAACGTAAAAAGGTGAGGTTCAACGCGTGTCGGAAGGGAAAAGGAACCTGTTTTTTCAGACTCGGGGTCCATCAGACTTGATGGTTTGATGCCTACTCGAGCTGATTCCACACGCTATATCTGCTGATAATATCAATGTCCAGTACAATCGCAAAGCCATAATGTAACAAAACCTTTGTACTATGATACGGTATGTACATCCCGGGTTTCCTTTTACTTGTTCATAATAGAGAAATCTTAAAAGAAAAATGTATAAAATGTATATAAATACAATATGAATATATATAAATATATATATATATATATATAATTTGTTGTAGAGATATTGAAGAAGCCATTGACTATCCTAGTTTATTTACTCGGTGTATGTCGTTAGACAGGGCTGGAGTGGAAACACTTTCATTTCAAATCATTTCATGAAGTGCAATTTCACTGTAGTTCAACCGTTCATCCTGACCGGGGACATTCAAGCATCGGCACTCGAGTGGAAGAGAAACGTTTTGACTCAATGCTTTATCCTACTGATTGTAATGTACCGTCGACTGAGTTGAGCCCTGTTAAACGCCGTCCATGGGTCGACAGTTTAAAATATATATATATTACAGGGTAAAAGGACATTTTAAATGCATTGCTCATTCTTAATACTGCTTACTAGGGTAGTATTATAAAATATTTTGAGGAAAAAAATGGAACTATCAAAGCTTGTTTTAGCACTATGTAGACGATATTATATATATTAAATACCCTAATAATTTAAACACGTAAAATTTTAAATAATACGTCGGGATATCTGTATTTTGGGATTTGCCTGTCTCACCCAGAGTGATTCCAAATTCATCATTTTGCAACCAGAATGGGAGTTCACTGGATTAGCATTTATATATTTTCAACCTGTCTGTGGCTCATCACAGGTTAGCCTAATAGCACTGAAGTTATTGTTGAATTATCTTTGTGTTTGTAGACACACTACAATCTTGCGTGGTTCGTAGCACTCGTTTTGAATATAGTCTGAAGACTTGTGAACCCTTGGAAAGATTTGGAAAGTTAACGATAACGCTAATGGCTAGAGCTAACTAGTGGACTCCCACTCTGGACACACAATGATGACCTTGGATGCCAAGTTACAGATTCCCCTGAGTATCCCGTTAAGCACTGTTATTAAGGCGAATAACTCGTTATTGTTATTTTGTTATTTAACACAAGTTATGTGCTTTCGAATATGTATTGTTTCACATGCATCAGGACATACTAATGTCTCTTGAAAATGACATAAAACTCCCATTGTTTCAATAAACTATTAAACCGTTTTACACGAATGTGTGTGGTATACCGTTTCTCTTGAATCGTGATATGAGTTATACATTAATACCTTCAAATGTGTTGTTATACAATACTGTGGCCACCAAATTAAGGGGTTTGTCACCAGTGTGGCACTATAAAGTCATCCGATGTCTGCTTGTGTGACAAAATACATTATGCTGGCTCCCAACACAACCGGGTTGGTGTGTGTGTGTGTGTGTGTGTGTGTGTGTGTGTGTGTGTGTGTGTGTGTGTGTGTGTGTGTGTGTGTGTGTGTGTGTGTGTGTGTGTGTGTCAAGCTTGTGCGCACATACGTTGGGCTCAGGTTTACACTATTGGGCTTGTTGATGCTGCTTTTATTGGTGTGTGTGTGTGTGTGTGGGGGGGGGGGGGGGGGGGGGGCTCAAAGTTTACACTATTGGGCTTGTTTAAGCTGTTTTTTTATTAGCACGTGTGTATGAGAGAGGGGGTGAATGCAACTTCATGTTCTGTTAAAAACACTGAGTGAACACAGAGCTGCAACAATTGGGGCTAAACTCAATGAAAAAAACAAGCCAGTAAAACCGCAACTACCTTTGAAACGTGCGTTAAGTCACGCTGACGTTGTGCAAAAGTGGAAACATATTCGTGGTGCAGTCACACAGTCTCGGAAAAGAATGACGGTGCATGACAATGATATCTTTGGTTTTAGGAGGGCGAATGTACAAATAAGGAAGGATACTTATCAGGCCTAATTAACACACTGCAGTACAACCCACTTTAATACTGATATATATATTTTCATTATTGTTTTTGCGTTTGTGTGTACATTACAGTTTACAAGACATGTTGACATTTAGGTTTTTTACATTGTGTGTGTGTGTGTGTGTGTGTGTGTGTGTGTGTGTGTGTGTGTGTGTGTGTGTGTGTGCACTACACGACACTACACTACACTACACTACACTACATGTTGACACTTAGCACCATGTCACTGTCCTTAAATTTCGATTTTAAGTTAACTCTAAACGCTCTTCAATCACGCTATTGTGCGCATGCGCGTGTTCTCACGACAGGGCACACAAAGGTGATTTGCATATTGGGCGCTCTATCCACGCTTGGCCCGCCGTGGACCAATCAAAACGCATAGATCAAACAAACCACGCCCTGCGCGGCAACCGGACTGGCGCCCTGCTTGCGCGCTGATGAGTCCAGTGTATCAGTAGAAGTAGCGCTCGCGGGAAACGAAGTTCCAGCCTCCCGTGTTCTCCCGCGCGCTTTAACTTTAGGTTAAATATAGTTGATTTGTTGCAACTTTGTAGGTAGTTTAGATGCGGGATAGTGTTGTTAGTAAACGTTTTCGCCCGCGACGCATCACGTTATAATAAACAGCAACACATCCACGCACTTATAACTAAGGATCTGCAGAATCAAGTTAGCCGGGTAAGGCTAACTAGCAGCAGAGGTAAAGAGGGGGGACGTTGACTGTGTGTGAACCACACTGGGACTGGGAAGCGTCCAAAGTGAGTCCTGAGCAAAGTCGATCACAAGTCGATCATCGGCAGATCACCAGATCACCAAGCTGAAGAAGTGTGAGGACCTGTGAGAGAGCTGCAGCACCATGGCAGCTGTGTGCCATCCGCGTCGTGCCCTGGTGGAGATCCCGGCACCCCAGCCGAAGATCGCCGGTAAGCCGCTGCAGGATTTGGTTGAATAGATTGAATGCTAATGACCCGATGGCCTTGTTGGGATTTGGGCATCTGTTTCACTTGTTGGAAGTGTTTGTAATAACTTGTGTTGAGTTGGATGTCGAACCCTGTGCACGTAGGCGATCCACATAAAATATCATTGACATCATGTGTGAATTATGACTGATTGTAATTTAATCGTGTCTTTGTGTTTTGCTTTTATTTTTAGCGAAGTTGAGACGCTCGTACTTTGAGATCCTCAGTAGTCGTTTGGCGTCTTCACCTGCAGTCCCGAGGGGCCCAAGAACCTCAAACACCCCCAGGAGACCACACTATTGTGAGCATCACTCACTCTCATTTACTCACTCATTCACTCAGTCCCTCACTCACTCTGTCACTCACTCCCTCATTTACTCACTCAGTCAACCATTCACTCACGCACACAGTGTGCAGAACTGCTGTGCACAACTGTTCCCATGTTTCTCAATAGTAGGCTACTATAGTTTTATTAACGCGTCTAAGGGTGTATGGTAAACCGATGATTCCATACGGTAATGAATCGTGACTCGTTTTGCATACTAGACGAAGCTACGTTTTAGGAAAAACATCAGGACTTTGAAAGTATTAATGATAAAGACTGTCGATTTGAAAGGGGAAGTAGTTCTTGGCAGGGAAAGTAGTCAACCTCTGTAAAGACACATTTCGGTTTTTGATAAACCTGTTGCCTCGGCTGGATGGAGGGTTAAGGAGTTTTGGTTATCCAAATAGTTTCCACTTGACCTCAGCAGTATCGCCTCTAAACCCTGTGAAACATCTTGTATCACCTTTAATTTAGGTAAACGATGGCACATACATTAATACTTTTATATTGGAGTAGGACACCATTGTAGAAATGCAGTAAAGTAAAGTACAAGGTATATACTAATCTCTTCAGTAACTTTCAATGCGAAAAAAAGTGTGTGTGTGTGTGTTAAGACCAAGCAATTTTAGCAGGCAGAACAAAGACGCACAATTCTGAGGTTGTGTTCCAGACATGTGCCGGCACAGTACATTAAACTGTGTGTGTTTTTGTGTTGCAGTCGACTCGTCGTCGGGCAGCCCATGGGGAGGTGGGACGGACGAGCCGTGTGAGCCAATCGACGAGCAGCAGCGCACGGCGCTGTCCAATCAGCAGCTGGCTCAGCTTATCCGCTCCCTGGGCCTGGTAGAACAGGTAGGAGAACCGAATCAAGTCCGGGTTCCGCTCACCAGAGTGGGGGAAGATGTCAGCCATTTTGTTCAGCGCGTTAAAGCCAGGTCTTTAGGGCCTGGTCGAGTCGACCCAGCGGGAATCAAACTGTCAACCCTGTCTGTGTGAGTGCCATGCTCAACCAGTGGCAATCAAACCACTAATCCCTGTCTGTGACGTTTATGCCATGCTCAACCACATGTTCAACCCCTGGTGGTTTAAATAAATGTCCGTCTCCACCAGTGGGTATTGAACCCCAAAGCCCTGGCAGTGTTTAATGCCATGCTTAACCAGTGGGAATCGAACCCGCAACCCTGTCGGTGCCTTGCTGTACAATGGGGAATGAGTCAGTTAGCGGACCAATCACAGCACTTGCAGCTGTGTCGCCTCGACGCGAGGTTAACATTTTTGGGAGGTGCATGTCAGGCCCTTGGGGTGGACGCAAGGAGGGTCCGCAAGGAGGGTCCGCATGGACGTAACGGATTCCTAAGCCCCCTTGCGTTGTGTCAAATTCCAACCCTAACTAAAACTCAAGTCGTCTATTGGCTCAGGCATTTTTTACCCTAAATACAAGATGAACCTTAAATAATCTGACTATCGCAAGAAAAATGTACGCCTATATTCGTCAAGTATTGAATCTCAACACCTGTAAACAACTGGTTTTACATAAACCCTAACCCATTTCCCCCCCCCCCCCCCCCCCCTCAGAGCCAGGAGCCCCGCCTCCTGACCTTTGACCTCAAGTATCTCCAGGACAGCCTCCAGCTGCAGAAGGCCAACGTGTTCCGCTCTATCCCCTACTCGCGCTTCGGCTCCAATCGCGACGCCCACTGCTACCGCAAGGCCTACCCCCACCTGCTCGCCTTCAAGGTGGGTGCCCGCCATTTTGTACCCGGGAGGGTTCCAAATATTTGGTTTCTGGTAGAGACCATAAACTAGACTATATACTAGTCTCCGACAGACATTTTCTGGGCGGGCAAGGCAGAGGAAGGGGAGGTAACTTGGCCCCTTATGACTACATACGGGGCAAAATTTGCTTTCATTTATCAAAGGCGGAGCAGTATACCTAGTGGTCGTTGTACACCTAACGCCATTTGTAGCTACTGGGGCATGCTAGGGGAACTCATTGTAATGTTCGCAAACCTCATGAAGTGAAATTTTCATGCCATTGTTTTAGCAATGTGTAGACGATATAATATATACTGAATACCCTTAAAATAATATGCCGAGATGTCCAGTGCTGTGTTCCAATATCCATACTATCCAAACTCACTATACTTAGTTTGAGTACGTAGGGCGTTCCAAGTGTACTCATGGAAGTATGGATATCGGAACACGGCACATAAGTACAGCTAGCTTCGCGTTAGTCCTCGATACAGCGCTTGAGGTGCGGTACTGAGGACTAGCGCCGACCGTCGAGCTAGCGCCGACCGTCGGGCTAGCGCTGACCGTCGAGCTAGCGCCGATCGTCGAGCTAGCAGCCATCACCATGGTAGTGCTAATCATCACCCCCCCCCCCCCCCCCCCCCTCATTGCACTTCACCTGACCTCGCGCTAGTCCTCGATACAGCGCTTGAGGTGCGGTACTGAGGACTACCGCCGACAGTCAAGCTAGCGCCGGCCGTCAAGCTAGCAGCCATCACCATGGTAGTGCTAATCATCACCCCCCCCCCCCCCCCCCCCCTCATTGCACCTCACCTGACCTCGCGCTAGTCCTCGATACAGCGCTTGAGGTGCGGTACGGAGGACTAGCGCAGACCGTCGGACTAGCGCCGACCGTTAAGCTAGTGCCGACCGTCAAGCTAGAGCCAACCATCAAGCTAGCAGCCATCACCATGGTAGTGCTAATCATCACCCCCCCCCCTCATTGCACCTCACCTGACCTCCCCCCCTCCCCCCCAGGTGTCGTGTCATGAGTGGGGCCAGGTGCTGCTGCGTGGCTCCCAGTGGGCCTCGGCGCTGGAGTACGCCCTGATGGCGTGGCGCTACGCGGGTGAGCTGCCGCGCTGGGACACGCCCGGACACAACGCACTCAGGGACCAGTGCTTCGCCTCGCTAGCCGCCGTCTGCCTCGCCGCCCTGCGTCACCAAGGCGACGTCGCCAAGGGCCCCGCCCAGGGACATCAGCTGCTGCGGAGGTACGTACTTGAGCTGAGGTGTACTGTTCTACGTTTGCGTAGAGGTTTGTTGTTGTTAACGTTTGCGTTGAGGTTTGTTGTCGTTACGTTTGCGTAGAAGTTTGTTGTTGTTTACGTTTGCGTTGAGATTTGTTGTTAACGTTTGCGCTGAGGTTTTGTTGTTGTTAACGTTTGTGTTGAGGTTTGTTGTTGTTTATGTTTGCGTTAAGGTTACGTTTGCGATTAGTGTTTTCCGGTTGGCCCACAAAATGGCTTCCTGTGTCCAATCTTTATTGCCGTGACCTTGATGGAAATGTCATGAGGTCGGGCAAAGTAGTAAAGGAGAATTCATATGGTCTAATCTGCCTTCATTCAATTAAAAGCGGTACCTTGATAAATCGTTCAATTGTTTTATCTTCGTGTGTAGCGTCCTCTTGAAGGAAGACACAAGTCCACTCTGGTGTTTTTATCTTCAAATGGTTCCCGTCCATACTAGTGTTTTCACACCTTCACTCATCCACATGACCAATATGCCTGGAACACGTCCCTTTTTTCATTCATTGTACACATCTAAAATAAACGCTTTTGCCTGTGCATCACACAGCAACAAGAAGCCTTTTTCAAATGTTCGCTGCAGTCTTTTTCACCTTTAAAGGCTCAAATCTGAAACGGTTTTGGTCTTCAGTGTTCGAACCAACATTGTTGTTTTTTTTCTTGGATTTCTAGTATGTTTTTGACCAACAGGAGTGGCTTTGGGCAGAATTTATAGTCGTCGTAACATTGGTGTGGATTTTCAGAGCTTTTAATTTTTGGCAGCTTGCGCAGATCATGCACCGCGACTAAATGAAGTTCAAGACGATTTTGTAATCAGTTTCTTAACAAACTTGTTGTCTTTGTCTCCCCCTACAGGCTAAGAATGGCGGCGCACCATAGTCAGGCCATCATGCCCTGCATACAGGAACTGGAGAGGATTCTAGAACCCAGTGGGGACCCTGCCATGGAAAGGCAGTGAAGAACTACAAATCCCAGAGGAACACTAGGGACCAACTGGATTGGTTTACTGTAACCAACTGAAAAGAGGGAATGGATTGGTGCTTTCTCTTGTGTTATTGTGTTTTTTTTGGGAGGTTGAAAAAAAGCCACTACAGTATTCCGATTGTAAATTTGTGTGTCGCAACGGTACAATTCGGGTCGGATTCAGTGTTGGTAATTCTTTTAGAAGTAAGCATCGCTCAGCATGGATTTTTTGAGTACAAAGTCATTTTTGCAGAAGAATAATGGTAATCCATATTTTCGTGCGTGTGTGTGTGTGTGTGCGCGTGTGTGTGTGTGTGGGGGGGGGGTTTCTGCGTTCTGATTCCCTTGACGATATCCACATAACTTGAAACTACACTCCGGTCTGTCGGTTTATGTATATATACTTTTCGTCATGATTTTATAGTCTGACGTAACTGTTTGCACTGTAAGCCTTTTCACCTAAAAAAACTTGAAATATCTTTTCTATGAATAAACGTATTTAAATTAATATTGGAACTTCGTCTTACTTTCTTCTCCTTAAAAACCGGGTGGTAGATTATCTTAATTGTACTTTATAATTGAAGCTTTAATTGGTATTTAAGTGGTAGATTGTCTGAGACGCTGTTTTCGGTGATACCAGATATCGCCAGTAGGTGGTGCTCATGTACCACCCTTCTATTTACGTCCACAATTTATTCTCATACTGATCTGTTTTACTAGCTTTAGACCAGGGATGGGGAACTGGCGGCCCGCGGCCCGCATGCCCACTCAGCCTGCACATAATTAAAAAAAAAAATATATATATATATATATATATACATATATATATATAATAATTGATCGAGTTACAGAAAACTCGTTCAAGAAAGATGAGAAGAATTCATAGAATTCAAAGGCAAACCCATGCGTCTAGTTTGCTTAGAAGCGATATCAGTCATTAAAGATATCCACTTAAGTCGCCACTACAACTACTACAACTGCTTGTTGGGTTTGAGTTCATTGAGTTGTTGCACTTAATGTTGGGCCACTGTTTTTCATTTTTTTGACTTCATTGAATGATGATGTATGTGAGCCCTTTGCACTGATAAAAATACTGACCATTCATGTGGCTGTTTGAGCATGGAAAACATGAAATTAATGTATGTTGGTTCAATTAACATACCGTACATAGGTTATGCTTCTGGACGATTTTTTAGGTAGTGGCCATCGCCAAAATGCACCAGAATACAGGAAATTATCTACCAAATTCAAAATGATGTAGCTTCTCTCAGCTCACGTATAGTTGAAGTGTGCAGTCATGTGGCCCTCCGATGGTTATGATAAAAAATGTGGCCCTCTTTGTCATGAAAGTTGCCCATCAGACGCCTTGCTAGAGAAAAACAGTTCCAGCCATCACATTAGGTGAGTCTAGAAATGCAGCAAACATGAGGCTTAGTAACACAGCAGTTATAGACTTTTTTTGTCTTTTTTTTCATCTTTAGTTATGTGTTCATAATGGTATGGCCCTCTGAGGACTTTGGAAAAATTGAAATGGCCCTTGATGTGAAAAAGGTTCCCCACCCCTGCTTTAGACCGTACACCAAACTCTTTACAAACCAGTAGGCTGTCCACCATTACCAAATTCCACAACTAAACCGTACAGCTGTGTGCCTATAAGAAAACTAGTATAGTCTGCTTCCAAATGGAAACCTGTATCAATCATTATTTTTAGGATTCCTACATTTTATTAAATTGATGACTTTAGAGCAAATTACATTTCTCCCCTGTACACAGCGAGGGCAAAGACCTATGCATAAATAATAACTTGAAACGAAGTGAAGCCGAATTTGTTTTATTTAAATAAAAATAAGTGAAAAAGGAATTACTATTAATAAATGACAGTGACGCTACGAGGGATTTTCAGCACCACTGCAGATGCATTCCTCATTTGGGCCTCATCCAATTCCCCTCCAATATGCAATTTTAAGGATAGAAATAGCCCACTTGGCGGTCATTCAACAAGAGCGCTAATAAAAAATATATATTCATCAGTAAATTACAAAAATATATTGAATTAATATATTATATATGTGAGTGTTTTTGCCCGGTTGTGAATTGGATTTTTGAATGTAGTGGTCTTGTGGGGTTGGAAGCAACGCTTGGACATAAGTGATAATTACAAAAGTCCCCAGGCGTCTGGTAAGTGGCACTTCTTCCTAATAAGTGGCGGCTCGCCTATAGAGGGCGCTGGGGCGCCGCCTCCCGCCGACCGGCCATCTTTTCTTTTTTAAATATATTTATATATCTTTTTTTAAATAATCCTCTCATTTTGAGAATTAATCTTTTTTAATTGCATTCGAGTAATGCATTTATTTTAGAATATCTTTAGAATCCCCCATGATTAAATCTTCATTCACTGACATGTTCAACGTTCATTTTGGTGAAGCAGATGTCTTCCGTTGGGCGCTTTTCGCTCAGCCCCACATGCCTGAATTATTAGCCAATGGTTCCCCCGTTGCTAGGCAGAAAAGTATATAATTTCGCCAATCAGCGTCGTCGAATTGTATGGCTTTGGGGCGCTCAAGATATAGCCCCAAGCGCAGTGCACCGTCCACTGCGCGTAACCGCGCGTTTGCCATTACCTCAGAGATCAGCAAGATGGCGACTTTGAGTAGCCTACTGCTTCCACTGTTTCCCTGTGAGTTCAGCTAGTAAAAGAACTCGGAGCAGAAAAGCCCGAAGTGAACGTAACCCAACAAGCAAGAGAAAAGGATAGAGCCTACAAGAGAAGTTTTTCCAGAGTTCAGAATTGGCTAACTAGCTCTGGGTATGCCAATGCAATTTTTTGCTTTCCTTGTATACTTTTTAAAACAAGTGCGTGTGATAGTTCGTGGACACAGACCTGACGTAAGAGGAATGACACATTCTGTCAGAACGGATCAAATAAACACAAGCGAGCAAGAGTGCATATGAACAACTGTGTGAAGCTAGCCATGCTAGAGGTAAGCAACTTATATTTATTCCACTAGCCTATATGTATTTCCCTTGAGATGGACACTGGTTGCAGACCCTCACAACCTCCCCCCACCCCACTGCGGATCATCGAGATCGGCGGTCAAGCCAGCCGACCCATCGAGATCGGCGGTCAAGCCAGCCGACCCAGTTTTTTACCTGTATATACTAGCCATTACGGTAATAGCGTCTCAGAACTAGTTTCAAGTAAAAGCATTCGTCGGGTACATACAAATAGACAGTCAAAAAAAGCAAATACTATCAAAGGAAGTGTACGGCCGTTGTAGTATTTACTTTCAAAATAAAAGCCAACCAAACATTCCAATCTGAGACATATTACAAATGATTTTGGATTCGATTTAAAAGAAAATGCCCTGTTATTCCATGCTCATTTCACTTCAGGGTTATAGTTCACAACCCCATAGGGTCACCCAAGAAGTTCCAGAACATTCTGACGTGGCATCATATGTAATATGTCTCATATTGGAAACTTTGGTTGGCTTTTATTTTGAAACTCAACATCAGAATGTTCTGAAACTTCTTGGGTGACCCTATGGGGTCGTGAACTATAACCCTGAAGTGAAATGAGCCTGAAATAACAGGGCATTTTCTTTTCAATTGAATCCAAAATCATATGTAATATGTCTCATATTGGAAACTTTGGTTGGCTTTTATTTTGAAACTCCACATCAGAATGTTCTGAAACTTTTTGCGTGACCCCATGGGGTCTTGAACTATAACCCTGAAGTGAAATGAGCCTGAAATAACAGGGCATTTTCTTTTAAATTGAATCCAAAATCATATGTAATATGTCTCGTATTGGAAACTTTGGTTGGCTTTTATTTTGAAACTCCACATCAGAATGTCCTGAAACTTTTTGCGTGACCCCATGGGGTCTTGAACTATAACCCTGAAGTGAAATGAGCCTGAAATAACAGGGCATTTTCTTTTAAATTGAATCCAAAATCATATGTAATATGTCTCATATTGGAAACTTTGGTTGGCTTTTATTTTGAAACTCTACATCAGAATGTTCTGAAACCTTTTTGTTGACCCCATGGGGTTGTGAACTATAACCCTGAAGTGAATTGAGCCTGGAATAACAGGGCATTTTCTTTTAAATTGAATCCGAAATCATATGTAATATGTCTCATATTGGAAACTTTGGTTGGCTTTTATTTTGAAACTCCACATCAGAATCTTCTGAAACTTTTTGCGTGACCCCATGGGGTCTTGAACTATAACCCTGAAGTGAAATGAGCCTGAAATAACAGGGCATTTTATTTTAAATGTAATCCAAAATCATATGTAATATGTCTCATATTGGAAACTTTGGTTGGCTTTTATTTTGAAACTCCACATCAGAATGTTCTGAAACTTTTTGCGTGACCCCATGGGGTCTTGAACTATAACCCTGAAGTGAAATGAGCCTGAAATAACAGGGCATTTTATTTTAAATGTAATCCAAAATCATATGTAATATGTCTCATATTGGAAACTTTGGTTGGCTTTTATTTTGAAACTCCACATCAGAATGTTCTGAAACTTCTTGGGTGACCCTATGGGGTCGTGAACTATAACCCTGAAGTGAAATGAGCCTGAAATAACAGGGCATTTTCTTTTAAATTGAATCCAAAATCATATGTGATATGTCTCATATTGAAAACTTTGGTTGGCTTTTATTTTGAAACTCCACATCAGAATGTTCTGAAACTTTTTGCGTGACCCCATGGGGTCTTAATCTATAACCCTGAAGTGAAATGTGCCTGAAATAACAGGGCATTTTCTTTTAAATTGAATCCAAAATCATATGTAATATGTCTCGTATTGGAAACTTTGGTTGGCTTTTATTTTGAAACTCCACATCAGAATGTCCTGAAACTTCTTGCGTGACCCCATGGGGTCTTGAACTATAACCCTGAAGTGAAATGAGCCTGAAATAACAGGGCATTTTCTTTTAAATTGAATCCAAAATCATATGTAATATGTCTCATATTGGAAACTTTGGTTGGCTTTTATTTTGAAACTCTACGTCAGAATGTTCTGAAACCTTTTTGTTGACCCCATGGGGTCGTGAACTATAACCCTGAAGTGAATTGAGCCTGGAATAACAGGGCATTTTCTTTTAAATTGAATCCGAAATCATATGTAATATGTCTCATATTGGAAACTTTGGTTGGCTTTTATTTTGAAACTCCACATCAGAATGTTCTGAAACTTCTTGGGTGACCATATGGGGTCGTGAACTATAACCCTGAAGTGAAATGAGCCTGACATAACAGGGCATTTTCTTTTAAATTGAATCCAAAATCATATGTAATATGTCTCATATTGCCAACTTTGGTTGGCTTTTATTTTGAAACTCCACATCAGAATGTTCTGAAACTTCTTGGGTGACCATATGGGGTCGTGAACTATAACCCTGAAGTGAAATGAGCCTGAAACTTTGGTTGGCTTTTATTTTGAAACTCCACATCAGAATGTCCTGAAACTTTTTGCGTGACCCCATGGGGTCTTGAACTATAACCCTGAAGTGAAATGAGCCTGAAATAACAGGGCATTTTCTTTTAAATTGAATCCAAAATCATATGTAATATGTCTCATATTGGAAACTTTGGTTGGCTTTTATTTTGAAACTCCACATCAGAATGTTCTGAAACTTTTTGCGTGACCCCATGGGGTCTTAAACTATAACCCTGAAGTGAAATGTGCCTGAAATAACAGGGCATTTTCTTTTAAATTGAATCCAAAATCATATGTAATATGTCTCGTATTGGAAACTTTGGTTGGCTTTTATTTTGAAACTCCACATCAGAATGTCCTGAAACTTTTTGCGTAACCCCATGGGGTCTTGAACTATAACCCTGAAGTGAAATGAGCCTGAAATAACAGGGCATTTTCTTTTAAATTGAATCCAAAATCATATGTAATATGTCTCATATTGGAAACTTTGGTTGGCTTTTATTTTGAAACTCTACATCAGAATGTTCTGAAACCTTTTTGTTGACCCCATGGGGTCGTGAACTATAACCCTGAAGTGAATTGAGCCTGGAATAACAGGGCATTTTCTTTTAAATTGAATCCGAAATCATATGTAATATGTCTCATATTGGAAACTTTGGTTGGCTTTTATTTTGAAACTCCACATCAGAATGTTCTGAAAGTTCTTGGGTGACCCTATGGGGTCGTGAACTATAACCCTGAAGTGAAATGAGCCTGAAATAACAGGGCATTTTCTTTTAAATTGAATCCAAAATCATATGTAATATGTCTCATATTGGAAACTTTGGTTGGCTTTTATTTTGAAACTCCACATCAGAATGTTCTGAAACTTCTTGGGTGACCATATGGGGTCGTGAACTATAACCCTGAAGTGAAATGAGCCTGAAATAACAGGGCATTTTCTTTTAAATTGAATCCAAAATCATATGTAATATGTCTCATATTGGAAACTTTGGTTGGCTTTTATTTTGAAACTCCACATCAGAATGTTCTGAAACTTCTTGGGTGACCATATGGGGTCGTGAACTATAACCCTGAAGTGAAATGAGCCTGAAATAACAGGGCATTTTCTTTTAAATTTAATCCAAAATCATATGTAATATGTCTCATATTGGAATGTTTGGTGGGCTTTTATTTTGAAAGCAAATACCACAACGGCCGTACACTTCCTTTGATGTACCCGACGAATGCTTTTATTTGAAACTAGTTCTGAGACGCTATTACCGTAATGGCTAGTATATACAGGTACGGCAAAAAACTGAGTCGGCTGGCTTGACCGCCGATCTTGATGAGTCGGCTCGCTTGACCGCAGTCCCACCCCGTACTGTATATAGTTCTCTGCAAACCTATGGTGGGACCAGGCCTTCATTGTGCATATTGTATATAGTCCTCTGCAAACCTATTCAGTGTACATACTGTATATAGTTCTCGGCAAACCTATGGTTGCTTCAGGCCTTCAGTGTTCATATTGTATGTAGTCCTTTGAAAACCTATTCAGTGTACATACTGTATATAGTCCTCTGCAAACCTATGGTGGCATCAGGCCTTCAGTGTGCATATTGTACTGTATGTAGTCCTCTGCAAACCTATGTTGGTATCATGCCTTAAGTGTGTCTTCAACAACCACACACAAAAGTTTGCACATTTACATGAATTTTGTGGAATTCATAATTCATTGTATTTGTCTAAATGCTTACTAATGCAGACTGTAGATATATTTACGAGTGACGTTTACCAACACAATGGCTTGGCCGTTACACAGCCGTAACACAGTCACCCATTATCTCTATCTCTCTCTCTCACTCACTCACACAGAGAGAGAGAGAGAATGTTCTTTTTTTGCCTTTACTATTTTGTCAGAATGCACCAGAATGCTTCGTTTGTTTGTGAAAATCACAAAAAAATCTTGTGGGGGAGGATGCCCCCAGACCCCCCTTTTTGGGTTTGGAATGCAAACGTTCAGCCCCCCCTCAAATAAATTCCGCTCGATAAGACACACGGCCCTTCAAAGACAATAAGATAAACGATGATTTAACTTGGTCTTTTTCAAAGTCCTTCTTGTGTCGACTCGTGCTATAAACAAGCCCGTCTCTCTCGTCGCGGCGTAACTGCCGTTCTCTCCTCCTTCCTCTCATTCGTCAAACGCCACGGCGAGCTGTTCGACGTTGACCTCCAACGGTGGTGAGTATAATATAGTGCCGTCGGCGCTTTGATTGGTCGCTTCTGAATCAGAAATGGGTCTCTGCGCTCCAACGGTCGAATTGGGTCCCGGTCCGAGCTGCATGTGTTTAGAAAGACAGCACGGAGACGTTTAACTCTTTGGTCTGGCGGGAGGTTTTCTCAGGTCAGGCCTGTCGCCCGCTCGGTGTAATCTATGAAGCACTTTATTCTAATGCTGAGTTTCTGGTAAATCGAGACGATTAAAGGAGCTGTAGGTAAGACCTGAGAGGTTTTATTTGAACGTGATTCATTAGGGACGTTAAAGCCATCCGTCTGCTAAAGTGAGTGAATCCCTGTGTAGGAATATTTGTTACGAGTGTACGGCTCCCGGCGAATTTCTGACCAATCAGGGCATCTCTCCCATGATTGGCTGTCAAGGCAAGAACTTCTCAGTGGTGTAGAAACATGGGGAGGGAAGGAGCAGAGACGGGAGGGTATGTTTTGTCGTGGTTTGCATCCACAATCTTTCTTTCTTCTATTCTCCATCTCTACAACTCTTGAATCTGATTGAAATGGTAGGATCGCGTTGTGTAAGCTTCACCCCAAAGGTCTTTACAGGGTCCCTATAGTGCCCGTTTAGGCTTATTTAGTCTCAGTCGCAAAGAAGAGTTTCAGCCAATATTTGGTATTGAAGCTCAGAGACAGGATATTCCAGTGTTGGACTTTCAGCCACTTCTCCCAATGTCTGCAGTCCATCTTTGAGTTAAGACGGCCCTCGTCTCACTAATCTGACTATAGATTGATTCTTAATGTAAAACAGCTCCCCCTCTTGCAGACCTGGTTTCCCGCCCAGGCTCAGTGCCTTCTCTCCCCTGACTTTTTGCTGTAACATCGTAGGACTGCTGGATCTGACAATAAGAGGCCCCTAGTCCGATTTTTCCGGAGAAAGAGAAACAACAATATATCGCTGTCGGTGCAGTAAGGATGCACACAGAAACAAGTGCCAAGCACAAACGTTCGCTAGGGTTAACCCATTCCCTGTATACAACAAAGATATCTAGGAGATGCTACACAATGCTAAGTACCATTTTAAGTGCCAGGATGCATCCACATTTTCAGATAGTTTAGTTCAATATTGTTCTCTAAAGTTCTACACTACGTCTTCGGGAACGATGTCATTTGGTGTGAAGATCGATGTCAATAAACTTTGATCATTTTAAGTTTAGTTGATGCAGCAGGGAAGTGCTTATTTTATCATTTCCTTGGTATGAATCCTTGTTTTTCCGTCTTTTTGATGCTGATTTATAAAGTGAGGGCACAGTTTTAACGTTTGGTTCAAAGCAACCTGATTTATCAGGTAAACAAGGAAAACAAGCAATTAGTGTGAAGTAGCGACGGGGGATGAAAAAATTATGTTCTTCCTGAAGTCCTGAAAACACGATTAATTGAACGGGCATTCCGACACGAAACACAGACAGTGCTCAAGGTAAAGAGCTGGGAGGAGGTGTGTGTGTGTGTGTGTGTGTGTGTGTGTGTGTGTGTGGGGGGGGGGGGGCTCGCTGTGGGGTGGACAGCAATGAACTGATGTCCTGTCTTACTTGAACCCAGCCCTCCTACACACACACACACACACACACACACACACACACACTGCTATCTCCATGTTACGGCCGGTTGGTCAACAGAATGGCTTCATGTGTGCTTTCTCAGGAATGGTTAAGGAAAGAGGTGAAGGAGAAGAGTGTTTTTTTTTTAGTGAACAGACAATCTCGCCTTAATTGTTCCTGCCTCGATGAATTGTCGGACGGCATCATCTCCTTTCCCTTCATTAGCATAAAGGATGGTCCAGTGCACTCTATGCTAAAGGAGATAAGAGAGGAAGCGTTGTAGCGCCTTTCCTTAGCATGAAGATACTTCAAACAGCTCTTATAATGGCGGCCACTTAGATACTTCCGGGTCAATTTTAGTCAGTTAGGAAACTTTCTCAAGCAAATCACAATATCAGACCCCGGCCCGGATCCACAAAAAAATGTATTTTGAGGATGGAGGATAACGAACCGTCCTTTCATAGCCAAACTTCACCCCGTAGCATTGTCATAAATCTCAACCGACACACATTTTATTAACGACGCAGATATATGCTCTGTGGCAATCCTGTTCAATCAAAAAACAATTTCTATAAAGTAGGTTATTGGGTAAAAGCAGATAACGTCGTCCCACAATCTCTGAACTGCGGCAGAAACATTTGGTTGTTAATGAAAACCAACACTTAACATGAGAAGTATACATTTTCATCATGCAATTGTAAAAAGGGTCTTATTATGCCCCCGGGTGTGCGTATGATTAGCCATTACAGGGCGTTTGCAAATCGGTCTTTCCCTATGTTTTAGTGACATCACAAGTGGGCGTGTCGACCTAGATGTATAACGGATAGATGAGCAACGTTTGCCGCAGTCCACTGGGTAGGCTGGTAGACTGCACTATCCAGCACACATCTAGGTGGACACGCCCACTTGTGATGTCACTAAAACCAAGGAAAAGACAGATTTTCAAACCAATTTTAACAGCCAATCACGCTCACACCTGGTAGCATAACATCACCACTTTAATTAATGGAAATCATGTCACCACACAAGTGCACACAAGTGCACACAAGTGCACATTGTGACCGGTAGCCTACACCCCTTTATTAATTTAAAACACAAGCCTCGTTGATGAAGTAATATTATTTTTGCACCGGGTTGTTCAAGTTAATGCAGCCTGCATTAAAATGACAAGGGAAGAACGCACACTGGGCACTGAAGTATCCATGAAGCACTCTCAGCCGTCCGTCTTCTGAACATTAATGATTCACCATGGTAGATACGTTTCCATAACAACCGCCGCTGCATAATTACTGCAGTCGTACGCAATTTGTTTAACTGTTCACCGGCCGAGTTTCACGTCGGTTGGAGTTGACGTCAAAATGCGGTTGAAACGTGGGTTTGAGGCGGGGCTGGTGCTTTTAAACGGTCGTAAAAGGGATTGAACACAATATCAATATAAATATTGCATCGCTACATGCTGGAAGATTCGCTGATGGGGCTGAAAAGCACGGTATTGCGATTCGGGGAGCTGTAAAATGTAAAATTGCACGTAACCCCTAGCGGGAAGAGGATAATGGGAAATAATCTCTCCGCAGACTGTTTGGTTGGTTACTTCTGAATTAAACGTGGATAAAGTTGTACACTGTAAAAAAGTGTGGTTGATGTACTGACACAGCGTTGTTGGTTGTTTGTTGTTTTGTTTTGTCTTCAAATTGCTAATCAAACTTGGATGTGACGCAAACAGAAAGGATGCTTCGTATTACGGTCATAGCGTTTTAATTAAAGCAGGGGTAGGCAATTTAGCTTGGAATTATTTATTTACATCCCGACAACAATCTATAAATCAAAAGCTTAGGAAAAAAAAGAAAACTTACTAAAGCACCGCATATTATTGTAATATTAATACTACTTTGAAAAGATAATTACTTGAGCCAAATGTGGTTTCTGAGGCTGCACTGGCCTGTTATAAGCACTTCATTCAGATTGTGGGGGATTTAACTGTCAAATACGTTAATATTTGCCTTGTCTGTCTCACTAGGCTGATGTTTGCTTCTTGCAGTGTTTATTTATTTCTACGTTGATGAATTAAAAATCCCCCCACCCCCCTCCCTATAGGCTTATCATTTGGCCCGAATGATATGATTGGACTGTCTGTCTACCTACAAACCTGGGAGCCAGTCATGCACAAGGCTAGGCAGAACTAATGCTAACGCAAGCAAGGTAGTCATGTGTTTTGGGGGAATGGCTTTGGAGAGAAGCCTATAGGGAGGGGGGATTTTTAATTTATCATAATAAATAAACACTGCAAGAAGCAAACATCAGCCTAGTGAGACAGACAAGGCAAATATTAACGTATTTGAGAGTGAAATCCCCCGCACCTGAATGAAGTGCATTTGGTTCATGCTCATGCGTATTCAAATCGTGTGTGTTTATATATATATGTGTGTGTGTGTGTGTGTGTGTGTGTGTGTGTGTGTCTCTGTCCATCTGTCTGTCTGTCTGTGTGTGTCTCTGTCTCTCTGTCATTGTGTGCGTGTGTCTCTGTGTGTGTCTTTCTGTGTGTGAGTCGGTCTGTCTGTATATCTGTCTGTCTGTCTGTGTCTGTTTGTCTGTCTCTCTCTCTCTCTGTGTGTGCGTGTCTGTCTGTCTGTCCGTCTGTCTGTCTATCTGTGTGTGTGTTTGTGTGTGTGTGTGTGTGTGTGTGTGTGTGTGCACCCATTCCGATGACGACTGAAAAACCAAGAGAGTAGAAAGTACCTTTTTCAAATCAATCCCTTTTTTTCCCCGAGTCAGTTCCCCTAAGACACCACACCTTCCGTCGGTCGCCCCGTTGTTCGCCCCTTTGTTTATTTATCGACGTGCCTTCGCCCGCCCGGTGACTCGCTCTTCCTCCCCAGACAGGAAGTCGTTGAGAGGGGCTCTCAACTCACCTCATCACAGATGGCCATTTAACACATCGCTGGCGCCCACAAACACCCCCCCATCCCCCCCTCGCCATGAGCAGCCGCCG
>NC_044051.1:38101257-38113757 GCF_902167405.1 Gadus morhua
TGCAACATTCGCCAGAGTGACATCCATGCATACGTACAGACACGCGTACAAACATACATATATAGGTGCAGACAGACAGGCCGACAGAAATATACACCAATATATATACACATACGTACATGCAGTACATACATACATACATACATACATACATACATACATTCCTGACAAAAACATACAATATACAACAAACAATATTTAGTACTTGCATCTATCATTTTTTTGTCATGATATTCATTTTGTAATCTATCATCGATTGATCTATTATTAAGTTAAAAAATTCTATTTAGATGACGCGGATAAATCTTTATGAAGTTCTGTTTACAAGTCGTCAGGCCGGTCAAGGTGAATTAAACCTTATTAATAGCATTTCCTAAGCTTCTAGCTAGCTATGGCTCAATCACAAAAACTATTTTGGAGGATTTTGGAGGAAGAGCTGTAATGAAGCGATAAAAAGGATGCAGGGAAACCAGAAGAAATGTGTTGCGTATTTTGACAACCGGCCTACTTGCGTTCAAACGCATTAACTTATTCTTTCCTGGTTTTTAGGATTGCGTCTGGGACGGTTTGGTTTAATAGGGGTGGACTGTCTCGCCGGCTTTGAGCTGTGCAGAATTACAGAACGGCCGGCGGAATGGCCCATTCCACCGCAATCCACAATGAATTACATCGATAAATTAATTAGGGCTGAGTCCGAATCTACCCGGCCTCAATCTGAAAGATGCGCACTGTGAATGGACTTTATCTCTTCACCGAATATTTGGATATTCGTTTGGACATCTAGTGAAGTTTGTTAGCGCTTGGCACTTGGATGTTCTATGAACATCCTTACTGTACCGACAGCGATATATTGTTGTTTATCCCTTATTTTAACTCGTTTTTGGATAAAAGCGTAAATTCATGAATACATACGTTAATAATACCAACAAAGGAAGTAGTATCCTGAATTCACCTTTTATTTTCAAAAGCAACATCAAAGTTCCCATTTCCACCTGCTACTCTCAACCTTTCTCTGTTGCTGGTGGTGTATTATTTCGATAATATAGTGCATCTTTTTCTTCACATTTGCTCATGACGGGTGTCGTTTCTGATAGTCTGACAGTCAGACAGTCTTTATATATATAGCCACTGTCTGGACACCTTCTCTCCCTCCTCCTGGTCGGGAGATACGGCCATGCTCAGTATTCACAGCGGGTAGAAATTAATCCGTAGAGTTTTCTTTCTTTGTCGGCGGCTTGTCCTTATAATCCCCCCCCCCTCACCCCCCACACACGCACACTGCGGGTCCAAGGCAATGAAGAACTCTGACACTAGCTGGGGGTTGTTAAGAGTCTCTCACTCTTTGTCCCTCTAATTCTCTCTCTCTCTCTCTCTCTCTCTCTCTCTCTCTCTCTCTCTCTCTCTCTCTCTCTCTCTCTCTGTCTCTCTCTCTCTCTGTCTATCTGTCTCTCTGTCTCTCTGTCTCTCTCTCTCTAGTTTCTATAAGTGCCGACACCTGGCATCGTTAGGGCCCTGGAAACGGAACGGGGCGTGTGTGTGTGTGTGTGCGTGTGTGTGTGTGTGTGTGTGGGAGAGGGGGGTTGCCATGTGCATAGTACAAACACAAATGTGTGTGTACAAAGCAAGCTCACGGGCATTCACACATTCACAACCTCGTTCCCACACACACACACACACACACACACACACACACACACACACACACACACACACACACACACACACACACACACACACACACACCGACACAACGTGAAGAACACATACTGTAGGAAGCACACTCAGTCACAAACACATACATGCATTGGGCTCACGCACACACAACCAGACGTCACAAACGTCGAACGGAAAGGAACACAAAGTTTAAACTCCACCGCCGATTCTTTGTATAGTTGTATTTCATTATTTCGTTTTTGTAAAAGAACGGCTGATATCCTGACCTCTGTAACCTCATAGCTAGCTGGCATAACAAGGAAAAGCGAGACGCCTCGAAGCATGAGAGTAGCGATAGGTTAATAATCTCTGTTCAGTATCGTATTTTCAAGTCTCTCAGAGACTTCTCTGTAACAATATATTCTCACCACCATTACAATGGAAAAGTACTGTTGAACCTGCACTCCAACTCTGAGTAGTTTGGTAAACGAATGCAGTCTAAGTTCTGAAGTTCACTGTTCGTTACCTCATGGCATAATCTTATAAGTAATGTTTGTATTGTATTTAATAATAATAATTGATCCGTTTTTATAGCGCTTTTCTAAATTATAAAATTATAAATATTTAGTCAAATTGATGGGTAAGGCAAGGGAATGTAAAAGGCACTCTGATTGGCTTAGAACACAGCCAATGAGGCGCAGTGAATCAGCAGCGTTAGGAGAGTAGAGCTAGGGTCGATATCACAATACGGCCAAAATTCGACTTTTAGACAATTAAACTAAAAGGCTAACGAAATGTCTGCGCAACCACACTCAAAACATGTTCTTACGGGTTCCATGCACCACAGTTCTGAAAAACCCTGGCCCCCGGTCCTTCTGATTCAAAATGTCCGCCGCCCCAGTGTTGCTGGCTCTGCAGTGTGTCACCAGGCCACTGACCTGCTTCGTCAAACGGTCGCAGCGCTCTCTCAGCTGAACGCGCAGGTCGTGCCGTTCCCTCAACACCTGGCCCGAGGCATCGGCGCCAGCGGCCCTGACCAGCTGTGAGTGTTTTTTTCTCTCTGTCGTCACGGAGGGTGGGTTAAGATTTAAGCGAGGGCTGGGGCCTTCCCGGTGTTTTCATTAGCTCGGGCCTGCTACCGTTCAGACGGGGGTTTTTGTTATTTATTGTCCGGGTTACGGGGTTAAACCCAGGCCAATAAACTAAATGCTCTTCGTCAGACCCACACGGAAGGAGGCTTCAGGTGGTCGTTTACACCGGTGGTGCACGGAGGCGTTAAGGGGAATATGAGTGAGGCCGCACACAGATTCAGTGGTATTTGTTGACGGCATTTTTTTAAACATAAACAGAGTTTTTCCTCTATGCGGCTAAATGTCTGTAACGTGTTTTGTGGTTTGGTAACGCGACGCTTGGCGCATGTAACGCCTCTAGAACACGGATGAATTAAGAACGAACATATAATCTCCCTTATCCACTAACTACTATTCACTGGACTATTTTACACTTGGAATAGACAGTAAATATCCAGTATAATTTAAACAGAAGCATGAGTATGAGCTCTTCTTCATAAGGCTAGGTTGACTATCATTTGAAATGGCCGCATATTTGCTGCAATTTCAAATATACGTGTAAAGGCAGTAAAATTGGCAGCAAACAGCAAATTCACTGGCACAATTCTAACAGGGTCCAAAAGGGATTTGTCTCTTGTTTTGACTACCGTCCATACTTTTTTCCGGAACACGGCCCCATGGGAGACAGTAGAAGGGGCTTAACCTTAAGGAACTATAGATTTCAATAGCCCATTGGGTGATGATGCTAAAAGCGTTAGGGTGTTGAATAGCTGAAGTTTAAATCGAAATAATCATCGGAAATTAATCATTGTCTGCCAATACGTATGACAGGTATTGACGACAACAAGATCAAAGTGATCTTGATCGGTGGCGCATTCGAAGACGGTTACCGGGGAGATTGCTGTTTGGAATACACAGCCTGCACGTGGCTTTATGAACGCGCGATTTAGTGAAAGTATGATTACATGAACTGTGGGAGCATTAGGCGCTGGGACTCGATGCGCTTTCATACAGGTGTCACTCACAAAACACATTTTAATAGGCCTATATGGGGCGGCATGTGGCTCAGGAGGTGGAGCGGGTTGGCTGGAAACCGGAGAGTTGCCAGCTTGATCCCCGGCTCCTCCTAGCGTGAGAGTATTGAGGGGTCCCTGAGCATGGTATGGGAGAAATTAACCATTACTTTTGTATTAACTCTGAGTGTTATCAGGCCTATATACATCAGGCATATACATTAATGGTGGAAAGTAGAGAAACCACCTCTGGACTCAGAGCAAGGGCCTCATAAGGCGCCAAGGAGCCTGGGGCCCAAGCTACTGACATCCTCCTATTATTTAGATTAACTTCAGGAGATGAACACATACCTAAAGGAATGTAAGGCTGACCGTCCATGCCATATAAGGCAATTCTGAGCATATACCAGGACTGTCATATTACATGCGAAACAGCTCAGTTTGAACGTATAAGTGAGACCGGGATCGGAGCCCCCGTCAGTGTCTTTGCAAACCTCACTCGGCGTTGTTGTTGCTAGTTCGTGGGTAACAATAAAGTCTCTGTCGATACTTTTTCCGGACTCCCCGATTCCTCATGTTTATAGTTAGTTGAAGTGATAGGTAATTCGATGATAATTTGCTACAACAGTGGCACCTCACCTTAACTGCTCCCGACGAGCTGGTTTGTCGCCTTGCGTGACTGACACCGCCGTCGGTGTGTGAATGAGTGTATATGAACGGTTGAATGTGAGGCAATATTGTAAAGCGCTTTGAGTGGCCGCTGGTTAGAAAAGTGCTGGATGTGAATGCAGTCCATTTATCATATTTGTCTCAATCAAGGAAATAGTAAAACTCTGTCTATAATAAATAAACTCTGACAACTGCTGTGCTTCCCGATTCATATCCGGGCAAGGAAATGTAGGAATAGGAAATATCTTCTACACCTCACCCTTTCTTAGCCTACAGTGTATAGATTGACTGGGTTGGTAGGCTTGTTATGTAGCTCGTGCGGGGAGTATCAAAGGGAAGCCTAATGTATGCCATGCAGAATGACATGTTAAGAGAGAGGAGATCGCCGATGCCTTGTGATGACTACGGTCAGACTCGCTCGGCCACACTGCATCCAGCCGCTAAGATGCAGAGATGATGATGATGATGATGGTGATGATGATGATGATGATGATGATGATGATGATGACGATGATGGCTTTAGATATTTCGCTGAAAGGCAGGATGAATGAATGGTCAGAGAAAGAGGATTCCTCTTTAAAATAAGTTCACACACACACACAGACAAACACACACACACACACACACTCCCACGCGCACTGGTACACACACACGTACAGAAGCAGACGCACGCACGCACACACACAAAAACACACACACACACACACACACACATACACTTGCACTAGTACAGGCACTCGCACTGATACACACACGCATGCAGTGGTACACACGCACACACAAACACACTTGCACAAACACTCTAAAACCATCACGAATCCGAAAAAGATGACGGTAAATGTTTTATAGATTTCGCCACGGAGAGGAGAGGAAATGAGGAGAGTCGAGGAAGGGAAGATGAATGAACAGGCAGGAAGGTGGGATCCTCTTTGAATAGTTATCTGCCGCTCAACGTGTGAGGGATATGGAAATATCTCTGATGTTATTGACAGTGCTGCAGCTGTCAGCACCACAACTACTGGCTATTTCGATGGGGGAGAAAAATACATTATGTGGCGCTGGATTGAGTCTTGATTAAAAATATAATATCGCAGAGGAGCAATTTCAAGATTTATTTGAAAGGATTTTGTGTCCGATACGGTTAGTGTACGCACAGGCTTTCCGAGTCTGTGCGGTGGTGTGGGTGTATATTTCTTTGTGTTGTGTCTTGTCTCTCTCGTGTGTGTGTGTGTGTGTGTGTGTGTGTGTGTGTGTGTGTGTGTGTGTGTGTGTGTGTGTGTGTGTGTGTGTGTGTGTGTGTGTGTGTGTGCAATGAAGGATGCAACGTATCCGATTTTTTATTTTGAAATATAACAAATTGTAATTCTGGCTGGTATCTTGGTCGAGACACGCTCATACACTCACTCACTCACTCACTCACTCACTCACTCACTAACTCACTCATGCGCACACACACACACACACACACACACACACACACACACACACACACACACACACACACACACACACACAGGACAAACTTTTATATGAACCTCCCTCCATCATTTTTTTCAAATTATACCTGTACACCATTTAGCCTGAGAACCGGCATGTTCTCTTTGAGGATGAGTTAAAAATGCGCACACACTAATCATTTAACACGAGTCAAACATAGCGTCAGTATGGATTGACACGGTCCAAACTAAAAATTAGTTTGATCCTGCAATGTGTTACTAGGGTTTCAGTCCACATAGGAGCAAAAGAGAAGGAGCGAGGGAGAGAGAGAGGGAGAGAGAGAGGGAGAGGGAGAGGGAGAGGGAGAGGGAGAGAGAGAGGCAAGGAGAGGGAGAGAGAGAGGCAAGGAGAGAGAGAGAGAGAGAGAGAGAGAGAGAGAGAGAGAGAGAGAGAGAGAGAGAGAGAGAGAGAGAGAGAGAGAGAGAGAGAGAGAGAGAGAGAGAGAGAGAGAGAGAGAGAGAGAGAGAGAGAGAGAGAGCAGGGGCTCCTTGTGATGTTATCATAGCGCCGGGTGTCTTTGGTGCGTAGCCGAGCTAATGGGCCAGGTGTAGGCGCCACCTGGCCCACTCCGGGGCCCCTCAATCGGGGGGGGGGGGGGGGTAGCAGGTGGGGGGAGGGGGGCGGAGCCAGCCGTGCGGCACCAGAGTCTGCCTCTCAGCAAGCGAGCGGCTGGCGCCATTCGTTTAAATATTCCCGCCAAAATGGTCCGTACTTTAATCCCGCCGAAATGGATTAAAGAGGAACCTCATCTAGAAACTAAGGGTTTCGACCAATCACGACGCGGCGTTAAGCTATGCGGTCGCATCGCAGTCGTCTGCAGTGTTGGTTTTTCATGAGGGGGTGGGGGGGGTTCGGAATTTCTTCGTCGCCGTGTCCGTGATTGGTCGAAATCCGTCGCACCGTGGAACCGGTTACCTTAGTTACCGCGGTGACCTTGGAGGAGGTTAAGTCGTGCAAGCGCCCTAAGGGACGGTGTCTCTCTGTCTTAAGACACGTCTTAAGACACTAAACCAGCAGTACCGATAACCGTGTCAGGGGCTGCTCTGAAGACTCTTCTTATTATTTTCTTTCTCTTTCTTAACAGCCTACATACAACAGACTGACATAGAGACAGACGTACAGACTTTCCTCTACATCTTGCTCTAGGATGCCTACAGGTCGATGCCTGAATTTGAACTGGGAGGCCCTAGCTTTGGCATAGTTGCATTATGCAATTGTGTGTGTCTGTGTGTGTGTGTGTGTGCGTCTGTCTGTCTGTCTGTCTGTGTGTCGGTCGGTCGCTCGGTCGTGTGTGTGTGTGTGTGTGTGTGTGTGTGTGTGTGTGTGTGTGTGTGTGTGTGTGTGTGTGTGTGTGTGTGTGTGTGTGTGTGTGTGTGTGTGTTAATTTATATGTGTATGTGTATATATATATATATATATATATTTATGTATGTGTTGGTGTGCGTGGGTTTGTGTGCGTATATGTGCTTATTAAGCCGAATTCCCCTGCCTCCCCCTCCCACACAACACTCATCCACACAAACAGCATCATGTGTGGACTCCAGTGCCCAAAGCTACAGCCACACTAGTGTGTGTTTCCACTCTGCAGTGCGGTGCGGTGAGCTAGGCTAGGCTCGCGCTGCGGGCTAGGCTAACACCGCTGGCTCCCTGCCCGTTGCTGTGAGCTAGGCTAGGCTCGCGCTGCGGGCTAGGCTAACACCGCTGGCTCCCTGCCCGTTGCTGTGAGCTAGGCTAGGCTCGCGCTGCGGGCTAGGCTAACACCGCTGGCTCCCTGCTCTGTGCTGTGTGCTAGGCTAGGCTCGCGCTGCGGGCTAGGCTAACACCGCTGGCTCCCTGCTCGTTGCGGTGAGCTAGGCTAGGCTCGCGCTGCGGGCTAGGCTAACACCGCTGGCTCCCTGCCCGTTGCTGTGAGCTAGGCTAGGTTCCCGCTGCGGGCTAGGCTAACACCGCTGGCTCCCTGCTCGTTGCTGTGAGCTAGGCTAGGCTCACGCTGCGGGCTAGGCTAACACCGCTGGCTCCCTGCTCGTTGCTGTGAGCTAGGCTAGGCTCGCGCTGCGGGCTAGGCTAACACCGCTGGCTCCCTGCTCGTTGCTGTGAGCTAGGCTAGGCTCGCGCTGCGGGCTAGGCTAACACCGCTGGCTCCCTGCCTGTTGCTGTGAGCTAGGCTAGGCTCGCGCTGCGGGCTAGGCTAATACCGCTGGTACCCTGCCCGTTTAATTCATTCAAACACTTTGAACACTCGAGCCCAGCAGCGTAGCCCTGGCTGAGAGGGAGTACGGGAGGGGAGAGGAAGCAAGAGGTACGCCCTGGGGGTGTGTCGAGGAGAAAGATGCATCGCCATGGTTACACCCTCCCCCCTCACCTCCTGTCCCCCCCCACCCCTCCTTCCCCTGCTCGCTCAGATGTTTTGGTTCTATCGAAAAAATAGTTGATAGTATGTGGTGGTTGCGTGTTGTGATTTTGAGGCTTTGGGGGGGGGGGGGGGGAGATGGTCGACTGGGTACTGGAGGGGTTGCCTGTTTGACTCCTCCATTGCGGATGTCTTCTTGAGCAAAGCACCGAATCCCGAAATCCTCTTCTCTAAAAAAAAAACGAGTAGGCCTATACAGTGCATTTCTTCAACTTTACCTTTGTGTGTGTGTGTGTGTGTGTGCGTGAGTGTGTGTGCCAGTGTGTGTGTGTGTGTGTGTGTGTGTGAGTGAGTGTGTGCCTATGTGTGTGTGTGGGCTCAAGTTTACACTCATGGTCCCTCTGAAGCTGTGTTCTATGTTGGCGCCGGAGCGAGCCATATTTCACACATGACTCCAGGTTAATATGGAGCGCATTCAAACTCTGGTCCACGGTGTGAGGCGCTGTAATGTGAACGTACACTTGTTTAAATATTTACGACCACAGAGGAGAAGTTGTGTGTGCAGTTGTGTGTGTGTGTTTGTGTGGGTCTGTGTGCAGTTGTTTTGTTTGTGTGAGTGTGTGTGTGTGTGAGTATGCTTGTGTGTGTGTGTGTGTTTGTGTGTGATTTACGCAAGCAATAAGTGTGTGTGTGTGTGTGTGTGTGTGTGTGTGTGTGTGTGTGTGTGTGTGTGTGTGTGTGTGTGTCGACACAGCGGTCAAGTGTTCCTTCCAGGCTAAAACTAACCCCAGAGCGTCGAAACACAACACAACACAACGACGCACACTCTCCCCTACGCACACACCTGCCAAACAACACACCAACGCACACTCCGTACACACACGCACCTGCCAAGCAACCCAAAGACACACACTCCCTACGCACACACCTGCCAAACAACCCAAAGACACACACTCCCTACGCACACACCTGCCAAACAACCCAAAGACACACACTCCGTGCGCACGCACCCTCCATACACACACACACTCTGTATACACACACACTCCGTACACACACACACCTGCCGAGCCTCTTAGCCCTGCAGAACAGCTGACCTGTGAGTCCCTGCCCTCTGCCTTTAAATCATCAGCACGCGTTCCCTCTACGAGCGGGGCCCCCGACCTCACGAGGGCGGCCCCCGGTCCGGCCAGATGGCCGAGCCGTCTGGGGCGCGACCCGAGCAGGACAAGTGGCGAGCGGGGGGGGGAATTCTAAATGTTTATTCCACCGAAGCAGAGTGTTTGTGTGTGTGTGTGTCTGTGTGTGTGTGTGTGTGTGGGTGTGGGTGTGGGTGTGTGTGAACCACAGAATGCAAATCGCTACGGTTAAACTTTGTGCCATGCCGATTTAAACTAATGAACAACCTCTACGTGAATGAATAAAACTGTTCTCCCTCTCTCTCTCTCTCTCTCTCTCTCTCTCTCTCTCTCTCTCTCTATTCTTTCGCTCTCATCTTCTCGCTCTCTCCCTATTCGCTAACTCTCACTCTCTCTTCTATCCCTCTTTTCTCTTATTTTTCTCTTTTATTTTCCTCTCTTTCTCTTATTTCTCTACCTCTCTTTTCTCTCTCTTCTCATTTTCTCTCTCTCTTTTCTCTCTCCTCCCCCCCTCCCACCTACTCCTGCTCCAGGAGTTCAACCTCGATAAGAGCGATAGCAAGACGCTGTTGAAATCCAAAATGGTGTCCGTCGGGTGAGCGGTGGTTATGATGAGGCTGACGGCAGGGACGACCGGTCGGCCGCCCAGCGCTGTTAGGCTGTTAATAATAAGGTGCCACGGCGGATAACGTTCATAAATACGCAACAGAATCGACTCCGAGGGACCGAGTATTGATTTCAGAGTCGTTGTCCGCATCGATTCGGTCCACCGCAAAGATCTTCCCGCCGTAAACAGGTCGGTCTGTTTACAGACAAAGAGGACGGAATCGGCCTAGTTCAGACACCTATACCCCAAAACCCCGGCCCCTCCAACCCCCTTTGTACCTCCACCCCCACCTAACTCCACCCCCCCCATCTACCTCCGCCCACTTCCCGCCCTCAACCCCCCCCCCTTCCCCTGCTTCTGTCTCACGAGTGGCGGTCTTTAAACCCCCCGCTGCCACAGGTGTGTCACAATCCACGGAGAAGCCAGGAGCCACGCTCTTCCTCCATCACACCCTCGTCCCAATCGCTCTCCTCTCGCCCTCCCCCCCCCCCCCCCCCCCCCCCCGGAGCCAAGACAAGGTGGCCAAGAGTTATCACGCAGTCAGCTTTACGAGTCCCCGTCTGCAGGCGTCGCAAGGGTGATAAACCAGGGCCAGCCGCCGAATGGAGATCGGGGCGGGGGGGGGGGATGCTGGGAGAGTACCGGAAAAGTGATGGGAAATTGGTGAGCGGGCATGTCGCCGTGACGACGGAAGATGGAGGCGGGAGGGAGGATGGGGGGGGGGGGGGGGGGGGGTGAATGAATTGAAGAAGAAGAAGGAAAAGTTAATTTTGCGGCGGTGGGTTGTTTAGACGGATTGTTGCCGTGATTTATAACACAGGGAGGTTCGGCGGTCCCTCCAGAGGAACGGTTTTCCCACCTGGGAACGCCGCCACGCACGCTCCCAAAATAACCCGCAACGCAAAATGCATATGCTAGGCAAATGTGGTCCCGCTAACGAGAACAAGCTCCTCTTTATGTTTGAGTAAAAAAAATGAAAATCCCCCTTTTGTGAAGTTTCTGCTTCAGTAGCTGGGGCGGCATGCGGCTCGGTTGGTAACCGGAAGGTTGTTAGTTCGATCCCCGGCTCCTCCTAGCTGAGTGTCGAGGTGTCCCTGAGCAAGACACCTCACCCTGACTGCTCCTGACGAGCCGGCTCTCGCCTTGCATGACTGACACCAACGTCGGTGTGTGAATGTGTGCATGAATGGGTGAATGTGAGGCAGTATTGTAAAGCGCTTTGAGTGGCCACTGAGTAGAAAAGTGCTGTATAAATCCAGTCCATTAACCATTGACCATTTAACTATGTAAGTTCTATACGGTTTTTCAATCAGGATTTGCAACGTTCTTACATGAATGAGGCATAATTATTAGTTTCAGCCAGCTGTGCTTCTTTAAATCAATTAATCCGTCGTTCTTTTTGCACCCATGTCAAATCAATCAGAGTCCTGTTTTAACATTCCTAACCACGCCATCATCCGAATTGCAGAGTTTCGAGTCCAAAACGCTATAATTTGCCACTGTTAAAAGTAACATAAAAGCATTCTTCTCTGGCTGAGGGTCATTTTCAAAGAAATGTTCTTCCTTTGGAAAGGTGTGAGTTTCAGTTTGCAGATTTATATGCACAAACAATGATCCATGTGTGTGTATGTGTGTGTCCGCTAGCTAACATTGTCGAGCTAATAGGCGTTTCTGAATATGAGCAGCTTCAAGCCCAGGGCATAATCCTGAGACTTTAATTGAATCAAAAGCCACCGCTTGTATTTATGTAATTATTATATTACGTTTTGATCCTCCGAAATTAATGTTGCAACCTACGGGTGATTTATCTGTGTATTTTAGTGAGATGGCTTTGTTTATGTGGACTTCATTTGCATAGTGTTTGTGTATGCTCTAGGGGCGAAGGGTGGAAGGGTAGTGTTTGTCTTCTGTCACTATAGAATCAACCGTGGCTGGTACCACTACCACTTGAAAACTTGACACTAACACTTTACGCTTACACTTTACACTAACACTTTACGCTTACGCTTTACACTTCAACTTTACACTTTACACTTACACTTTACTACAATTTACTTCATTACTTATTTGTGCTTATTACCACTTTAACAATTACGTTTGTCTATTATTTCTTACTTTATTTTATTTTTATTAATATAATTTATTACTGTGATCTATGATGCTGCTACTTAATTTTTTTTTTTTTTTAAATGTTGACATATTTTTACTTTTACTAATCTTTATTTAGTTCATCCTGTATTGTTGCTGCTACGTAACTGTTGAGGAACCAAGCCTAAGGGTTTTACTCTTGTACAATAAGATGTAATAAAAGTAGCTTCTGATTCTGTCTCACATGCAGGTACAGGGTTCGATTGCCCGATGTCCGCAGTTTATACTGTAGGCATCCTTTAACAAGATCAGCTAAATCCTCTCCAATCGTAAAGACATGGATCTGAATTCATTGATAGAGGAAAAATAAAAAAATAACAATGCTTAGTTGCTTAGCATCTTATCCTAGCTAAC
>NC_044051.1:38118757-38216257 GCF_902167405.1 Gadus morhua
GGCAACTGCTCTACCTCCTGAGCTAAGCTGCTCTACACCGTTGATGCGTGCACAGTTTGCTCCTCACGTGGACTGGTCATTGATTCACTCGTTCATTTTGTATATTTGTTTATGATCCACCTGTACATGTCTTTTCCGTTTATCCGTTTCCATTCCATACATTCATCTGTTCACTCTCCTTTGCTCCAGCACTGGTTTTCAACACCAGTCACTGCCATGTATTTTGTGTATTTGACTGACAGGTCCTCAAAGCAGTCATGACATTATGCTTAGTGGTCCGATTCAACATCAGTTGAACAATATCTATTTGCCCAGCTATTATTTGTCTATAGGGATAACTGAAACGTGGTTAGTCCTGACATGTTTAGTGGTTGTCTTTCGTTTGAATTTGCTTTAAAAAATAAAGTAACTAAAAGTATGGAAGGAAAACTGATGGTAAATCTAAAATAGACTGTTTTAATGAGTAAAATTGTGCGTTATTTTGGAAACCATGAACAACCCCATCCTAAGTGAAATGCGGTGTTATGGTAATTAAGCTAATCACAGGCATCAGTTTAAGGCAGCTATTTTTAATACAGTCAGTGCAGTTTATACTTAAATGTTTATTTGTTACTTTTTCTTTGTTTTAAGGATCAACTGTGGTTAATACATGAAAATCTTTTTCTTCAAAGTGTTTTTGACATTGGGTAATTCAGATTATTTTATTTTTTTGAACTTACTATTATGAATGGTACTTTGGATGGGGAAAGTTTTACCATCTCAATAACAATATAATTCAAAGTGGAATTTGCATTGTAGAACTCCTAAGAATGAAGATCCAAAACTATATATGCGTAAGGCTCATATTATATTGAAACACTTGCAAAGATTGTGTTTTTGTGCTTGCGACTGTCACACTTGCACACTTAGGGTTTTGATGGCATGCCTCGGAGACGAGAAGTTTGTTTCTTAATTAAGTGTGTGTGTGTGTGTGTGTGTGTGTGTGTGTGTGTGTGTGTCTGTGTGTGTGCTTGTGTTTGTGTGTGCCCGTGCATTTAATTTGGAGTCCATTAAAACACGATTTCCATTTTAAAGACCATCTCCTTTTCACATCTTGTGAAATCCTTTTCTTTTTTTTTGTTCTTGTCATTATCCGAAGCCAAAGACTGTGAGAGAGAGAGAGAGAGAGAGAGAGAGAGAGAGAGAGAGAGAGAGAGAGAGAGAGAGAGAGAGAGAGAGAGAGAGAGAGAGAGAGAGAGAGAGAGAGAGAGAGAGAGAGAGATTTGTAAAAGTTTTGAGTGTCTGTGCAGCAGAAAAGTAAGAGCAGATTATAAGACGTATTGTATACTCACACAAACACACGCACACACACAGACACACCTGTCTTAACAAAGTTTAACAAATTAGAGCTAAAATAGGGTTGTGGGAGACTTGGTGCATGGTAATGCGTGTCCGATTAATCTCCACACCACTTGTTGCGGCCTCTGTCGCGTTCGTCCTTCCGTCTCCCTCGACATTCTCTCTTATCTCTCCTGCCCTCCTCTCCTCTGCACGGCTGTTGTATTTCTCTTCCTGGCTCATCGCTCTTCTCTCGTCTCTCACCACCCTTCCCACATCCTCTGTTTCTGTCTCTTTCGCCCTCTCTTCTCCCACCCACACCTCGACTGTTGCCTTTGTTGCGTGTCTCTCTTGTTCTCAGTCCTCGTCTTGGCTGGCCACTACTGCGGCGCTCTCTCTGCGTTTCACTCCACCTCTCCTCCATCACATTACGTCGATGTCTCTCTCCTCTCCTGGTTCCACTGTGTTTGTTCCTGTTGTTTTGGTTCATCTGTGGCTCTCTCTCTCTCTCTCTCTCTCTCTCTCTCTCTCTCTCTCTCTCTCTCTCTCTCTCTCTCTCTCTCTCTCTCTCTCTCTCTCTCTCTCTCTCTCTCTCTCCCCCCCCCACATTCTCTGTTGTACTAATCAATTTATTAAAATGTTTAACGTTGAACTGTTAACCTTTTCCATCTATTTCTGTGTGTAAAATAATATAGACTGAGGCAACCTAACTTAGTCTATGTGGAGTATGTGTGGACGATGGCTGGTCGAAGCAGCCTCACCTGGCCTGAGTCACGCTGATTGGACTCTGGGGCTGGGTGAGGCCGCACACCTGTTGCTCGTTGAGCAATCAGTGTCCAACAGGTTATACCAGCCGTCGCAACACACAATCTGTAAGAGATCTCCTGCATGGCAATGAGGAGCGCCAGTATAATGTATCATTGGCTGCAAAACGTACAATAAACCGGCGTTTAACACCCAACAACCTGCGTCATTGTCTGGAGGAGCCGAGTAAAAGTCCCCTGGGTGGCGTGTAGCATGTGCGTGCGTTGCTACAGGCTGCCTTCACGACTCCTGGGGTCGATAAAGTGCAGTTTGGGCGGATGGACAAGGCAAACGAAGACATTATTCAGCGAGTTCTGTGTCATTGCGGATCTGAGCCAAGGGTAGAGTCTCCTTAGCACACTGAAGATCGCTCCAGGAGTAAGAAGATCGCTGCATGAGGATGGCTGCAAACTTCTTCGCTGGACTGGTCAGTGTTTTTTAAGAGGAATGTATAGTTTTACATTTAAACTCCTCCCTGTTCAGATCTGGCTATTTATCTACAACCTCATGGATCATGTTTGGACATTTCTTTAGCTCCTGGGATGAGCAAGGAGCTAAAGCAATGTCCAAACATGATCTAGTTTAAAAAAAGGTTCAGAGCAATGACTTTCAAAAGGTACAGGGATGAGGGACAGAAGTAAGAAGGAAAATATAAAGAAATAAATAATTATAATAATAATAATATACATGAAATAATATATCAAATATAGTATAAAGAGAGATTATGAGGAATACAGGAAGTATATATTGATAAATATTAATTATTGAACTGTGGAAAAGGGGTAGGATTAAATAAGTGTTACACTTCTTCCTACTCCTTTTCAGACATATCAATTGAATGTATGTAATTTTTTTCTTTTGTGAAATAATTGGCACATCGCTTTTGTTTATTGTAGTGTCATGCTTTTTATTTTGTTTGGTGTTATTTGCGATGCTTGATTTGTATTTTGATACGCCTGAAATAAATGAAATCAATAAATCAATCAATCAAACCTCATCAATTGGGCCGGTAAGGAGAGATGATGTACGTATTTTGAGGTTAAATCGAGAACTGAACAGCATATCCACAGTATGTAGCATTTTGTAGTACCTTGTAGTGTTCTTCGGGTGGTTAGGGGTCGTAGTGGATTGCCGTTTCAGTCTCTCCGCCTCTGTGGGAAACCTGCATTTGTCCAATCCCAAGGGGATTCCACCTTTACCTCTATTCTTGTGAAATATGTCTTGAAACTTATCCCACATCCATTTGCCCTTGAAGCGTGAAGATGTTGACCTACAGCAAGCCTCATCCCCTGCAATAGTACAAGTTTGTTTATGCAAAGGCTTACTCCGACACTCCACAAACCATGTACCCTCTGACGCCTGAATGAGTCCAAGGACAGTTCTCCCTCTCTGGAAACAATCTAGCAGGCCATTAGCCCTCAAACTGGTGTCCGCTCCATTATAGTGATGGGCGGACCGACTCGTTTCACAGAACCGCTTTCTCCAAGTTAATACGTTTAAATGTGTCTGACTTTCCTGTTCCTGCACTCGCCTCTCATGCATGAAGAGAAGATATCGGCGGCTGGCTCTGCTAGTTCGCGGAGCACCACTATAATGTCAATAATGTCGTTGTAAAAAATTGTTTTGTGTATATTTTCTGAGGCATTGAATGGAGTATTGCTTCACTGAGACATCAACCAACGTCAGCAAAGTACGTCCTTATGTCAATCTTTTGTCTCTTTGGAGATGTTTTTAACTATTCGATAACGAACCCTAGTTAGGTTAACTAGGTAAGTTAGGTTACCTGATTAGGTTAGGTAACCTTGGGTTGCTACAAAGCCCGTTAACCATGGGGAGCCAAGTAGTGAGTTTTGCTGTCACTTCTTTCACTAAACTTATGTGTTTTTGCGTGAATATGTCGGCAGTATTGCGTGACGTCACAGGTTAAGCTAACGGCAAAAAGCCTGAATTCAAAACCTTTCTGGACGATTTATGAAGTGCCAATACGACCAGTACAGTGTGATTCATCACTCTGTGGTTAGGCTACCAATAATCACACACTGCACTTAGTTTAATGGTTCGCCTCAGTTTTCAGATATGTGCACACACACACACACACACACACACACACACACACACACACACACACACACAAATATAATTGCAGACACACACACACACCAACAAAAATAACTAATCAAAAACTTGAATACACACATGCAAAAACACCACACGAGTATAAATAACCAGACGTATAAACACACAAACACAAACCAGTATATGCACTCACACACCTTCACACACACTAACAGACAAGTACACACATACATACACACAGGCTGATAAATTATAGATCACAGATCCCCTCTGATGTTTTGCAAAAGAAAACACCACTGTTACTACCGAGGCAAACAGAAATACACACAGGCACGCACACACTCACCCAGTACACAACACGTACAGACAAACACTGACGCGCACAGAAACACGCAAACACACACATGATATTTGATTGGACGGATACAGCAGAGGACGTGTGTGACAGAGAGGATGCGATATGAACGTGTGCTGAGAAAGAACCAGGAATCACTATCTTCAAAAAGAGACAGAATTCAGCATGGCAGGACAAGTTATCTCTCGCTCTCGCTCTCTCTCTCGCGCCACCTCGCTCGATCTCTCCCCTCTTTCTCTCGCTCTCTTGCTCGCTCTCTCGCTGACTCTCACTTCCTCTCTCTCTCTCCCCTCTTGCTCCCTCTTGCATTCGCTCTCTCTCCCTTGCTCTCTCTCTCTCTCGCTCTCTCTCACTTAATCCCTCTCTCTCGCTCTCTCTCTTTTAGTCTCTCTCACTCTCTCTCTCTCTCTCTCATTTTTTCTCTTGCTATCTCTGTTGCTGTCTCGCTCTTGCTCTCTCTCGCTCTTTTTCTGTCTCTTCCCCGTTCTCTCTCTCTCTCTCTCACTCTGGCTCTCTCTCGCTCTGTCTCTCCCGCCCTCTCTCTCTCTCTCTTTCGCTCTCTCTCTCTGATTCTCTCTCTCTCTCTCTCTCGCTCTGTCTCTCCCGCCCTCTCTCTCTCTCGCTCACTCTCTCTGGTTCTCTCTCTGTCTCTCTCTCTCTCGCTCTGTCTCTCCCGCCCTATCTCTCGTTCTCTATCTTGCTCTCCCCCGCTCTCTTTCTCATCCCCCACTTCTCTTCTTTAGATACAGGCCAGTGGTTGCTGATCTCTCCCCCTCTTGACTGAAGGTCCAGGCTGAGATCTGTGGAGAGGTCGGTGTGTGTGTGTGTGTGTGTGTGTGTGTGTGTGTGTGTGTGTGTGTGTGTGTGTGTGTGTGTGTGTGTGTGTGTGTGTGTGTGTGTGTGTGTGTGTGTGTGTGTGTGTGTGTGTGTGTGTGTGTGTGTGCGTGCGCGGGGGGGGGGGGGTTGGTAGCTGACATTACAACAAGGTAGAGAGGGTGAATGTGTAAATCACAGAATTTGTTAGGTGTTATGAACTGACGGCCACGCAGCCAGCATAGCAACCACCGCATGTAACGTATCATAGTATAGCAGCCAAGTCTGACTAGTTCGGTGTCAAAATGGAGACAGGCTGGAGGGCACAGCCCTTTGTAGAAACTGATTGAGATTCATGATGTTGTCAAGAAAAAACTGTTTGTGTGCATACGTGTTGTATCCATCTTTCTAACTCTATATATATATATATATATATATATATATATATATATATATATATATATATATATATTTATACCACGGTCTGCGGGAATACTCGATTCTGATTGGATGCAGGGTGTGCATTAACTCCTGATATACGGACACCTGGACAAGTAGTTCCGTCAAATTGTCTGTTTACCGTTCTCAATTAATGCGCCAGCTGGCATATCGTCTCTAAAATAGTAGTAACCATAGCAACGGGAAACAAAACAAAGCTGAGCGGACTATAATACCTCCCGCTACCTCCCGTTCTAAAGTCGTAGCTATGGTCCGTCGTAATTACTGGAGGAGTGAACAACGTTTCCGTTGCATGAGAACCCAACGGGCGTGTAATGGTGGTTCCGGGTATTAGTCAGACCCTCAGGCGTAACAAGGCAAACAAATGTATGTTTTGTGGAAAAGTTTATATTCGGATTGTAAAACGCATGAAAATATAAATTAATGGTCTTAATTTGGTCACCGTTGGTAAGTGACCGTGGTATAAGCGGGATAATGCCCTTCGAGGTGTCCATTATCAGGAATTAATGGACTTCGCGGAGGCAACCGTCCTCCGCTTCGCGTCGGACGGTTCACGCCTCCACGTCGTCCATTAATTCCTGATAATGGACACCTCGTCGGGCATTATCCCTTACATATATATCTCTTCATCTATTTAGCATATATATATAGATCCTCGGATCTATACAAAGTCAAAGGTGCAATTTTGAATTATTAATCTGTCCTTTCTATTACTGTTCACGAGTTTCTCCGATCAATCTTTCCGTGCCTGTAGTGTTTGTTGTTTTTGTTTGTCAAAACGTGTTTTTCCCTGGAACGGTTAGGTTTCATCTCTTATAATGGCTTTCATAGCCGTCACATTAACAATAAGAGATCAGTATTGACCACATCATCACCGTCATGGCTGTTAAAACTCGCAAAACCAGTTCCATCCATCTGTTCTACAACACTGTTGTAGAACAGGATACAAACAAACTAAATGACTTCAGTTGACTATTTCTTCATTTTCTTTTACTGCAGTTCATCCATTGAGCTCTCAACTGACTTTTCAATGCTCTCCTATTCAATGTGGTCCCTGCCAACCAAAAGGGCGGGAAAATACAAAGAGAAAACAAAGTCAAAACCAACACAACATAAAGTGGAAAACAAATTCAGATATTTTTTAGTTGTATTAGTAACATAACACATACTCCTACCTGACTACAATGAGTGTTTGCTACTTTTATCTGCTACTAGGCATCCTGAAGCTCCCTTTGAGATAAGATCTGCAGTTCATTTATTACATAACAACTTCTTGTGTAGCTCACGGCTAAACCACAGATAGCATCCAGATGCTTTTGTGTTGTCGCTGAAGGCTAAAAGCTAGATAGAAACCAAATGTTGTTTTTGTGTTTAGCTAATGGCTAAACAATATACACTGGATGGTTAAAATTGTGTAGCTTACGGCCAAACTATCGATGGCAAACCAGATGAATTTCTCTGTGTCGCTAACGGCTAAACATTGCATAGCAACTGGAATCCCTGGCTCCAATTGCCTTGTTACCCTTTAGTTTAGAAAATTACCACAAACGCCTTCAAGCGTGAGAGCTGTTTTGTGTCGGTCTCACGCAAGACTGCCTCAAACAAGACCAGAATCATGAGTCACAATGTCCCAGCCTAATCACACCTATCTCTATCTACAGCCATCTATTAGATCCGGGTTTGGCAGGACTTAAGTCTTAAGTTCTTTGGGAAGGCGTTCGGGCTTCTGTCGGTTGATAAAGCATGTCGTTGCTACCGTCAGAGTTGGGGCCTTGATTGGCGGATGCACGTATGCACTCAATGATAACGTTATTCCACAAAATCCAGTGTGTGTGTGTGTGTGTGTGTGTGTGTGTGTGTGTGTGTGTGTGTGTGTGTGTGTGTGTGTGTGTGTGTGTGTGTGTGTGTGTGTGTGTGTGTGTGTGTGTGTGTGTGAATGGGTTTGATAATATATATTAGCAAGGACATATATTTGTATACATGTCCTTACTACTGCCACAGTAAGGAGTTTGATTCGAACTCCCACCAGTACCTGCTTTGACAAATTCAGGTATGCGCTCCATGATATCGTTATCCCACAAATACCTACACATCGGTAAGGGATAATGTGTAGAACGCCGGTCATATTTGGGAAAATCTGGGCTTATTTCAAATAATGACCGGCGATGGTCTACAGTCTACACATTATCCTGCTTATTACACATCTACTTGTCTTTTTGCAGAGAAATAGTCCGCCAAAGATGTTGACATCGCTTAGCAACCGAATACGTTGTGGTTGATAAGTAACGAGACTACTTGCGAAATGAAAGACGTGAATTCGAGGCAAGAAATCCACTTTCCATGACAGCGGTGATTATATGCTTAGCAACGGTTAATTATCGAAAAATAATTCACCGCCGGAAGTCGGGAAGTGAACGGAGCGTTCCACAGCATTGAGAAGAGCCTTGTAATAAATGCCATAGGACATATATATTTTTTTATATATATGTCCTTACTATTGCCAGAGTTAGGGGTTTGATTCCCACCAGTGCCGCAATCGACGGATGCGCTCCATGATGTTGTTATTCCACAAAATCCAACATATATGTACCTTTCGATTTATTTTTTAGGGGAATATATTCTGAAATCTATCTGTTGTTCCTGATCGAAAGGCTGTTTATTCCACACCGATTAGCGGTTGCGGTCGTGGTTCGGAATTTAAAATACACCAACTGAATTATTCAGCAGGCGTGCTCTCTCTATCAAATGACCGAGAAAATAGCCTTTTATTAGAGCCAACGCTTAAAGAATCCATGTCACGGGTGACGACCGACCCCTGTGTTATTTTCGTTTTTTTTCTTTTTATCCTGGGAAAAACCCACAAGATAAACTTGTCATTTGAGATAAAACTGTCTCCCCCCCCCCCCCCCCCTCCAATACGTTCGGTGTTCTGCGGCGAGGCCTGCGGACCCCAACCGACATCAGATACCGAAGTATTTTACACCGACGTTCAAGCTCTCCCCGACCCCCCTTCCTCCCTGTGTGATAACGAGATCAAAGCGGGGCGGAAGGTGGGAAAGAAATCGAGGGGTACTCACGTTTGAAGTCGCTATCAAAGCGTCCATTTCCCACACATTTTTCTTCCGTACCTTAAATTTTTTTCTCAGCTTCGGGTCTCAAGGCTCGGGGGAAATACAGGCTGTATTTAAGTCGGTGGCCAGAATGGACGTCGTTAATCTTAAGGAAAAGGCCTTGTGCAGATCCTTTAAAGGTCCCTTATTATACCACCAGGTGTGAGTGGGATTAGCCGTTAGTAGACGTTTTGAAACATCACAAGTGGGCGTGTCCACCTGGATGCGTGACGGATAGATGAGGAACGTTGGCTAAGGTCCACTGGGTCGGATGGTGGACTGATCTAACCAGCACACATCTAGGTGGACACGCCCACTTGTGATGTCTCTAAAACACAGGAAGAGGCAGATTTTTCAAAACGGCTTGTAACAGCTAATCACACTCACACCTGGTGGTATAATAAAGGACCTTTAAGAAAACGGAGCCCTTATGCACTTCCTTTAAGGCGTGAATTAACGACTTCCAGTGCGTTGGGATGCATGTTACGAAAACCCAGGTGTGTGGGTTGGGGGGAGGGGGGGGGGGGGGGGGGGGGGCAGCTATCTCACCCCAGGATGCCTACAGGTAGACCGCAGGCGTCTGGGTTTGAACCCACAACCTTTCAATTGGGAGTCAAATACCCCGAGCACTCTTAAAAACAAGGGTGTACTCTGGAACACGGTAAATTATACAATCCGTGCATTCATAACAATATAAGCTTCAAGATAGTCAAGTCAAAGGTAGCTTTTTTGTCAATTCCACAATATGTTCAAGACAATCGGTGTAATCTTAATTAGGAGAAAAGGATACAATTTGGTAAAATAAAACAAGTAATATTTGCAATGAATAAATTCTAAATAGATTCTAAATGGTGCAAAATAAAGGGCAAAAAATACGTATGTATGAAATAATTTTCACCTTGTGAGATGTTTTAACAGGGCCTGCTGTAAGCAAGCTGTGTTTATTTAGGGCGTGTTTAATATACAGAATGAAAAAAAATCAAACCATAAATCAAGAGCCATAGCAGATTATACCACCATTTCCCATTCTGTGAAAAAAAAGATAGTTTTGTGTAACGAATATGGTAATTTGACGATAAACAAACGTTTCTTTCCACATCCCGTTGAAGAGGTTTGAGGCACACACCCATCAGTCATAGGGGTTTATTTATAACGCACTGTTGTCACTTGTTCGCCGTCTTGTGTTTATTTACACATGAAACCGTGTGTAAATAAAGAGCGTCTCTCAGAGGAAACATAAACAGATCATAAAAAAGACAGAGGATGGAACGAAAAGACTTGTTGTGTATTCACTGTTTGCAGTTGATACACCATGGTATGGATTATTTTTTTTATTTAGTTATTTGCTCGATTCAAATCAATCTTACTTGTCGTATGTGAGAGGTCTGCACAGGAAAATTCTAGATAGTTTGAGATGAGATGGTAACAACCACTTATGGAAATGAACAGTTCATGCTTAACAGTTAACTAATGATAATTTTCCGAAATGTAATGGTGTTCACGATTACTAAGGTATTAATATATATTGAATGAGGTAAGGGTTGACCCTAACCCACTAAACCTTTTGCTATTGCTTCATAACAATGCTTGTTACTGCAGTAACTAACGTGAATTAATAGTTAATTACTGTACCCTTACTGTAAAGTGTTAGAGACAAGGAAATAAATAACGAAGAAAACATGTAAACTGGACATGTAACAACTACTTTTCCCTTAATCTATATCTATCCGGCTTAAGGGTTCTAAGTAGATCGGCTTTAGAATGTATTTATTTATAAAATGTTTTTATTGATCGAAAAAAAGTTAAGCCCGATTTTTTTTTTAGCTGCCGCCACAAGCAACAATTCTCAAACTTCGCTCCCTGTTTACATAACGAAACCGAAAGCGAACTCGGGGAAAAAACAACCCTTCTGCAGTTTCTCTTGTGAGTTTTGTTCTTTCTGCGGAGCGGGGGAAGGCGGTAGCGGTTCTCCTGTGGATTCCAGAGGAGCGAGCCAGAGTATTGCCTCATCAGGGCTCCTCTGCTGCTCACCACAGCCTGCTGAAGAGGCAGATCTGTGGACGTGGACGGCATCGGAGTGGGAATAGAGTCAGCCGAATGACAAAAGAGGAGGGGAAGTCGCACCTGCTGGGCTCCAACCGCTGGTTTTTGTGCTACTGGTGGGGGTGGAGGGGGCGCGGGGGGGGGGGGGGGGGGTAACGGGGTCCCCTTGAGAAACACATATTAATGATGTAAAATGGTGGGAAAAGGCGGTGACGGTAAAGGTATTGAATTATTAACCTGAGAAAATGTTTGTTTAGGGTAGTCAAATATCTGCCATTCAATTCACATTTTCATTTAGGGCATTTACATTAATGACCATTTTATCCAAAGCGACTTATAAGTATATTTGTCAGAAGAAAATGTATTAGTAATAAGAATATTAGTATTGTATTATTTGAATATTAAGATAGGAATATAAAGTCTACATATTAATATTCGCCAAAAATGTCCATGTTTATTTTTTGAAAAAGTAACCATGTAAAAATAAAGAATGTGTATAGACTGAGTGCAATTGTGTTGTTTGTGCATACAGCCTTTATAAACTCCTTTTTTAGTCCTGTAATGAATAGAAGCCTGCTCTGTGGGAACTAACTAAAGCAACATGGCTCATTACCAGCCCAATTAAAACCCTGCGGTCTAGGTTGAACAACAAACACCCAGGGTTATCCTTTTAACGAATGGACGGTGATTTCCTTTTTCTTTGTGGATCAGTGAACAGCAGCGCATGGTCAACACGTTTCAAGGTCAAACTCATTACAACAAAATACTTTTTACATCCAACCGAAATTAGCAAAATAAACGCAATAAGTTTATTTCATCCCTGACCTGTTCCGGAGTGTGTGTGTGTGTGTGTGTGTGTGTGTGTGTGTGTGTGTGTGTGTGTGTGTGTGTGTGTGTGTGTGTGTGTGTGTGTGTGTGTGTGTGTGTGTGTGTGTGTGTGTGTGTGTGTGTGTGTGTGTGATCTTCTCATGTTGATCAAAGAGAGCTAACCATGGACATGTTCAACACTTCAAAACACTCAATGATGTTTCATCTCTCTCCGTTTTTCTCCCCCGTCCCTCTCTCTCTCTCGCTCGCTCACTCGCTCGCCCTGTGCCTGTTGATTGCATCATAATAGCCCAGGCTCCAAGGGTTAGCCCCTTATGCTTGGTATTAAGCTAGATGATGTCTGTGTGTGTGTGTAGGGACGGACGTGAGTATTTTTTATTTTAGTGGCAGTAAGTGAGGCCACGAGAGAGAACCTTTTAACAACCAGCTCTTGTTGAATAATCGATCGGTTTGAGGACATTTCCTTTTATTTAATGGTTAAATCAACGCTATGTCGTGGGTCATGGAATACGCCTCTGTCTAGTTTTCAGAGCCCCCAAGTGATGCCTTAAATTTTCTTGTGTTTGATGAGTAGCTGAGAGCCGGCGTTGTTCATCAAGATGGATCGAACTGAAGCCGAGAATTTTTTTGGGGGATTTTTGCCTTTTTGAATTATAAATCCACACTTTTCGGGGCCTTTTGAAGAATTAATCAACCTATGAGCTTTGATTTTGTGGTCAATCTTCTAACTGAAAGATCGACTAATCATTTCAGCACTAATCCAGATCAATATACAGTTGCTGGTGTGGACAGAGCTAGCTATTTAGATTCATAAGCATAACACATATAGAACTGATGTTCACATTTTCAAATGACATATGATCCAATCCCCCAAGTAATAATACATAATAAACCAATTCATTGGTTGGTTACTATCGCCCTTCTAACCCTCAACGAGTGGGAGCGTTCTCTACAGGAGGGAGAATTAGCCACGCTAGACAGATCAGGGTTTCGAGAACGCCGACAATGTAGGAATCTCGTCCCGATCTTTGCTGAGGTCAGCCTTGGGTTACGACTTTCCTTCGCAACCGAAGCCTCCAGGGGTCGACTCAGAGAAGATTGCTCACTGAACCCTGCGCAGTTTTGCCCGCTTCCCGTTCTGCTCCAGAAGAACGCTGTATCGAATCCTCAAGGGTTCTTGTTTTCTACAAGAGAACAAATGAAGACGACTCATCATCGCTCTCGAATCTTCCCGGGTGATCACGGTCGTGCGCTGACGTGAACTGTTGAACCGGGGCAAATGTGTGAGGCCTGGGAAGATGTGATTCCCAAGGGAATATCGGCCTGTGTGGGATATCGGATTTGTATCCACTTTTTCCAGATATTGTCTCCTCTCCTTTAAGACAGTAATAATAATAGCTTGGACTTAAATAGGGCCTTTCATGGTACCCAAGGTCGCTTAACAAAGAGGGAGGCGGAAGGGGAAGGGGGGGGGGGGGGGGGGGGGTTAGGGGTCAAAGGATTGGGGGTCACGTTGATAAATCTCTGGTTTTTGACAAGACTATTATGGTTACCATAATCCCTGTTTATTATCTTGTTTTTGCTGTGGTTCACTACAGAAAAACCTTAAACTCATTCGAGATGAATAAAGCATACCATCCTGACCCGTACTACCACTGACAACATTTCCCAGAAAAATGAATAAATGCAAGTCAACAAAACATAGCAGGGATTTGATGAGAGCAGAGGGGTGTAAAATTCCCGAGACACAGCTATCCAGCTGTGTGTGTATTTAACTCGGAACAGAAACATGTTTCGCTGTGATTGATTTGCCAAGCCTCCTGCCAGCGCCGTACCTGATGCACTGGGAGGGAGTTGTGTTTGTTTCATCGTCAAACGACACAAAAAAAAACTGCAAATAAGGTGGTGAAGGTGAGGTCCGTTTTCCCCGGCTGCCGTTTCTTTGTTTATTTCACGAACGCCGCTGAGGTTTACGGTTATATTTACACTCTAACGTCAAAGGCGCCACACCGACGCTAGGCTAACAAGCTAGGAATCCATGGCAGTTTGTTTCCGAGGCAGCTAGCCAAAACTCTTGCTAGCTTTTCAGTGTACGCACGCACGCACGCACGCGCGCACGCACACACACACACACACACACACACACACCATTAGCTACAGTTCATGGACTAACTGCCATTAAATTGCACTCTAGTTTTATACCTCCTTCTTGACTAGTCGTTTACAATTATTTCCATATTTAAAGACCTTATTTGAAGGAAAATAACAACAGTTCCAAGGCTGACTGGGTTCAGGTGAGGAGTAATGGAGCAACTACTTTGAAGCCAAGCTTTGGAATCACTTGCGGTCTTACTTTAGTTTAACGATTTTATGATCACATAGGAAACCAGCCAATGCACCGGCATTAATAGTCATGAAGGTGGATGGTGCTCTTAGTGTGTGTGTGTGTGTGTGTGTGTGTGTGTGTGTGTGAGATGTGGCAAAGCATGCATAATTGAAAAGGTGGGACATGAACGCATTCTGAGCTGTTGAGTCTGCTCTTTAGCTGAAACTGTTTTTATGCTCTCTCTCTCTCTTGCTCTCTTTCTTCCTTCTCTCGCTCTCTCTCGCTCTTTTTTTTCTTTCGTTCTCCTTCTTGCTCCTTTTTCTCTCTCTTGCTCTTTTTTCTCTCTTGCTCGTTTTCTCTCAAGCTCTTCTTTCTCACTCTCGTTCTCTTGCGCTCTTTTTTTCTGTCTCTCTCTCTTGCTCTCTTTCTTCCTTCACTCTCTCTCCCTCTTTCTTTTTTTTCCTCTCGTTCTCTCGCTCATTTCTCTCTCTCTCTCTCTCTCTCTCTCTCTCTCTCTCTCTCTCTCTCTCTCTCTCTCTCTCTCTCTCTCTCTCTCTCTTCCCACACACCCACAGGGGACGGACTTCAGTGGAGAGTACACAAGTGCAGAGATGGAAGAGCAAGAGGAGAGGGCGAGAGAGAGAGAGAGAGAGAGAGAGAGAGATAGATGGTGTGTGTGTGTGTGTGCTTGTTTCTGTTTTCTTCTTCTTCCAGTGGCTGCTTTTAGACACGATCAAATAAACAGGAGCACATCCTCGGATCTTCACTGATCTACTGAAAAACTTGTACTTCTTCAGGCGCGAGTGGTCACTGTGTGTGTGTGTGTGTCTTTCTGTCACTGTCGATTTGACTTTTCTGTCCGTCTGTCCATCTGTTCTGAGAAGCAAATGAATCATTAATGAAGGAAGGCAGCAACCGTGACTTTATGGGGAGGTGGACCGGGTTAGGGGAACAGGGAGACAGACGGACAGATGGAGAGACCGACTGCCAGAGAGAGGTGGAGGTAGAATTAGTGCTAGCTCAGACAGACAGACCCATAGACAGACAGACACTGAGAGGACAGAGCCCGCTTTGCTCTTCATGGGTGATAGCATGTGATTAGCACCCACAGGACGATGGACGAACACACACAGACACACACACAGGGACACACACACACACACACACACACACACACACACACACACACACACACAGGGACACACAAACACACACACACGTCGGGTCATGCTCCAAATACTTTGTCCCTTAGAGGTGTATACCCTTATTGCCCAGAGGAATTGATTGAACGCGTGTGTGTGTGTGTGGGCCTGATTTTAAACAGGCTCCACAACACATCATTCACATCGACAAATACATTCTATACTTCACACTTCTGCATCCAAACTTTAGTTTTCCCGAAATTTGCGATTGCTTACCATGTGGGAAGGTTTGACATGTGTGTGTGGGTGTGCGTGTGTAAGTGTGACATTTGTCAGGTTGTGTCGACTTCATCCAAACCCATTTATCGGGCGACTCTGTAAACGGCCGTCTTGCTAGCCAAGCGTTAGCCGTCTTGCTAGTTAATCGTCCACAGTGCGTTCCGGTGTGGATACCGGGGATCAAACCCAGTTCATTCTGGCTGTCAGGCAAACCCCCCCCCCCCCAAGCCATGACACACCATCCCCCCGCCACGCCACCCCCCCCCCTCGCCTCCTCCTCCGAGCCACGACGGCGAAAATGGAGCAATCTCCGTCTGGGAGGAAAAATACTTCAGTTTTCTGTGCGACTCGGTACCAAATGTTTACGGGCACGCTGACATAGTTAGAAGATGGAGAGCGAGTCTGGGTGGGGGGGGGGGGGTGGTCTTTGCGGCTCTGAAGCCGGCGATTGCGAGAGAGGGGGGTGGGGGGGTGAGAGAGAGTGTGTGCGGGTAATTAGGTCATCGGCGCTGATGCATCGCAAAGCGAACTTCAAACAGGAAACCTGTGCGCCGTTTGGCTCCAGTGCTACTCGGGAGCCTCTGCTGCCGCGACGCGGGGTCCATCATCATCATCATCATCATCATCATCATCATCATCATCATCCTCGCGGCTCTCTCACACTCTCCCCAGAGGAGGACTGCCTCTCTGTCCGTCCGTCGTTTTTTTTGCCCTTCCGGGACTGAAGAGGAAGAGTGTGTTCCTCTTTGAGGACATGCAAGAACGGGTAATTGGCTTGGTGACCGAGCCATCGCCCCGGCTTTGGGCGTTTCATTTTGCGGATCTTACTTTGTTTCTGTGTTTTTCAATGTGCCAATGATTTGTTCCGGGTTTTTCTGTTCGGAAACGATTCGCCTGTTTGGTTTGTGGGTTGATTGTTTTGTGCTGTTTTGGTTCGTTAATCGGATTGCACCGATAAAAAATGAATGGACACTCGCATGCATGCTGGAAGGGTGGCAATAAGTGAGGCAAATACGCCAAATTACGGATGTCCACTGATGTCAGATGAAACCGAATTAATAACAAATAAATCTTCGTTTTCAGCAGCAAACATGATGCAGCAATGTGCAAAGTTAGGGCCTAAATCCATCTCAACTAAAAATATAATAGCCTTAGATCAGTGTAACGGCCATATTTGTAGACCTAGAATATAGAACAGGGAGACCAAAAACAGAAAGATACATAGGGAATATAACAATCTGTCTAACACGTACATTTTACCAAGACTTACGTCTCAACAGATGAGGAAAATCATTTATAACGTTTAATTAATTATTCATAATTAATTAAATTACTAACAATCCGGAGCGCTCTCAACGGTACCCAAAGTGCTTTCTATAATAAGCGTGTGTATGTATGTGCGTGGGGATGGGTTGTTTGATTGAAGTTCATCCATTGTCGGTGAATGAGGTGGATCAGTCTGAAACGAACATGGTTGGGGGCAACGTGCGGGGGGGATTCTTCTCCCGGCGGTTCACTTGGCAGGGTCCTTCGCTCCGCGTCCGTCTCCATCCGTCAGCTCCTCTCTCCTCCGTCTCCGTCCCTGATGGTGTTTGTCTACCCGTGGCCGTCCCTTAAGGCGGGGGGGTGGGACGAGTTTAGTCACACGGGCACCCTTCAGACGCAAGGCCGCTCTCGGGGGAACATCGTGTAGGCGGATCGGTGACGGACGATAGACGTCACGTCTCGCTCGCGTTTAACGAGAACGTGCGCGACGTCCAGCTCTATATTCATGGAGATGAGGCTCTATATCTCCATCCATCAGTCTCTCTCTCTCTTCCACCTCCCTATATAAAAGTGTATGTTTATAAATATAATCACATGTCCATCCATCCTGGCCCTCTCTCTCTCTCTCTCTCTCTCTCTCTCTCTCTCTCTCTCTCTCTCTCTCTCTCTCTCTCTCTCTCTCTCTCTCTCTCTCTCTCTCTCTCTCTCTCTCTCTCTCTCTCTCTCTCTCTCTCTCTCTCTCTTCTCTCTCTCTCTCTCTCTCTCTCTCTCTCTCTCTCTCTCTCTCCTCTCTCTCTCTCTCTCTCTCTCTCTCTCTCTCCCCCCCCCCCCCCCCCAATATAAACGTGTGTATACAATCACATCCATCCTGCCCCCCCCCCCTCTCTCCCAGTTCAGTTCCCTGATGGATCGAGAGAGAGAAACACAATCCCCGCCTCCCCCCCTCTCTGCTATCAAATAAGTCACCTACCTATAGCTCCTCCCCCCCCCCCCCCCCCCATCTCACGGGAGATTTCACACGCTCACCAGGGACCACAGGTCTGACGACTGAGTGGGCCCCGGTTCTGGCCAGGGCCGCTTAGCCGCAAGGTGATTGGGCCGTAGCATGGAACACATGCTAGGTTACTAATTCTCTGCTGCCCTTCACAGCAAATTGCCTGAGGGGGTGGAGGGGAGGGGAGGGGAGGAGAGGGAGGGGGGGGGAAACGTTATCCGTAATAACAGCCCAGGGAATTGTGGTAAAAGCTTTGTTCTGCAATTGAAGGCTCTATCTGGCCGGCGCAAGGGCAGTGCTCGGAAATCGAGGTCCTGTCTTTTAAAGCGCTTTGGTTCCTTTCAGACGGGGGGTGGGGGTGGGGGGGGGGGGTATGTCATCATCTGGAGGGGGAAAAAGACTTTCGGTTTCAATTCGGTTTTTCTGTTTTGAAGTTGATTTTAAGAGAGCGTGAGGGTGAGAGAAATGAAAGAGCGAGGTAAGGTAAGAAGACGAGGCAGCGGACCGTAGAACTGTGTGTCGGCAGGGACGAAGATGTCTCTAGGGGCGGCATTTGGCTCAGGAGGTAGAGCGGGTTGGCTGGTAACCCGGAACGTTGGTAGCACGATCCCCGGAGGGTCGAGGTGTCCCTGAGCGAGACACCTCACCCTAACTGCTCCTGACGAGCTGGCTGTCGCCTTGCGTGGTTGACACCGCCGTCGCTGTGTGATTGTGTGTATGAATGGGTGAATGTATTATATATTGTAAAGAGCTTTGAGCGGCCACTGGTTAGAATAGCGCTTTATAAATGCAGTCCATTTACTATTTTCTTCCGCTGTAAATTAAAATACATCAGCATGTATCGCTCAGGGACAAAGTCTTCGAAATGTGACGACCGGTGAGGATGACATTGACGTTTTTTTGTGGTAGATGACAAACAAATCAAACAATTCTGTGAAGATTGTGCATTTTTTTGTGCACGAAACCTAATTGTATTTGTTTTGTGCTGCCTTCTTGAGGAGGTCTTTCTTGGAAAAGAGTTTTTAAATCTCAGTTAGACTTGGTTAAATAAATAATATATAAAAAAATTAAAACGGTAACAGGATGTGATAAAGACCTTAAAACGTGACAAGGAAAACATTTCACCTGCAGGATACGAAACAACGGAAATACAATGAGGGAAATAATCAGGCGATAACGAGAGAGACGGGATTTGAGGTGGTTTATAATCAACTGGAGAAATTATTGTCTTTTGTCAGTAATTTGTGTTATTGTGCAACATTTTTAGAAAATAAATAATGTCTATGAAGTTGATCAGGAGCCTCCTGAAGAGAAGGCATGCTGTTTGAATTTTTAATTACGTGTGAGTGCAATTTGAATAAAAAGGGTTTTATGCAGCTATGTACTCCTCATTCCATCAACAACCCAGTAACCAAATGATAGCATGTTTTATTGAAACTTTTAATAATCCATCTCAAATTACTGAATGTAGTATTTGTTACTGAACATTTGTGATGCGTATTTCTGGTCTCACTGATAATTAATGGCCATTAGTGATTTGCGGTTAAGTTGTTGATTTAATTTGCTGTGACACAAATGCGATAAAGTCTTTATCGTCAGCCTGCTCAATCATTAAACTGTTCATAAACCCTTCATATCCCTTTAAACCCATCCCTGACCCCAGGTAACCATACGTCTATCATCCTGTGAAAGAAATCTGTTCACAACACCCGGCTGGTTAAACCTTTACAAACACTAAAAACGATAAAGTCTCCAAAGCTGGAATTGGCCATGGGCAGCTATTGCTTGGCCAAAAGACCTCATATTGTTGCCATGAGACGTAACAAAAACATTCCGAAAAAGAAGAGGTTTCCTGTCCTTGAGTTCATCGATGTTGCCAAGAGATACCTTTTGTCGTTTAACAAATTATTTTTTGATTCTGAATTTTCCTTAACCCTCTCCTCTTCGATTCACTCCATCCGTATTGCACATCTCTTTCAGTTTCAGCTATCCTCTAATGCTAACCAACGCCATCCATCCATTGACGTCACGGGCACGAGGCCTCCCTGGCGGTGCTTCCTGACCCGAACCCACCTGGTGTGCTAACGTGACGTAAAATTGTCCAGTGCCGTGTTCCAATATCCATACTATCCGTACTTACTAGCCTAAGTTTGAGTACGTAGGGCGTTCCGATTCAGATCGGGCGAAAATAAGTGTACTGAAAGGACCCGGATGGTGTACTCAAAACGGTCATATCGCGAAGTGTGTGGCGTGGTGGCGATGTACACTTTTCGTACTCAACGGCAGCCATCTTAGCTACGTAGCGGAAGAGGGCGGAGCCAGGCTGAGCCAAAGTCGGCGCATTTTCAACATAGCCTGCATTAATAGTCATTTTGTAGTTTTTATTGGTTTTATAGCTTTTTATAGCTGCTAGGTGTAAAGAGTTCACCGTTCAAAGCGGGATGTTTATTGCGGGGGAGGAGCCGTGGCGGCAGTCGTGATCGTAATTTCCGGTTAGCGCACCACAGAGTATTCGATTTGGAACAACACTGACATCTGAAAATTAGCGCACTTAGTGAGTGCGGATAATGTACTTTGTTTAAGTGTACTCATGGAAGTATGGATATCGGAACACGGCACAGTTCTTTCCTTCGATAAACTTCCAAACATGTTGGATGTACTTTTATCCAGCAATAAAATAAATTTATCCCAAACGACTTGACCGAATCTATCCCATCAGCTATATTTATTAAGGCTCAACTTAACAATAGATACTACAGATCATTAGCAAAATTATTTATCATTTTTGTAGTAAATCGAACCCTCACAGTATGGTAGGAGTCAGGGTATGTTGTCAAACATTGATATCTACATTCCGGGATACACAGGATCTAAAGGGGAACATCTCATGGTTTTCTTTCTTCATGTATTCCCTTCATTTCCTTTTCGCTCTTCAAGCGAGAAACCCGGTTTGTTTTTTTGGAAGACTATCACAAGCCCACACCTGCTATGGTTAGCTCTGGCATTGATTGAGTGCAACATTAGTCACCTTAGGAGAGCAAATAGCATCGCATAGCCGCCTGCCCAAATATTCCACCCCATAGAGAGTGAGGGAAAGTTTGGAGCAGCACAGGTCAGACAAATGAGGTTCAAAACTTTAAGAAAACGATTAGAGGGTCAGCTATGGTGGGCCATGCGCTCGTTATTCAAGAGCTCGAGGAGAATGAGGGAAATTCATTCAGAGTGTAACTGTCCGTCCACACCAGAAGCGAATTGAGCGACCAAATCGCCGGAAGTCATTCACTTTCTATGGGCAAGAGCGACCAAAGCGACCAAAGCGACCAACGCTACCAGCGGCCAAAGTTGAGCGACCAGAGCGTCAAAAAGAAGTTGAAAACTTTTTAACTTTATGCAAATGACTATTATTCGCTTCAGCGACCAAACACTGACAGCCAATCGGAATGTAGACGCTCTTCGCTTGCGTGGATCCCAGGGAACATCGGCAGGCACTTTGGTTCCTACCTACCTTTATTCACTCACTGAACAAAATGTCGGCTGAAGTATTAATCGCGGCTGTAACTGGGCACCCGGTGTTGTACGAACCCACCCTTTTTCAGTTCAGAGATCGTAACGCCATAGTGGTTTGGATATCAAGTGATGATAAGCGGGAGTATTTATAGGCTACATCTAGAACGTTCGTATTTAAGCGGGAATCATTATAATTTGCTCTACATGCCACCAATCTAACCAACCAATCGCGTGTAGCATGCTTTAAACAATACCAAAAAAGTTTTTGAAATCGTCACATAAACAAACTAATCGACAAGACGAGGCTCACACCTCAGGCTCCGTGAATAGTGGGGAACAGAGGGATAAAAGACAAGAGATATATCCCTTGCATTTATCCCTCTATTCCCCACTATTCACGGAGCCTGAGGTGAATAATTTTTAATTAAATAGTCTAGATAGATAGATAGTCAAGTCTTTATTAATACCAAACGACACAAATCGTCGGGAATCCATTTAGGTGGTTCGTCCCACACAGGACAGTAGCCTACAAGACCACACAGAACAAGTCTGACTGGACATACACACAATACACATTAAAACTAGACACGTGTTGATAGATAGATAGACAGAAAGGCCTAGATAGATAGATATGTTCCATTATTTGCCTTGCGGAGCCAACCAGTCCTGTGCACGTAGGCCTATGCAAATTAGCCATGTGCGCTAATGTCTATTTGTTTTGAATGCGACGAATGAGTGCAGATCATGATTTGCAGATCCAGATCAGTGAAACATATTTTAACTACTACAGCACGCAGGGTTTTTTGTTCTCGGTTGTAATTAGCCTACATTTTAGGATTTTTTGTATATTGGGGGGAATCACTGTCCTACTTGTTGTCGAAGCACTTTATCGAACAAGCAAAACCGTCTCGGCAATATGGCCAAGGTGTATGGGAGAGTTCACTATTTGATATGGCTGTCTGTAGGGCCTACTAAACGCATACGGCTCCTTTAAATGCGTCTGCATAATTGAATTGTACGTCATGAGCGACTTGAGCGACCAAAGCGAACAGAAAAATTCGCAGCGAAACTTTGTGAGCGACCAAAGCGTCTTTGACGCTATGGTCGCTCCTGGTGTGGACGTACAGTAAGAGGGATAGTTAAGAAGTATAAGTTGGAAAGTTTGGCTAATAGAGGAGCATTTGATTTCATCTCTTAACTCTGTCGATATGATCTCTTATTTAAAAATGTTCTACCCATGAAAGTAATCGAATTTGCGGAAAAAAGGAAAATGCTGTTGAAGGTTATGTACCTGAAAGTACCAGAAATCCCTAACATATTCCCGGATCTCCTCTGTAGGACAGTGTTTCCCACACATTGACGAGACTGGGGCGCACCACCATAGTCACGGTGTTACTTTGTTTGGGTTAAACCCAAGCAGTCTGTACTAGGGGTAGCAGTGGCTCAGACTACACGATTCGTTCGAAAACCCCACGACGAAAAGTTTGGCATGCCAGAAATCTGGGGAATCGAAATGACGTATCCATTGTTATGATGGAGGGAACCCCACCACCAGTTGTGCGAGGGAATCCGGTGAGCGGCTGGAGCTCATGGGCAGTGTTTACTTACTAGTAAAGAACTAACTAGTAAAGTCAAGACTAGTAGAGATGCGCGGTTGGCGGTCATACCCGCGGACACCGTGGATTATCCAAAAGTACTACTGGGAGAGAGAGAGAGAGAGAGAGAGAGAGAGAGAGAGAGAGAGAGAGAGAGAGAGAGAGAGAGAGAGAGAGAGAGAGAGAGAGAGAGAGAGAGAGAGAGAGAGAGAGAGAGAGAGAGAGAGAGAGAGAGAGAGAGAGAGAGAGAGAGAGAGAGAGAGAGAGAGAGAGAGAGAGGCTTCCGCCTCGCTGCTGAAATATCAGGGCTGTTGCTGAGTGACGGAATAGGAATTGGAAAAATGAAAATCCTTTCACGGGGGAAGTAATAACCAGTAACATCATGTGGAAGAGATGGAGGTCCTCAGATTTTATATTCTAGCCCCTTGGTTCTCCAACTTTTTCTAGTAGTGTAACCCCTCTAAGATATTCCTTAGCCGAGTACTGCCTTGCCCTGGACGAATTGAATAAATAAATCAACAAAATGAACACAAATATTGTATGTTTATTCTATTTATCAGTCCAAACATTACCTTTAAAAGGGGGCAAGTACTCACAATTTAGTGCGAAACGCGGGCCTGCGCCTCATGCAACCTACCGAAAAAAAACAGTGCCAACAGTTTTTGTTGTATTTTCATTCGGCGACGGGGGGGCGGAAGGTAGTCCTCACTCTGGTCCTCCCAGTCTAACACACGCCGTCTATACATACTGCCCGCAGTCTGGCAGGAACGTCGCCCGCCCGCCGGAGAGATGAAAGCGATATTCCTTGTCAGACTCGTGTTTCCCGCGCCCGGTGGCCGCCTCCCGCCAGGCCCGTCGCAGTTTGTCGCCGTGGTGATGTCTCTCCTCAACGTTCTTTTGTGTTGTCTGTCAGTCACTTCCCCCCCCCCCCCCCCCCCCCCCCCCCTTCCTCTCCTCCATTGTTCAGTGATTGAATGTCACAACATGACATATTGACGTCTTCCTCCCCCACTTCTGACACATTTGTTCGACCACTTATTTCTTTGTTTTTTGTTCAAACGGGTATCGAACCCGATCCCGCTGGACCCAACGGGGCTGGAGGAACCGGCGGCGCCGTTGTCCCGGGAGACCGATGGTCACCGACGACAGACACGAGGGCGGTGCTGGGGGGGGGGGGGGGTGGCGGTAAGCGGGAGGCGAAGTTCTGACAGCGGTTCGAACTTCTGCTCGGGTTCAGTTTTTTTTAAGACGTTGTTTATGCAAATCGACAACGACAAAACAACAACGAAAAAAGGCTCGGGTGTGACGACTCGACTTGTTTGTGGCTTTATAACGGTGGATGTGGACTGCAGAGGTCAGGCCATCTGTAGATGTCGACATGCTTTGTAGAATAGAGCCTAGTGGTGTTCGATTCAGACCCCAAAAGGCGCTGGGTTCGATTCCCCCAAGGTCCTCCGCCTCGCCCTGCATGCGTCTTAAAATACCGATCCCCTCCCTAATCACTAAAGTCACTCTAAAGCCTCCTTCGCTAAAAGTGTCTCCTAAATAACTAACTAAATAGTCCTTTTGTTCCGATAATCCACCACCACCTCAACTGTATCCCAATGAATAATTCAGCAGTGGACTGGATTTGAAGGATGCGATCTCCACGGTTTGAAGATGCAATCTCCACGGTTTAAAGGTGCAGTTTGACGGTGCAATCTCTACGGTTTAAAGGTGCAGTTTGACGGTGCAATCTCCACGGTTTAAAGGTGCAGTTTGACGGTGCAATCTCTACGGTTTAAAGGTGCAGTTTGAAGGTGCGGTCTCTCCACTCTTTCAAGGTGCGGTCTCCGTGGTTTGAAGGTGCGGTCTCAACGGTTTGAAGGTGTGGTCTCTGTGGTTTGAAGGTGTGGTCTCCACGGTTGGGAGGTGCGGTCTCCACGGTTTGAAGGTGCGGTCTACGCGGTTGAAGTTGCGGTCTCCACGGTTTGAAGGTGTGGTCTCCACGGTTGGAAGGTGCGGTCTCCACGGTTTGAAGATGCGGTCTATGCGGTTGAAGGTGCGGTCTCCACGATTTGAAGGTGCGGTCTACACGGTTGAAGGTGCGGTCTCCACGGTTTTAAGGTGCGGTCTCCGTTGTTTTAAGGTTCAGTCTCCGTGGTTTGAAGGTGCGGTCTCCACAGCTCGAAGATGCAGTCTCCATGGTTTTAAGGTTCAGTCTCCGCGGTTTTAAGGTTCAGTCTCCTGGGTTTGAAGGTGCGGTCTCCACAGCTCGAAGGTGCAGTCTCCACGGTTTTAAGGTTCAGTCTCCGCGGTTTTAAGGTTCAGTCTCCGTGGTTTTAAGGTGCGGTCTCCACGGCGATCCTTTTCCAAAGACACGGGGGGGGGGGGGGGGGTTATCGCACAGAGGGAGGCGCCGTGTGCGTTACACACTTCATACGACTGTCTGAATTAAGCCCTTATTGCCTCCCACGCGCGCAGTTTGAGAGCGGAGACGCACTGTACACGGGTTCATTATTATTCTAATTTCGCATAATGAAGTTAGCCGCGACAAGCCGCCAGCCCTGATCATCGGGTTGTTATGCAACACTCTGGAAATGTTTGCCTCAATCATCTTTAGGAAGCACTGTCATTGTCAGGTAGAATAATCACTGTGTGTGTGTGTGTGTGTGTGTGTGTGTGTGTGTGTGTGTGTGTGTGTGTGTGTGTGTGTGTGTGTGTGTGTGTGTGTGTGTGTGTGTGTGTGTGTGTGTGTGTGGTCGTATGTATTTTGTCCTGCGTTTCATTCTTACCCTGGCGTTATTTCTGAATGACAGGCAGTTTAAAATGTTCCCATTTAAACCTTGAGGAGGTGCCTAAGCATGCAGTTTATAAAAATATCTATAGATAATACATGCTGTTCGGTGAGCACTTTCATGCAAAGCAGTTCCGGATACTGTGACTTTACAAAATGATTTTCTGCGTTTTAGGTTTTTACATATAAACATACCTTACTCTATTTTCTATTTTTGACTTATCATGAGATAAAATACTGGTGTGTGTTTTTTGTTGTGTGTTTGTGTGTGTGTCTGCACTCACACATTAACAATCTACTAGTCTTGATGGCATCCCCCCTTTTAAATGCCAAGCTCCCTTCACACGACCAACTTGTGACACAACAACACATAAAACCTTCCATTCCATCTCTGAAGGACAGCAGTGAAAGGGATTCCTAAATTGCATCATGTGGTAATTTGCTTGTGGGTTTGAAGTGTGTTCGGGTAGCAAACATGCTGCCCTACTTTAGCTAAATCTAGTAAATCCTTAAACATTCCCTTAAAAGGCTGGCTGCAAGTGTTTTCCGAGCAAGAACACCTGCCATGGCTTCAGACTCTGTTCTCATCCTCCACCCACACACTCCTCATCCATCATCCTTCCATGTGTGTTGCTCACCAGCTTCTGCAAAAGACTCGAGGCTCACTTGATCAGAGTTGACCTAGACTCTGAGTTGACCTAGACTCCCTTACCCCTATCTACCCCCCTCTTACACAATTATTGCCTGGCACTTAATGTACACCTTTACTGTATGTTGTACATCCTGGCATTTAAAAACTGTACTTAGTAGCGTCGTCTTATCGTAGCTATATCTCTATTGTAGAAGGGGAATGGGTTAACCTAGAGAATGTGAGTGCTTCGCACTAAGTTCTTTTGACATCTTACCTGTACCAACAGCAATACATTGCTTCTCTTTCTTCTGACAAATGTACAGAAGAAAGTAAGTCGCTTTGGATAAATGCGTCCGCTAAATGCAAATGAGAAGAAAACGAAAAAACTCTGAACCCAGCGATGACATCACAGAAGGGGCGGGGCCAGGCCTGACAGCCCGAGACAGTATTTTCTTTAGTTCGCCGTGTCGGTGGCGCCGGCCAGCTGAAGCGGGGGATTTTCATTACTCTTTAGGACGAGATGCACCGCACGCACTTCTCCCCTTTATCTCGTCGCCCCTGCCAACGCCACACTCCAGGGAAAACGCTGTCACAGCTTACACTTGGACGTGTGTGTGTGTGTGTGTGTGTGTGTGTGTGTGTGTGTGTGTGTGTGTGTGTGTGTGTGTGTGCGTCAGTGTATGCAGTGTCTGTGTATGTTTGCGCACATGCATTTGTGTGTGTGTGCGTGTGTGTCACAAAGTGTGCCAGTTTGTGTGTGTGCCAGTTTGTATTTGTGTGTGTGTGTGTAACAGCAGTGTGTGTGTGTTTGCGTGCATGCATTTATTGTGTGCATGTATGTGTGTGCCTGTGTGTGTGTGTGTGTTTGTGTCTCTTAGTCTGTGTGTGTGTGTGTGTGTGCTTTCGTAAAACATTGTGTTCCCATACAACAGGGGTCAAACCCTTTTATTGGTGGACTTGTTGAACTTCGGGACGGACGTCAACGAAGACTTGGTGTTCCTGCCCGAGTTGTACTCCAGTCACTTTATCGAAAACCAGGGCTTATACTTACTTAAAGCCTGTATTATTGCTCTCTGTTTCTTTGTATGACATAGAGGACCTAGTTCTTATTGTTATGATTTGTGTGTGTGTGTGTGTGTGTGTGTGTGTGTGTGTGTGTGTGTGTGTGTGTGTGTGTGTGTGTGTGTGTGTGTGTGTGTGTGTGTGTGTGTGTGTGTGTGTGTGTGTGTGTGTGTGTGTGTGCTCGCGCATATTGGATAACATTTTGACCTCATCCTCTCATGAGGTGAAAATTGAATCCAGAATTGGAGTTGAGACTAACCAGTCTTTGACTAAGGCTGGGATTAGGCAATTCAAACAGCACAGTGTTACATGCACTTATTATGTTTGAACGACCTGGCACTTTAAAATAGTACTTAGGATACCATGCTCTCTATCTTTGTTATACGGGGAATGGCTTAACCTAGTGATTCTTAGGCCCCGTCCACACGAAGCCGAAACGGGCGAAACCGTTACGGTTTCGATCTATCCGGTTTCGAAGTATCTCCGTAAAGACGAAGGCAAGCGAAACCGGATAGATCTGTAGAAACGCTGTAGTAAACATTCCAGGCCCATAAGGGGCGCTGCTTCTGGTACACAAATCCAGAAGAAGAAGAGGCGAGCATGCGCATAAAGGCTGCCCCCCGAACCACTAACAACACAAACAAACAGCTCTTCTACGATGGCGAACTAGATTCTCAATAAATAATGGCTTAGCAACCCAACAAGGGACATGATGATGCTGCAGAACGATTACAAGCTTGTAGTCCGCCATCATCTTTTTTGTTGTGATTTCTGAGACTCCGCGGGCTTAAGAGCCATTGGCTAGGAGGTCGAGGGGTGGGGCGATGACGTCATGGTTTGCGGTTTCAGGCGTCCACACGAAACCAAAACGAAACCGGATAGATTTGAAACCACCTCCGAGGGTGGTTTCAGAAGTTTGCGGTTTCGGTCAGCGGATTCGCCGGCTTCGTGCGGACGGAAGGCCGAACCGTACAAGACCTTTGCGGTTTCTCCATGAAATCGGCTTCGTGTGGACGGGGCCTTAGAACCAGTGCTTGGCACTGGTTCTATGAACATCCTTTCTGTACCGACAGAGATTTACTGTTGTTTCTCTTTCTTCTGACAAATGTACTTATTGCAAGTCGCTTTGGATGAAAGCGATTGCTTTAAATGTTTTATATAATCCACTCAGTGTCATGAAAATGTCTCTGAGTAACCCTTAAAGTGGAAATGAAGCACTGAGAACTGTGTCAATTTTTTGTTTGTTTTTTCATTTTTGGAAACACATGGATTTTCATCAATACTGAAATTCAAGTAGTTTCACCGTAAAATGACATGTTTATAACGACTTTCGCCTCTAGGGCGCAGCCATGTTTTAAAAACGCAGGCGCTACGTCATCAGAATGGTTGGCTCTTTAAAATAAACATGTCGGATATTGGAAGAAGAACAGGGGGGTCCTTTTGTATTGCCCCTGGCTGTTCAAACGAATTTTATCGGTTAAAGGAGAGCGGTAGAATAGTTCATTTCCATGTAATTCCCGTCAAGAAGCCTGAAGTGCTCCGAAGATGGTTAGCTGCATTGAAACGCCTCAGCCCCCCAATGGGACCAGGGCAGAGAGTATGTAGCGACCACTTTATAGAGGCTGATTACATCGAAGAGGGAGCTTTTTCTGAAGATGGGAGATTTGTTCGCCGTCCCACCAATCGCCTGAAGCCAGATGCTGTGCCAACTATTTTTAATTTTAGTGGATATAGTGCTGGAGACACGGACATACCCGTCAGATCGGACCCGGGCGCTGCTCTTATGCGCAGCGAAAGAGCGCAGAAACGTGCTTGCCAGGCAGAGGAACGAGAGGTACACTTAGCTTCTACTACTAGAGAAACAGATAAATTAGTACAAGTACACTCACTGTTTGAAGATTGTCTTGTTTGCAGACTAGCTCGCTCCATGCTCTTGATAATTTCTAATCCATCGCCAAAATAATCCATTGTTATCGGAAATAATCCATTTGCAAACACCGTCGGTTGCACTATTTTCGCATATTCACGTGCACACCCAAATGGCACGACAATTACTTGTATCATGAAATTAACGAACTGTAAGGCAGCGTGGAGCCCAGCTGCTGCACCCGTGTACTTTACTTTTCTTATCTTATTATATTATAATAATTATTATATATATATATATATATATATATATATATATATATATATATATATATATATATATATATATATATATAAAAAATATATAATAATGTAATAATATATAATGTGCAATATATATACATATCTTACACTGCATTACTACAGGTTCATTTCATGGCAGCAGACACTCTCCATGTCAGTGGACATAGGGACACAAACCCCACACAAGCACCACCGATTGTTTCCTGTGCGCTCAGATACATCTCTCTCTCCTTCATCTATTTCTCCTCCATAGTCAGGCTCTGTTGGGGGCACTAAAACTCCGACTTCTCTTACTGGCTCAAAAGCATAGGCAATTGGATGCCTGCCCTCATTGGTGGGTCTATCCAATTCGTCCATATCCATTTTGTTGAGGCAGTAAGCTACCTGTGAGGCTATGAGCCGCTATGTAAACAACATAGAATGTTAATACCAACCATTCTCGTGACGTCATCGTATTCTGAAAACAGAGATGGCGGCGCACAGGCTGAAAACATTGTAATTAATGCAACGTGTTTGTGCTTCATTCTGAATAACGGGACATATTTCCGACTTTATTTGTATTTATGGTATATTTAAATATTTAACTAGTGCTATAGACATGTTTTATTTGATTGCTTCCTTTCCACTTTAAAGACGTGACAAACAAAGTTTTGAATGACGGTTGTTTTAGGTTTTAATTTTCAGCCGTTGTTGAAAATATCACTTTGAGGAACGGCTTCTTGAAACAATCCCACAACGTTTTCCTAAAGTGTCGAAGCCAATCTCCCAGAAAAGAACAAAACAGATGATTTTCAAAGCAAAAGCGTTCGTTCACTTTGAAGGCCAAAGCGTTGGTTGGCACGCTCTTGTTTTGGGAGAACACTTCTTTAGTCTAATTGCTAGCAGTGGGATACATTCAAAACTCACGGCGAGAGAGAGAGAGAGAGAGAGAGAGAGAGAGAGAGAGAGAGAGAGAGAGAGAGAGAGAGAGAGAGAGAGAGAGAGAGAGAGAGAGAGAGAGAGAGAGAGAGAGAGAGAGAGAGAGAGAGAGAGAGAGAGAGAGACGTGTCAAATCGCTCCCATTCAGTGGCGGCTGCCATCTCTCTGTGCGGTTAGTTGAACTCCGAGACAGAGCGGTGTTGAACCCGCGACACGAAAAAAAGGGCAGCGACCTCAACGCACAACCCTCCCCTTCTTCAGTCGGGTGAGAGGCGCGAGACCAGAGTCGCACACTGACCGGTTGATTGAGTCGCAGCAGGCACAAGGGGGGAGGGGGAGGGGGGGAGACTTCGTCCACTCTGAATGAGGGGAGGAATCAATGGCTCATTTGTCTGCCTTAGCTTTGTGAAACGTTCAGAATCTCTCTCTCTCGTTCTCTCACCGTCTCTCGTTCGTTCTCTCTTCTCTCTCTCTCTCTCTCTCTCTCTCTCTCTCTCTCTCTCTCTCTCTCTCTCTCTCTCTCTCTCTCTCTCTCTCTCTCTCTCTCTCTCTCTCTCGCGCGCGTTCGTTCTCTTTCTCTCTCTCTCTCTCTCTCTCTCTCTCTCTCTCTCTCTCTCTCTCTCTCTCTCTCTCTCTCCTTCTCTCTGTGTGTCTCTCTGTCTCTCTCTGTCTCACTCTGTCTCTCTCTCAGACTCCCTCTCCCTCTCTCTCTCTCTCTCTCTCTCTCTCTCTCTCTCTCTCTCTCTCTCTCTCTCCCTCTCCCTCTCTCTCTCTCTCTCTCTCTCTCTCTCTCTCCCTCTCCCTCTCCCTCTCCCTCTCTCTCTCTCTCTCTCTCTCTCTCTCTCTCTCTCTCTCCCTCTCCCTCTCCCTCTCCCTCTCCCTCTCTCTCTCTCTCTCTCTCTCTCTCTCTCTCTCTCTCTCTCCCTCTCCCTCTCTCTCTCTCTCAGAAAGCACACAGTTGGTTTTTTGTTTTCCTCCCCAGAGCAGGAGGGCGGCCCTGCCTTCCCCTCTCTTTCTCCCGGGCCCCCGATGAGACCTCATCGAAATTCGTCTCACAGTGGCGGCGCCAGGGGCCAATCACTTGACAGGTGTGGGGGGGGGGCCTCCATTGAGGTGTGCAACCCCCCCCCCCCCCCCCCCCCCCCGCCCCTCCTGTTCTGTTGTTGTTGGTACAGCCAGGTCAGACGGACGAGGGAACCCTTCAGATCTGTACTAAACCCACGTTTTAAATATTAACGTCTCTCTGTCTGTCTTTCTTTCTCTCTCGCTCGCTCTTCTCTCTCTCTGTCTGTCTGTCTGTCTGTCTGTCTCTGTCTCTCTGTCTCTGTCTCTGTCTCTGTCTCTCTCTCTCTGTGTCCCTCTCTCTCTCTCTCTCTCTCTCTCTCTCTGTCCCTCCCTCTCTCTGTCTCTCTCTCTCTCTCTCTCTCTCTCTCTCTCTCTCTCTCTCTCTCTCTCTCTCTCTCTCTCTCTCTCTCTCTCTCTCTCTGTCCCTCTCTCTCTCTCTCTCTCTCTCTCTCTCTCTCTCTCTCTCTCTCTCTCTCTCTCTCTCTCTCTCTCTCTCTCTCTGTGTACTAAACCCACGGCTTCTTTCTGCATTCCACTTCTACTTTACCATCCGATTGAAAGCCAGAGTCTCAGAGTTCAGTGGTCATTCATAGTTTTATAAGTTATTATATGTAATATAATTAAACGAGCAAGCAATGGGTGTTATTTCAAATGAGGGTGAATATCCACATCCCTGGCCTTTGTCGTTCGGGTTATAGGTCAGTCCCGGTCAATTGTGTTGTTATTTACAAGATATGTAGCCTATTATCTGTGTGGGTGTGTGTGTGTGTGTGTGTGTGGTTGCCTAAATAATGAATGGGGTACGGTGTGTGCATGCAGCCTATTCGTAAGCACGAACAAATTAAAACGGAACGCATCTGGAAAAGTGGTTCACAATAACATATTTTCATATTTTCTATTCTGTCCACAGCGTTCTTCTTGAAAAGGATTCACGTAACATGCAGCCCCGAGCGCACACACACACACACACACACACACACACACACACACACACACACACACACACACACACACACACACAGTAGCGTAGATAATTGCGTGCATGTTGCCGTGGGGCGGCAGCACCGCCTACACCACCACTAAAGTTTCGCTGCACTGCGATGCACATCTCCTCTCCCCGTCTCCACAACGCTCGGTCTCAGTGTGTGTGTGTGTGTGCGTCGCTACGCTCAGTCCGCGGTGCAGAGAGAGGCTCAGAGCGGCTCTGATGGAACGCGGGAGGAAAGGCGCACACGCACCTCTCTCTCAGTGCATGCGACGCCACGGGAGCGAGTCCACCACGACGTAGCGCGCTAGGATTTTCGCGCGTGTTTTTTTTTGTTTTGGTTCCTTTTTTCCCTCTCTCTCACTCTCTCTCTCCCCCCTCCCCTGTTTGGTGGCCGAGATTCGAGACCTCGCTCTTGTTTTTGCCTCCTCGATCTGGGGGGGCTGTGAGGAGGAGTGCAGCCCACCGCTCGAGGGCGACCCCGCTCTCCCTGTCTGTTGGACTGCGTTTTCCCCCCCACACACACACACATATGCAGACACGCACACACACGCGCGGATCGTGAGGGACACGACGGAGACTTTTCGCGGGAGCGACATTGGAGCTCCGCGTAAAATGCCGCTCACCTGTCTCCGTGGCGCCCTGGCGTGGATCTGAGCCCCCCTCCGTGTTCGTGTGGAGATCTCCTCTCCTCCTCACCTTCCTTCTCCTCCTCAAGTCAGTGCGGGCCTCGACAGTTTTTCCGATCAATGTGAGGATTTGTGTTGCTTTTTTTTTTTCGTATGTGTTGCGCTAGATTTGCTCTATTTCGTGCACTCGGGTTTTGGATATCGTTTGGAGGTGCACCGCGGAAGGATGCTGTGACCCCCCCCAGGCGAGATGTGATCTGGATTAGACTGTGTTTTTTTTCCTTTGGAGATTCGCCGGACTTATGCGCCGCCGCCACCCGGGATCTGATTTATTTTGAAACGAGTCGTCTTGGTGTCGTCTTGGGTTTTTTGTGGAGCGAAATCTGGGTTCTTGGTGATGGTCTGACCGCGATGGTCTGGGTCTGAGTAGACCCCCCCCACCCCCCACAGCTCTTACATACTTGTGAAACACCTTGTGGGGGTAAGTTTAATGTTTTTCCGTATGTGTGTGTTCTGTGTTGTGTGTGTGTGTGTGTGTGTGTGTGTGTTTCTTCTTATTTTGTGCTGCGCAAAGTTACTTGGGTTGATTCTCGTTGCTGCTCGTCGCTCTAATGAACGAACGAATGAACGAACGAATGAATGAAGGGATAGCCGCCGATGTAATGATGGGACTCGTAATGATGAACGGGTTCGTTACGAGGACGATGAAGCGATCGGCGTGCGAGGACACACGCGTCGATCGCATCCCCCCCCCCCCCCCCCCCCCCTTCTCCTCGAGCACAACTATGCGCATTTTCTTCCATGCAACACATTTCTCTTGCCCCCCGATGCTTTGATTGGGAATAGTTCGTGCTTGAATTGCGAATTCGGGGTTTTATTATAGGGGTTTATTATAGGGCTGCAGGCTTGCGACCAACTAGTCGGTTAACACTGCAGTATGGGGGGGGTGTAAGCCACGTTAAAGAATCTGTAAGAATTGGGAGCACGACAAGTTCATTCGCACGTACAAACGAACGAATAAACGCTCGTGTCCTTCCGTTCCTGTTTTAAACGGCCCGTGTGTGTATTTTGAATTTGGCCTTTCAGTTCGCCAGCTGTTTTTCTCACGGGCGCGATTGGACGTGCCGGCGTTTGCCCGGCTCGTGCCCCGGTGTGCCTGTGTTGGTGTGTTGCCGCTCGTGGTTGGCGGCGGAGCTCACGCGCGTTCACTCAATCAGGGCGCGCGCCCTGCCGTGCTCCGTGCGCATCTCTGCGTGCGTCAGAAGGGGTGGGGGGGGGGGCTGTAGCATATAGAACAGGGTTATTTATTTCAGCATTTTTGCCGAGTGATTAGCTTGGCCAGCTCTCTCTCTCTCTCTCTCTCTCTCTCTCTCTCTCTCTCTCTCTCTCTCTCTCTCTCTCTCTCTCTCTCTCTCTCTCTCTCTCTCTCTCTCTCTCTCTCTCTCTCTCTCTCTCTCTCTCTCTCTCTCTCTTCCCCCCCCCCCCCCCCCACCCCTTAAGCCCCCTCTCTCTCTCTTTGACTCTCTCTCTCACTCACTCGCCCACTCACTCCAGCACACACGAACACACACACACACTCACACAGCCTCTCCATCCCCTCTGCATGCTTAGCGTTTTCCTACACTTTCCTCTGCCATCCAGTGGCATCCTATCCAACCGGAGGACATGTATCCCACACCACGGCGGTCTCCCATCGCACCCGTCTGGATCCCCCCCGCCCGTAGTTAGTCTGTCCCACGCTGGGGCGAAGCCCATTGGGGCTGTGATGAGGGATTCGACCTCAGCGTGGCTGTCCGACGCGTCTCTGAAAGATGGTCTTTTTTCTCCAAACCGAAAAAAAAAAAACAAAGTCCCGGACTCTCCGAGAATCCTGTGGTAACCGCGAGTGACGGCCGCCCTGGGCTCTGGCTGACGGGCAAGCTGTCGTTCTGCATCGCAGCCCTAAGCTCAGGTTCTGGGTTCGATGCCCTGGCGTCCACACTGGCTTGGTTGGGGATAGGGGGATCGGAACCTCTGATCCCCTTATCCCCAACCAAGGCAATGTGGACGCCAGGGCATCGAACCCAGACCCTTCCACGTCTAGATTTGACTTACAGTCCGGGAGCGCTGTCCTCTTCGGAAAGGTCGCTCGGCTCTCACCCATTTTTCTCTCTCTCTCTCTCTCTCTCTCTCTCTCTCTCTCTCTCTCTCTCTCTCTCTCTCTCTCTCTCTCTCTCTCTCTCTCTCTCTCTCTCTCTCTTATGTGGGTGTGAGATTATGAATGTGTGTGATTATGGATGTGTGTGTGTGTGGTCAATATCGTCTTTATTCATTGACATCGTGCGGCGGTCTGAGACCACCGGCATCGCCGCGGCGATGTTGGCAACATGGCTCGATAAGTAAGTGGCGGACGCCACTTAAAGGCGGGAGTCCCCGTGGCAACCGTATCCAGTCGAGTCCAGCTCCCGGCCTCCCACGCAGAAATTGATTCCGAAACAGATTATGTCATCCGATGTTCGCCCTTTTTTTTTTCCACGCCGCCCGCCTACCCAACATCCCCCTGACTCCCCCCTCCCCCCCCTCTTGTCCCTCCCCCCTTGGTGGGCTAGGTCTGACCAAGGGGGGATTGTGAAGGGGGGAGATGGGTACAAAACGGGTCATTTGGAAGCAACCCACACACACGCGGACACACACACGCGCAGACACACACGCACATATGCATACATATATACACACACACACACACACAAATATCTATACACACACACATACATATCTATACACACACACACACATATATACACACACATATCCACACACACAAATCCACAAAAACACATATCCACTCATATCCACACACACAAATCCACACACACGTATTATCCACTCATATCCACATGCATACATGTCCACACAGTCAACACACACACACGCTCACACACACACACACACACACACACGCACACACGCATACACACACACATATACACACACAGAAGCATTTGGTCTAACCTTTATTTAACCGGCTTGGGCCACATTGAGACAAGTTGTCTCTGTCGCGAGAGCTTTGGTTTGCCCCTAAAGACACGCACACACTCAGCACAGAGAGATGTGGTTCAAATAACACAGAGGAGAGAAGACAGGGGGAATGTAACGGTACCACAGTGAGTGTCTCATCGATTCGTCAATACTACAGAGTTGACCTTTCCAACAACAGGAATAAAGTTGGTTTGGGCCAGGGAAAGTTGTTTGGACTTCAGTTGTTAAAATTGTTGTAACAGTTCACGTTCATTTTGTGTGAATGTGTCTGCGGTGTGTATGTTTCTACTTTGGATTTGGGTAAGATTGCATTTTCTTAACATTGAGGGCATATAACAGACTCTTCCATCCAAAGCGACTTACAATAAGTTATTTAAGGTTAGTACAGGTTCGTACTCGGTTTACGCTAGGTAAGTCAACTGAGTCAACTGATCTTATCCAGTGTGTTGCAATGTGTTGATTTCGTTGTGTGCTTATGTTTATAACACATACCCAACTTCGCCCGAGGAGAAGGACTGCTTTTCAGTCAGAGGAGGGCGAGTTTACACTTTGGGAATCGGTGTTTACCCCCTCGGTGTTAATTAAGTCTATTTAAGTCAAACAGCTCCGAAGCCAATGTCGGTTGATGGGACATTTTTCGGAATTCTCCGGTTCATTCCACAGTCATGCACGTCTCGCTTTCCGTGTTCTTCCCATTTTTCAAAAGGTTATCGAAACTTTTGAAAAGGTCAGCGGAATTATCTCTTTCAAACGCAGACGTCGTTGGGATGAAAAAAAGTGTGACAACGTGCCTTGCTCAAAGGCAAATTGTTGCCTTGTGCCTTTGGCAAAAGGTAGACATGTTTCCCGTACATAGTATAGTCTTATGCAGCCATCGTTATCAAACAAACCTGGACCCAAAAATCCCAAGATCAACATTAATCATCATCATATTAACGTGTGTGTGTGTGTGTGTGTGTGTGTGTGTGTGTGTGTGTGTGTGTGTGTGTGTGTGTGTGTGTGTGTGTGTGTGTGTGTGTGTGATAAAGACAGGTGCACAATGAAAGGGAGCCAACCAATGGGAAGGCTCTGTGACTTTTAGACAACAATGGAAGTCTACTCTCCTGCAACAATGGTGATCCATATCTCTGTGCGACGCTCCAAAGTCCCGGTCGCGTGACCTCATGTTACGCATGAGTCTGGAGTGGGCGGGACTAGTTTACTTGACAGCCAATCAGCTTAATGAACACTTTGACTTACTCACGAGCAGTATATCGCTGTCGGGACAGCAAAGATCTTCATAAAAACAATTCGTAAGCACTAACAATCGCTAGCCTAACCCATTCCCCGTATACAACAATACAGCTAGGTTAAGAAACTAATCAATGCTATGCTCCATTTTTTAAATGCCAGGAAGTACAACACAGAATAAGTGCGTACATTAACAATGCGCTTTTCAGAATGGTAAAAGCAACAATTTCCGCCAAGAAACTCCACTGGTGCACACTCTCGCTCTTGTTTAACAGTTGTTATTGAGGCTATTTCTGCCGTAACTGCACTCATGGCTGTGTTTACTCTGTTAATGTTATTTGTTACTGTTGGTTGCTTCGAGAGATGCCATAACTGTTTAAAGTGGCGGTGGCCTTTATTTTACTCAACTACGACGCAGTGTCTGATTCAATTATCTATCTAAAAGTTAAAGGGGTGATGTTATGCCCCTAGTCGCTTGAAAATCGGCCTTTCCTGTGTTTTATCGACATCACAAGTGGGCATGTCCACAGATGTATGCTGGATAGATCTGTAGAAACATTTGTAAGTCAGTCTAGGCTGGTAGACTGATCTATCCAGCGTACACCTAGGTGGACGCTCCCACTTGTGTAACTATAACACAGGAAAAAGCCAGATTTCCAAATGGCTTGCAACGTCTAATCACACTCACACCCGGTGGCATAACATCACCCCTTTAGAATCAAGGTAAGACCAGGGGTCCCTATATAGACAAGGAGACCCCAGAAAGTATATATAAACAGGCAAGAAGCCAATTGTTCATATCAACACTACTGCCTTTGTAAAGAAAAAAAAACGACAAAGGTAGAATTTCAACAGGTTCTGTTAGCCTAGCTTGTGCGTTCACCGCACAAAAACAAACACACATCATGATAACGTTTTGGGGGCCGCGGGGGGGCCTCTTCCACAAGGGGCCCCTGGCGGCCCTTCACTTGAAGAACCTCACAGCGAGCGGGCACCCATCCCTGTGTGTGAGGCAGACCGTTTATTTAACCTTGGTGCCCCTAATACTGCCTGATGGATACTTTTAATTTGAAGGAGCTGTCGCGGGGGGAGAGCCCCTATTAGTCTGTGCCGGGCCGTCGAGGTGGAGCGGGACGATCAAAAGACTTTGAAAGGAATACGTTGTTAATGTGGAGGTGGAGGAGGGGGTGGTGGTGGTGGTGGTGACGGAGGTGGTGGAGGTGGTGGGGGTAGTAGAGGTGGGGTTGGTGGAGGAGGTGGTGGGGGTGGAGGTTATCATGTTGGGGATAAAGGTGGGGTGTGATACGGTTTGTCGAGTGGCAGAGCATTGGCTTCTTTGGAGGAGTGATTGCGGCAATCCTGGAGGTTTTGTAATGTGGAAGGGGGGGGGGGGGGGGGTGGGGGAGGGGGGGGTGTTAAGGTAGGGGATGGGAGGGGGGAGGTGATGGGGGTGAAGGGGGTGTTTGAGGGGCGCCTCAATCATGGCTATTAGATTAAATTAATGAGTCTAGGAGGAAATCAAAATGCAGCGAGGGTAAGCCAGTGTGTTTGTGTGTGTGTGTGCGTGAATTAAAGATAGGTACACAATGAATGGGAGAAGGTGTGTGTGTGTGTGTATGTGTGTGCGTGTGTACTTGAAGTAAAGACATGTACACAATAGATGGGAGGTGTGTATGGACTTAAGAGAGGTACACAATGAATTGGGGAGGTCTGAGAAATATAGAGGTACACTATGAATGGGCTGTGTGTGTGTGTGTGTGTGTGTGTGTGTGTGTGTGTGTGTGTGTGTGTGTGTGTGTGTGTGTGTGTGTGTGTGTGTGTGTGTGTGTGTGTGTGTGTGTGTGTGTGTGTGTGTGTGAGTGTGTGAGTGAGTGAATGCCTCAAGGATGCAAGAAACACCCAGAAATGGGTAATTGAATACACGTTCTAAACTGTAGCCTTTTTATAATGCAGCCTTTGATACTTTCCCCCCATATACCCACGGAGTGACGGTTCAACTCAATGCATAACAAGTATTTTTAAGGAAAAAGGGCTTCAAAACGGTTTTTGATTACAATATTCAGATTGTTGTGCTTGACGAGCGCTCGTTCACATCCCCGGTGTGATTGAATTATTTCCTTCAAGGGTCCTTGTCAATCACAGCTCAAACAGTGCATCCGTAGCCATTGTTTTGCACTCCTCTGGGGATCACGTAGCACAATGCTTCCCATGGAGGACTAGCTGGTATTCCCTCTGCGGTTACACACTGCGACATACATGTCTGATGGAAGCAGTCTCTAAAGTTTTGAGTTTTGTGCGTGCGCGCGTGCGAAGAGGAAAAACCCAATTTAAATGCTTGGTTGTTTGCTATTTTCTTCGGTTCGTAACATAACCGTAGGCCGACGGGTCAGTCGCACAGTCTACGGACACCGGGAGACATTTTATTCTCACAGTAACGGTTTCCCGGCAATTAAATACCGATATAACCGACGATGAAATGGTGATGTCGCTGCTCATGAGATGAAATTGCCATTCCCGTGTGTGATCAAAATTCCTGCCATGCCCGTTTTTTCTTCCTTCCTTTCTTTCTTTCGTTCGTGTTCTTCCTCCTTTAGCCCCGTGCCAGCGCCGGAGAAGAAAGCAATCGTTTCCCCCTCCATTTGTTTATTTATTTCCCACCCTTTGATCGAGTGATAATTCTCGCACGCTCGGAGCCGGGAAGGAGATGGATTTGTAATTTATTTCTTTAACGCCCCCTCTCTCCTCTTTCTCCTCTCTCGCTGGCTGTTGTGTTAGCTCGTCGTTGTCTCTGGGCGATTCCCCCCCCCCCCCCCCCCCCCCCCCCGACGACAAATCAGCGGCCCCCGAAGGCGTGTCTTTCCGGGCTGTAGTTGATGTGTTTCGGATCATTTCTGTTTTTAATTTTTAAAGGTAACATATTATACCACCAGGTGTGAATAGCCGTTTTTAAAATCTGCCTCCTCTGACATCATTGGTGGGCGTGTCCACCTAGATGTATGACGGATAGATGAGCAACGTTTGCTACAGTCCACTGGGTAGGCTGGTGGAATGATCTATCCAGCACACATCTAGGTGGACACGCCCACTTGTGATGTCAGAAGAAGCTGATATTCCGAACTGCTTGTAACTGCTAATCCCACTCACACCTGGTGGAATAATATGGAACCTTTAAGAGAAGATGTAAAGGTTGAGCCATAGAGATTCTGTGTTAAAGGAGGCCGAAACCCACCACAACCGCCACTCCCCCCCCCCCCCCCCCCCCCCCTTTCTTTAATCTTCCCGCCAATTTCCACTTGTGTGCAAGAAGGCTTTCAGCGCAACACTTGAGGGTTGCCGAGTTTCAGTTGAGTTTCAAGATGGAGATAACGCCACTGTGGTCATAAAGTTATTAGTCATGATTGGGCGAGTACGTACTCGATATGAGTTGAGCGTTTTGTTGAAGGAATAATATTTTTGAGCGTCCAATGGTGTTTTCATCATTGTTATGTAGAGGTTAGCATTAGCCGAAATGAACAGCCTCCAAAGATAATTAACTTTATCAAACTACTATTTCCGCCGAAAGTCAATCATAGCTTAGCATTTTGCTTTTGGTATTGTAAACAAATATTAAATATGTTCAAACAAACATACTGTGTCCACTGCATTGATAAAACATCAGCTCATACAGTATATTTTCTACAGTAACCATATGATGGAGAGAACCAATACTAGACACTGAGCTGACTACAGATTTAACATTGATATTCAGCTCAGTGTTCTGTATCGGTTCGAGCAAACGTCTACAATACCCACTCTGAATATAAGTGTAGTGTTTACGTTTGCTCTGGCTCTGTTGGAGTTGGATCGCTTCTTGGACTCCGGGTTCCTGCTGCCTCTGTAGACAAACGTCGGGGTAATGACTATAATGGAAGTCAGGAAGAAGTTGGATCTAACCCCTCACAAAAAGACTTGCAGAACAAAAGACACGAGTGCCCGTTCGTGCAAAAGATAGAAAGACGCAAGCGCCTATCCCCGCAATATAAAAAAAGATGATAGCACACTAAATGCCTGTTGTTTTGTGGACCTCAGGTCTCGCTGTCACTCTCCAACCAAACCTTGCTGGGCCTGATGGAAGCGCTATGCTGGAAGTCCCATGCTAGCCACACTGTGAAATATAACTGTGTTAAATTGTAAACAGACTGCATTTAAACAGATCTTTTCTAACCAGTGGCCGCGCTAAGCGCTTTACAATATTGCCTAGCATTCACCCATTCATGCACACATTCGCACACTGACGGCGCTGTCAACCATGTAAGGCGACAGCCAGCTCGTGAGTATCATTCAGGGTGAGGCGCCTCGCTCAGGGACACCTCGACACTCTAGGAGGGGCCGGGGATCAAACTAGCGACCTGCCGGTTACCAGCCAACCCGCTCTACCTCCTGAGTCGCGTGCTGCCCGATTCTGTCTGTATAGGCAAAGCTGGGTTGGGGGTCAGCCAACGCCCACACATGTACCATGGAGGCAATTGGAGTCACACCGCCGCACGGATGGACGAAAACGACTTGATATCAAGGAGCAATATTCAAATGACGTCAATGACTTTTGTTTTTTTTAGCTGAGACCTAAAATCCGTCTTCCCACTGCCTAGGAACTAATAACCGAACTGCATTAGCATACGAATTGATGGCAATTATTTTTTTACCGCCCGCAGAGATTCCACATATGGCGCCTACCAGCTTGGCCCTAATCCGATCAGGCGGAGGAGTGTACGCACGCTGAATCGTAAACTCAACCCTTAATATCCGGTGTCTTGGTCCAACGGTGAGAGGACGCCATGTTTGTATTTTGGGAGGGGGTTGGGCGGTGGTTAATACAATTAATTAATGATCTTCCGACTACCTCAACGAGGCAGTGGGGCTCGCTTCCCACAGGCTTCACCTTCCTCCACGTTCCCTGCTCCTCTCCGCGGTCTGGGGGGCGGAACAAGATGACTTGATTGATTTCACTGGGAATGTTATTAGGTTGAAAAAACGAATTTGCCCAAACGGTGTATCAGCGATGTTAGGTCGAAACATAAATGATCACATTCATCTGATCTTTCCTCACGATCCGCTAGCTGCCCGCCCCCTAAGCATGCCGTCAAAAAACGGTTTGTCGGAAGGAAGTGTGTGCTCCTGGATCGCACCGAATGACAAATGGGACTATCAACCACTCAAAACCAAAATAAACAGTATTCCAACCAATCACCGACAGGGGGTGGGTGTTGTGGGGTTTTGCCCTGTGTTCGTGATAGTTTTTACTGGATGCACGAAACACGGAAGGGAGGGGCGAGCTGGCTCTGTTCGTTTGGGATCTCGCTTCAAACACCAACAGAAGAGACGTCACCCGACATCGCTGATACAACCTTTAACATCAGTTCCGGTCCGTTCTGACCGCCGGAGGTAGTTGCTGGTGTGATTTTGTGGCAATGAGATCTTCCCAGAATTGTGCGCTTGTTTTGACCAATGAAAAGCGCATATTTGTGCCAAATTGTGACATCTAACCTAGCTCTGCTGATTCAGTGTGCCTCATTGGCTATATCCTAAGCCAATCAGAGGGTTATTTACATTCCATAATCACTCTCTGCCTGAGACATTTATTTGAGTTAGGAAGACAAAATATAAGATGAACCTTAAAATATGATGGGGCAATCATGCTACGAGGCTAACGATTTGACATTTTGTCTGACCTTGGCTTGAGTTGGATTGTGAGCGAGTGCTAAGGAGCAGAACAGCACCGTCCCAAGGGAATTTGCACTCCAAGCTGAAAAGTACTAGGTTCGATTCCCAGGGTGCACAGCCAGGCATCATTTAGAAAACACCCACTACCTTCTCCTTGACGACTTCTGAATTTACCCTAATGGCCATCTGTCTTTTTGACCACATGACTCAATGAGAGTTTGGTCATTTGAAATAAGCATTGGATTTATTAGTGCTGGGGTCATCACCTACAATGAGATAAGGATTTAAAATGTTCCTGGACTGTAGCTATTCCATCTAGGTAGAAGAGCTGACGTCACCAGCACAATCGATCAGGAACCTCGATCGATTCTGCTGGCGTCGTTCAAATCTTCTACCTAGATTTAATAGCCTGATGTAAAGCCAAAACGATGGGGCAAATGTAAGAATGATGGGATTGATTTGAACCCAATCAAATGTACTTGATTAACAATGGATTGGCTTCCAAAATATCCAGTTTGTTTGATTTTGATTTTTATTCTGTGTCTGCGCTCCTATATGAGCTGAATGCCGATGGTCTGGACTCTATCTTGCTCCCTCTCTCTCACTCTCTCTCTCTCTCTCTCTCTCTCTCTCTCTCTCTCTCTCTCTCTCTCTCTCTCTCTCTCCCCTTTAACATCACTCTTCGTTTTTTTCTGCTCCCTAGTCTCTCAATCTCCTCCACTTTCATTTTCCCGTATTACCGCTCGACCGGAATATCCAATGTCGAGCGAGCGACCTCAGCTCCACTCGCTGTTCCTGAAGCCGGACTGTCAAGGACACTTTGACAAGCGTTCAGTTGGTGTGTGGCCCCATCGTCTGCAGCACCCACAGGCTCTGACATTGGGCCAATGGGCCAGGTCTACCTCCGGAGTGGACTGTTTGACGGTCTTAAACACACAGGTTCCCAGGTACTAGCATCTATGAGCGGAACTTGGGTTCAGCTCCTAGACTCTCGCTCGGACCAGCGCTGGTTCTTTGGTTAGAAAATGATGTGGTGAGAAGTCTATAGTCTACAGGCCAAACCCTGGTTTGGCCTGTAGACTTCTCACCACAGAACCAACGCTTTGAGCTGCACACCAGACACAGGTCTATGAGGAGTGTATGCAGACTGATTGACTGGCCTGGATCCGTGCCTTCAATGATGTATCTTTCAGATTGGTAGGATTGACAGAGTTGGTTTCTTGTAACCTTTTACCTCTGTACCGGTTCTGTGAAATGGATGCTTTTTTGTCCAGCAATGAACAAAAAGGCGGTTGCTTTCAGGCTAAATGCAAGGCCGCCAGATAGTCGTCTCAGTTTGGAGTCTGGGTTTGCTCTCACTAGGAAAGTTAGTATAATAATCGATCTCTTCAATTGAATCGCCCGACTATTCACTAAATCTTGTTTTTTAAAGATTGATTCACCATACTGTCTTCTTCCAATTCAGCCGGCGAGATATTATCACAAATCAGGGCTTGCATTATTAATATTCCTCTGACACAGCAGAAGTATTAATCTTCTGAAAAAAGGTCCAATTGTTACACCTGATCCGCCAGCCTTGGGAAATCCAACAATCGTGGAAAAAGCTAAATATGAATTAAGGATCACCGAGTGGCTCCGGGTTATTTAAACTTCCGACAAATAGCTTTCGGTCGGCCTCCTTGAACTAACATTCCTTAACACCCAGCAGCTCCTGAATCAATTTCAATTCCATTAAACTGTATTTGTATAGCCCTTAATGGGTTAACAGGCCATATATGTATGACACCCCCCCCTGACCATAGCCCCACCAGAGGGGAAGAAAATACTCCCTTAATTAGCAGGGAAGAAATCTTGAGAAGGAACCCAGAGTGGGTGAACTCTACCGCCAGGGATGATCAGGAGCGCGATGGGTGCCATAATTGACGTACATAAATACAAAAGAAAAGCTCTTGTAGCCCATGTATGCAAAGTCACTTTGGTTACAATATGCGGAAGATTCTATGCAGAGGACATATTTCCAAAGGGCAGTTTTTGCTGTCTCAAACCACATTGTTTCAGAGAATGCCAAGCAGCCCCATAATAACGCCACTCCTCCAGATGTCACATTCTTTTTCATATATCAAACACGTTCAATATTTAGGATTTTGAAATCGCGCCGCCATCAGCCCCCATCTAGTCCCTCGGTGGTCCTGTCTTACTATCAGAGAGAGGGCTCACAATCTATCTGAGATGCTCGAGATAGGTGGGTAGACTTCTCGATTTCCATTTCAACGACTTAGGAACATGATTCGGCGCATGGTAAATGCCGTCAACCATTTTATGAATTGTAATACGGAACGAGGTCTTGCTACCGAATGTGCCGGTGTGCTGGGACAGGGTGTGGCCATAGGTCAGGGATTGGCGATGGGTTTTTATCAGGAACCACATGAGAAATTCCGAGGGAAATTCTGTATTGTCTCTATAGGATTATACACAATATATTGCTCTAACTCTTGAGCATTTTTACTTGAGTAACTAAAAATTGTATGTGATTACAATTTCATTGTCTGTGATCGTATGTGAACAACATTTGTTTATGTAATTGAACATATATACAAGAGAAATATGGAATGTAGGATAGGTTTTCAAAATAAGAAAATATATACAGTGTATATGAAAAAATTCTCGTGTTTTGTCTGAAGTTGACAATTGAGTTTGAAATCCTTCCATGCAGCACATGCTCATTACAAACCATTCACACAGCGACACACTCTACACACTATACTTTACCACGACTTCTGTGAAGAAAATACTTTGAAGTCGATATTTTATTGAACAGACGACACTCTTCTGTTCATCTTCCTAATTTTAGTGCTCATTTTACCCGGCTTCCTGCTCCAATTAATTTGGCTTTGATGCTACGTTCATTTGAACTGAATGACACTTGTGAAACAACCGCGCGTGTCTACAGTACGCACTCAGGCATGCACCCGCCATCTTCACAATAAAAGCCCTTTTGATGTTTTCTTCGGATATTTAACTACTTGCATCAGGAAAAGTTCTTTAGTTTGCTGTATAACTTGTGGGCCACATGATGCCAATGTCTGCCATAGATTAAAAGAAAAAGGTAAATACCAAATAAATATGACAATCAAATATGACGAATGTGATAGAAAACTACGCAGATTTTTCTAGTTTGTGCGTTGCACCACATCTATTTTAAAGGAGATGGACCGATTTGTTCCTAGCAGCTGGAGAATACGATTCAATGGACTTTGGGAGCTTGCAAAGATCGATACTAGATTAAATGCATAATGTTTTCAGTAGTGTCTGGTTTTTGCCTTCCCGGTATCTGTCAAGGGGTACTGCGAAACCCCTGACGTTGAGCGGGGTCGCTCTCGCTTTCTCTCTCTCTACCTCTATCTGGTTCTCTCTCTACCTCTCTGGTTCTCTCTCTCTGTTTCTTTCTCTCTCCCTCTCTCTCTCGTTCTCTCTCTCTCTTACTCTCTCGTTCTCTCTCTCTCTTTTGGTCTCTCTCATCTCTCTCTCTCTCTCTCTCTCTCTCTCTCTCTCTCTCTCTCTCTCTCTCTCTCTCTCTCTCTCTCTCTCTCATCTCTCTCTCTCTCTCTCTCTCTCTCTCTCTCTCTCTCTCTCTCTCTCTCTCTCTCTCTCTCTCTCTCTCTCTTTTTCTCTCTCTCATCTCTCTCTCATTCTCTCTCTCTCTCTCTCTCTCTCTCTCTCTCGCTCTCTCTCTCCTCTTCTTCACTCCTTGGTGTGTCTGAGGGGGTTTTCCCTCAGGCCCTCACAGGGCCGAGGGCGAGTTGGCCACGCCTGTGGACCTTGAGAAGCCCTTTGAGGCTCAGGCTGATCAACATCTAGGCAAACACAGTCGACTTGACTCCCAGCTCGGCAGAGAAACTGAGTGAGGGTGAAGACGGTGGTTTCTCTCCCATCTATCCTGCTCGAATGAACCGATTTTCGATTGTACTTGGTTTAACTGAGTGGGTTTAAGAGCCAACTGTCAAGTGATTAGATAAATAGATCATGGCTTACAAGTATGAATGCAATTATGGTTGAAAATGTAAAAATACGTCCTCTCTAGAGACGTTTGTCCCTTCTGGGCTTCTGTAGAAGCTTGGTCGTCCAACATGGAGGACCCCTTTCTATGTATTAAAGGGATAATTTTAAGGTAACAGAAATATAGCCTATACAATGTTATTTTCATGGGAACAAACACCAATCTAAAAATACATAGGAATATATTTTCTACCGAGTCCATTCCTCTAGGCGCCACTTGGCTCTAAACCTCACCTTTAAAAACCTTTTTTTGCGCGGAAACGCACAGAGCAGCTGTATCGACTGTCTCACATGTTTGTGCCGTACACCCCGCTGATAGCCGCTCACCACCAGCTCATTAGGTGTGGGACGGATGGTGCGGTGTTGGTAGAGGGGGGCGTCGTCAGTCACCTTCACCCTGCGGCCGATTGGATTCGCTTCAGCCAATGGGAGCCCGGTGAGGTCTATTTAACCGCCGATATTTCCGCAGAAATCATAGTTAGCGAACGCTGCCATAACGGTTTCTTTAAATCGACCGACGGCATCAGCATTGTGAATATTATCAGCTTTATTATCAAGCTATTAGTGCAATCTCAAATGGCACTGGAGGTTGTCGTGGTTACCTACATTTACTTTTACATTCATGGCATTTAGCTGACACTTTTATTCAAACTGACTAACAATGATAACAAAAAAATGTTTTTCATCTTGTCAGCAGAAAGAGAAACAACAATATGTCGGTAAAGTCAGGATATTCTTAGAAACAAGTGCCAAGCACTAACAATCGCTAGGTTAACCAATTCCACGTATGCAACAATGATAGCTAGGATGAGACGCTACACAATTAAGTACTATATTTAATAAAAAATACAATAAGTGTGTAAATAACCGTCAGTATCTTGGGTTTGAAACTTGGAATTTATCGGTTGTTGGACATTTTTTCCCACAGAGTGACAACAGCAGTGTGAAGTGTTTAGTTTTGAAACGCATCACCACCGCTTTTCGCTGATAACCGTTTACTCTTTGGGCATTCAGCGGACGCTTCTATCAAAGCGACTTACAATAAGTACATTTGTCAGAAGAACGTAGAAAACCAATCGCGTTAACCTTCCCCCCCGAATCCGATCGCCATGTTAGCCTAACTGAAGCCAGCCTACAGGCGTAAGCATCGCTTCATGAACGTCAGCTAGTGACGAAGGGGCCAAAGAGTGTGTTTTAGGGAATAGTTGTAGGGCAGCACAACCCTAATGATATGGTACCAATAGGAGAGAGACCATCTCCATATCAATCTGGCTACGTGAGGCAGCTGCGGAAGACCTCTATTTGTGATTGTCAAATACTGTGATTGTGCCGCTGTGTGTGTGTGTGTGTGTGTGTGAGTGTGTGTGTGTGTGTGTGTGGGAGACAGCGAGAGAGGCAGGCAGGAGCATTCTTCAGAGCTAACTCTTAGCCGCTGGGGGTGTTTTTGCGAGTGGCCTATTTCTCTTGCTTAACCTGCCTGGAAAGTAATTGAATTTCAGTTGGATGCAAGACGAAGAGGATGTGCTGTGCGACGGCACACGTGTGTGTGTGTGTGTGTGTGTGTGGAAGTGTGTGTGTGTGCGTGTCAGTGTGCGGAAAATAATATGAGACTGAAGGGCAGCTGACAGCATTTTTGGGTAGGGGGGGAAAGGGGGGAGGAAGGAGGCTTTGTTTTGTACAATGCTGCAGTGCAGATGTTGGGTCAGAAATATGTGGATTTGGGGGATGAACTCCACTATTCAGTCTTATTTTATCGACCAGTTTGCTCCCTCTTGTGACAAGTCCGTTGGGTTCCTCTGTGGGGAGATTATTACTGTTCAGTGTATTATAGGTATGAAAGTCTTTCACGTTTCAGTGGATTTCATTGTCCTTCAGCCCAGTTTGGGGCTTTTTCCGCCAGTGAATTGTAACTGCCAAAAAAGAGTGTCTGGGGACGTCAGGACAAACGGATTTAAAAAAGTCTTTACAAATGTTCTTAATGTTGAGGGATAATAATATATACAATATGACTTTGTCGTTTTTCATGCGGGTTTAGCTGAACTTAACATGAATATCGGCAAAAAACGAATTTAAAAAGCTGCTCGGATATACTCCATGTACCGTTTTTTTCTGAGGCTTAAAAAAAGTAAATGTGTCTGTGAAGTAAATTGGGTTTGGATATTAATTAGGTTATGAACCACGCTAGTACTGGCAGCGTGTGCCCCATCATCACACAAAGAGAACTATGAAATGTTAAAAAAGGAAATGGTGACTGAATGCCTTAAATGCCCGTAAAAGGCTCAGTTATGGTTCCACTTTGACGCTGTCGGGAACGTGTTTTTGGTTCCGTGTCGGGTTTTAGTGAGTGGACCAATCACAGCCCTCGCTGCTGTGTCGCCTCGACCCAAGGTTAACATTTTTTGGAGGCGCACGTCTGGCCCTTGCGGTGGACGCAAGGATGGCCCGCACTGACGTAATGGGTCCGTAAAACCCCCTGCGTTGCATCGACGTGGAACCATAACTCAGCCTTTAGTCGAACAGCGAAAGAGGAGAGCGAGAGGGTCGAGGGAAGTTACGATGCTACAAGATAAGGCTTTTAGGCTTTGATTCTAAGCGTTTTAAATATTGATAACGTGTCACTATATATATTTAAATACTTCGACTTGCAGTGAGGAATTATGAACATTCCGCTACTGCGTAAGAACGCTGGCAACAACCACAATGTTTGAAAAATGTTGGACAGAGCTTGTAGATCGGGAGCGAGTACAAAGAAAATAAATCGTGCCGAGGCTTTCAGAGCCATGTTGCTTTGTACCGCTCCAACGTTCGAGGAGTGTATTTTCTTTAAATTGTTATTCACATCATGCCATTAATACTATAATGGTATAGTCGGTTAGTAGGGCTTTTATTAATAAGCCTCTTACAGGGATGTCGGTTAGCCACACCCTTTAGCCACTATCCTGCATTAGGGCAGAAAATAAATATTACACAGATTGGCCCAAAGTTAGCCCTATAGCAATAGTCCAAAAATGCTAACTTTGAACAAGCATATCTCGTTCTACCTTGTGTTTACAGTGATCGCACCTATAGATTGTCACACACATTTTACACACCGTAGGCTCTGATGCTCGGCATCCTCGGGGCGGGAAATCTCTGGAAGCAACAAGGGGGGGGGGGGAGAAACAAACTGTTTCGAGAGTACAAATTCGAGAGTACATCTCGAATTTGTTTGCCTTTCTTTTGTCTCTGCGTGTGTGGGGGGGGGGGGGTGGGCGGCTAGGAGGAAGGGAGCGGGGAGCTTTTTGTGCTAATGTTGCAGCCGTGGTCGCAGCACTGAGAGCTAATTAAAAAGATAAGCCTTTTACCGGGTGTTTTTGTGTTGTGTTGTGTGGCATTGGTTGTGGTGGTGGTGGTGGGGGTGGATTGTTTGGAGCTTGTACTGGCAGGGTAGCACGGTCACGAGGGAGCCATTGTAATAATAGCCCCCTTTGACTACAGGAACAAGGGGTATGGCATCTTTGGCCAACTGCCAGTTTTTGTTCGCCATCTTGGAAAAAAAACAAAGTAGTTGGGCACCTGTTTAATTCTCAACGTCATTTGGGATTCGTGACACGACTTTGGGGAATGGATGTGCGGTATCTCTTTGTCGAGAGACACTAATGCTTCCCTTAAAGTCCAACCGCCCCAGGCGGCCATTGCTGCAGTGATAATAGAGAATTAGTGGTTTTAATCAAAACCCTGTGGTGTGCTACCCAACTTGTTTAGCTAAGTCCGTTCACCACCATTCATTAATAACTTTTACACGTTTCTTGAACACGCAAAAGACAAATAAAATGTGTTTTTTTCTTTTTAGGCTAAACTGATTCTTACCAATATACAATAACACAGGTAGGACTGTCTCTGGAAAGGAAAATAAAAGGTTACACCACAAGTGCTTCTCCCTGATTGTTTCAAATCGGGGGCGAGTGAACCATGGAGAGTGATAGTGTTAGTTTTTTATTCAGAACGGTTGCAATAACTTATTTGGCCCTCTTGAATTATGTACGGTACAAACGACAAGATTACTTGTACAGCCAAAAATTGTTTGTCGCCATCCCTGCTGCTGCTGTTGTCGTTTTTACGTGTCCCCCACACATTTTAACCATCCACTTCCTCCCAACTTTTCTTCTGGTGTTTTTCCATTTACTGTTTCAGCGTGTACCCTACTGCGCATCCTGGACTGACTCTTTATCTGTTTCTCTTTCCTTTGCCGTGTAGGACTGTTAAAAGATGAAAGCCCCCAACCTTCCTCTCATCCTCCTGTACGCTGTTCTTGTGCGTTGCCTCAAGGTGGTCTCAAAAAGGGGTTCAGGTAAGTCTACCACTGCTACACCTCCATGCGCACGCGATAACGACATCCAAACAACAATAATTCAAGTGCAACTCTTTCGGCCGTCGTGCTAATCATGCAATGGAAAAATACAGCTAACAATCGCCGGGCTAACAAAGCCTAGCGAAGAGGCTCAGAGGGGATTATTAAATTAGGTGATTTATGGGTGTTATACATTGTGAATACTGAGAACCGCAGTCACACTCAAGCTTTTTAAAAGCAGAAAAGTGTCTGGGGGATATGTTGGCACGCTCGCCTCATTTAAATTCATGATTTGTGTGGTTTTGCCTAATGATGCTGTGTGTTTGTGTATGTGCGTGTTTTCGGTGTGTGTCTTTTTTTGCTTTTATTCTGGTTGTTTGGGATGACTTGCTGTACTTGTGAGGACTTTTTCCTTTTCAGGGACACACATGTTTATTTGAGTGTATATCTTTGTGGGGACGAGGTTCTTTGAAGACACAACGCCTGAATTGTTGTTCTCAGTGAATGTTCAAGTCGACGTGACTGTGACTTTGGAGGGAAAGAGGATATAACGGTGGTGTTGTGTGGTGTCGTTCGTGATGATGTCGCCGCTGGTATGTCAGGACGGAACCTGTCAGGGTGATAGTCTGTCTCCCAGTGTGTTGCGGGTTAAGTATTTTGCTCCAGCCATCACTTAAAAATTTGATTTTCTCAGCTCTTTTTTTTTGGGCTGAATTGATTTAGTAGAGGAATCGTGGGGTTGATGAAGCTGTGGCCGGATGGTGTTTATATCCTCAAGACGCTAGTAGGTACAATTATTATTTCAGAGAAACATGACAGCTGTAATAGAAAAAGTTAGCATAAAAGTTGGCTTGTGAAAGTTTAAAAGTTGGAAAAGTTTTTTAGCATTTTATATATGAGTTACGTTTCATAAGCTTGACATTTCATAGCTTTATTTTAGTAAAGTATTACATAAATATCAAATTTCTTTCATTCAAAATGTTACATTTGTAACATCTCTAATTGGACCCAAATCTCCTTTTCCGCGTGTCTGGACATTTGCTAGCGTTAAAGAGACTAAATTCGGAAGAACGCTAAGGTTAGTTCGACACAAAAATACCAAAGGTCCCATTTGTTTCACCGCCAAGTAATCACGGGAAACAGAAACAGGGACGCCAGGTTCTGCTGGAGTGATGCTGCGTCACCCAAGGGTAACCCGTCCAAAGGTCTGCCGCACAGCCCGCCGGTCCAGCTATCTATCCCCCCAACCCCAAAAAAACACTAAGGAATTAATTCCTTTGTCTTTTATTTACCGCTTCCAGTGTTGGCTGGACGTGTCTGCACTCGCTCGTGCCTTTTAAACCCGGGTGTTTTAAAATATCCTGCGGCCGTGTCGAATGACTTTAGCCTGCCGTTCGTTCATTTATTTCATTCATTGATTAATTTGCTGGTTATTTTCTGTGCTGTGTGTTTGTGTTTGTGTGTCTTTCCACGTGTGTGTGTGTCCACGCGTGTGTGTGTGTGTGTCCACATGTGTGTGTGTGTCCATATGTGTGTGTGTTTGTCCACATGTGTATGTGTGTGTGTCCACTTGTGTGTATGCTTCCATGTGTTTGTTTGTGTGTGTGTCCACATGTGTATGTGTGTGTGGGCTTCCACGTGTATGTGCATCCACGTGACTTTGTATGTGTCCAAATGTGTGTGTGTGTGCGTGTGCTTCCACGTGTGTGTGTGTGAGTCTGTGTGTGTGTGGAGTAATCCCGGCGGGGTACCTGGTAGGAGGGTCCGCTCACGGCCCTGGGCGAGGATTTAAACCATGTGGCCGGTGATAAAGGAGCAGCTCACCTCCGAGCTTACCGCGGCGACGGCGCCTATTGTCTCCGGCCCGGGGATGCTGCCGGCATCACACGGTGTGTCGGCGTGGGTTTGAAACGGTACCCATTGTTAATGGTGCGGGGGCTTTTATCTTTTCATATTTTTACATAATACACAGGTCCCTCTCTCTTGTTCTCGCTCTGTCTCTCTCTCTGTCTCTGTGCCTGTATTTCTATCCTTCTCGTTCTTTCTTCCTTTCTCTTCTTTCTTTCTGTCTCTCTTTTTCCTCTCTCTCTCTCTCTCTCTCTCTCTCTCTCTCTCTCTCTCTCTCTCTCTCTCTCTCTCTCTCTGTCTCCCTTTCAGTGATTTCCCTTTTTCTCTATTTTCTGTGTGTTTCTCTCCCTCTCTTTCGACTAAACTTTTTGCCTAAATCAAAAAGGAAGCGGCTGTAATACTGTTAGAACACGCAGGTCAAACACAAATTCAACCCAGCGTTAAACCATCAAGGTATCAGTCACCTTGGAACATGAACGAAAAGCAATATGCCCGCTACCACAGATCTATTCAAAACAATTCTGAATTTGGGTTAAAAAATGTACAAGTTTTCACCTGACATGATAATGAACATGTCCCTCAATGTTACAATTTGTATAGAAATAGCTCTTTGTGAGTGTTGTTGCGTCATACACACATCACGAATGTGCAGGTTGGTTGCGCAGTTGATGTATTATTAGTTTGTTCATATAATTCTATAATTAAAAAGGTTAATGTCATCGTTGCGATCGGCTCTAATAAAAAACAAATTGTCCGTGTTGTTATGTCGGACACACGTCGCCAAATGCTTGGTTGCTTATTATTTGTTGGTTATTATAATTATGTAGCTTAATATAAAAGGTTAACGTCGTTATTACGATAGCCAACCTGTCTCCTACTAAACATTGAAGGCCTGTCCTTGTGTCGACCCAGAAACACTACAGCTGTTCTGTCTGTCGCACAATATCCACTAGGCTGGCTAGGCTAAATCGTAACTGAAAGAAGTGCTATCAACATGACATGCACGGTCATGGTCAGCTGCTGACATTGGGAAGAGCTCTTGGTGGTGGAGCTATGTTGGTGGCGGGGGTTATATGTATAGGGGTGGAGCTATGTTGGGGTTATATGTATAGGGGTGGAGCTATGAACAAAAAAGACAAAAACGTAATCGTACAAATGAATAAACAAAACAACTCGGAAAGACACTGCGCCCACGTCGCATGCGCACACACACGGTCATCATCCCGGGATGCTGCGTTTCGGGATGCTACGTCTCTTACATAAATATCAAATTTCTTTCATTCAAAATGTTACATTTGTAACATCTCTAATTAGAACCAAATCTCATTTTCCGCGTGTCTGGACATTTTCTAGCGTTAAAGAGACTAAATTCGGAAGAACGCGAAGGTTAGTTCGACACAAAAATACCAAAGGTCCCATTTGTTTCACCGCCAAGTAATCACGGGAAACAGAAACAGGGACGCCAGGTTCTGCTGCAGTGATGCTGCGTCACCCAAGGGTAACCCGTCCAAAGGTCTGCTGCACAGCCCGCCGGTCCACATATCTATCCCCCCAACCCCAAAAAAAACACTAAGGAATTAATTCCTTTGTCCCCTCCCCTCGGGGGGGGGGGGGAGGGAATAACCATGAATGCGTGTGGCGTGTCTTATTGGTCAGCAGTCCCAGCTGCGCGCACACAGCCGCTCAGGCATGAACCCGCGTTTGTCCGTCCGTCCGTCCGTCTCTGGGGATACGCTGGGTGGTTGGGTGCGAATGCTGCGTTCGCCGAAACGTTCGGGCAAACGGTCCAATTATGCATTTATGTTTTTATGATGTTTTTTTTTGCTGTCTACAGCACGTTGACTTTACATTGTTGTGTTCTTTCCCAGGCGTTAATGCTGTGGTTTGTGTTGTTGTACGCGTCACCGCTCGTGAGTAAACGCTTCCTAGAGAGTCCTGATTGATTTAGCAACACGCTGTCTTTTGTGATCAGCAAGCCTCCACAGAAAATTGTAGGACTGATGAATTTTCCCAGACTTTTAAAAGGTCCCATGGCATGCTACTTTATGGATGCTTTAATATAGATATTAGTGGGCCCCGCCCTTACACAGTATTTGAAGACGTTCCCGAAATTGGTGCAGAGTCACAGCCACTACCAGCCAGTGGCACATTGAGTTTTCCGCAAACGCGCTGTTTTGGTGTCTGTAGCTCTCATGCAAATGAGGAGGAGAGAGGCGGCCACGGTACCATGCGATCTGTTTACAGTGGATGCATCGCAATGGCGAGGCGCACACAGCCTTTGGCCGTGTTCTGTAAATATTCTAGAACACTCCGGGTGCTCCGGCTGGAGTCCTGAAGCTCTATCTCTAAATATTATCATATTATACATAGATATCTATATCATATAATATATATTATCACGGCCAAAAGCTGTGTGCCTCCAGACGATGTCATGAATCTCAAACGACTGAGTCGGGTTCTCCGACGTCTCTGGTTCTTCCACGTCCACATCAATCGGAAGTAGACTGAACCACGACATGGAGGAGAAAGTGATTGTTGCCCGTGATTGTTTCCCGCTTGAGCCCCTCTTCTCACTGCCGGGGCTCAAGTGGGAGACTATCGCTGGCAACAATCCCTTTCTCGTCCATGTCGCAGCTCATGTACTTCAGGGAGTCAAAGCCAAAGTTCCTTTCCCCCAATACCTTCTTAACCATGGCTGAGATAACCCCAGCTACAGTCTCGTTGTGGAAATACCAGAGACGTCAAAGAGCCGACGTGTTATGCGCCATAACACCAACAGCAGAACGGTTATCCAAATAACAACAACAACATTTCTAGCTACTGGGTGAGCATCGGTATGCTAGGGGAACTCATATTAATGTTAGAAAACCTCAGAAAGTGAAATTTTCATGCCATGGGATCTTTAACTCTTGATATTAAAGTGGGAGGGAGAGGGAGGAGGAAGGTAGCAAGAGACAGGTAGGGAGAGGTAGGGAGCGAGAGAGAGACCCTTATAGACAGACAGAGAGAGAGAGAGAGAGAGAGAGAGAGAGAGAGAGAGAGAGAGAGAGAGAGAGAGAGAGAGAGACTCTTATATAGAGAGAGAGACACCCTTATAGACAGAGACCCTTACAGTCACAGAGAGACACTCTATACGTATTCATATATATTTGCACAGCCAAACCATTTGTCAGTATGGCTCGGAGGGGAATATGATCCGCCGTTCCCCTCCTCGTCCTCCTCCTCCTCCTCCTCCTCCTCCTCTGGGGGCTGACAGCTCCAGAGCGGGCCGTCGTATCCCAGACATTGATTGAGACAAATTTAGTCTCCCCCCCCCCCCCAACCTCGGTCCCCATCTCCCAGCCGCCGCCATTCCTCCTCCCAGACAAATGCCGCCCTTACGTTGTCATCGTCTGCTCTCTCGCTCTCTCCCTCATGCTCGCTCTTTCTCGTGCTCTCTCTCTTTCTCGCTCTCTCTCGCTCTCTCTCTCTCCCATCTATTTTCCTCTCTCTCTCTCTCTCTCTCTCTCTCTCTCTCTCTCTCTCTCTCTCTCTCTCTCTCTCTCTCCCTCTCTCTCTCTTTCTCTTTATCTCTCTCTCTCTCTCTCTCTCTCCCTCCCCCCTATTCTCATGCATATGTAAGGTAAATAAATGTTGAGGTGAGCCGTACTCCCCCCCCCCGGGTGACATTAACCATCTTAATATCCTATCAACTGCTCTCTCGGGACGGCGATTTAACCGCGCAGTGAGGACAGATTCCACGTCGTCAGACCTCCGCCAGCTCATGTAATCAACGCCTCCACTTGTGTTTGTATATAACACACACACACACACACACACACACACACAGGGACACACACACACACATAAGGATACACACACATACACAGGGATACACACACACACAGGCACGCGCACACACACATAACACACACCTGCTCGGGCCACATTGGGAGAAAGTAGGCTCACAGACACAGACACACATGCCATTTTTTATAATTATTTTATATCAGCCTACAGTATATCAATCCTGTAGTGCAGGAAGCAACCAGGACGTTTTGACATTGATTCCACTCACCGGTCCCCCCTCCCCCCCTCCCTCCCAACTCAGGGGGGCCGCATGCCAACACTCATATGTCAGCGAGGGGACGACAGCCATCCCCCCTGTATTAATGTGTCTACTGGTGCGTCGGCCAATTATAAGGCCGCCCTTAATTGGACGAGACAGTCACTCCCTAACGAGGTATGTCAGCACTCTGTGCAAAAAAAATTCAATTACGCGAGGGGCCACTTGACTTTTTAATTGATTTTAAAGGACGTTAAATATGGCGGCGAGCTGTCATCGAGGAACTCAGGTCACTCGCTTCGCCTCGTTTGAACCAACAGACATGTTGGCCAGTGTTGTCGCGGCGTAAGCTCACAGGTAAACACACGATGTTCACCGAACTGCGTTAAGTGGATTGCGGTTTTCTTTGCCTGTCGTCAACCGCCTGTATCTATTTAGTCTGTGTGTTTATGAACATGTTTTTTTACCATGTAAAATAAAAGCAATATCATCCTTCTTTTTCTGTACATCTCTCCCACTTTCTCGCTCTTTCCATCTTGCTGTCTATCTCTAAACCCTTCGCTCTCCCCCTTCTCCCTCATCTATCTGCCTTTCTCTCCCCCTACCTCCCCCCTCTCTCTCTCTCTGTCTCTCTCTTCTCCCCCCTCCCTTGTCCCTGTCTCTCTCTCTCTCCCCCCTCTCCCTCCTCTCTCTCTCTCTCTCTCTCTGTCTCTGTCTCTGTCTCTCTCTCTCTCTCTCTCTCTCTCTGTCTCTCTCCATTTGTCTTGCTCTCTCCCCCTTCTCTCTCTCTCTCACTCACTCACTCACTCACTCACACGCTCTGTTTCTTTCTCTCTCTCGCTCTCATTCTCGCTCACTCACTCACTCTCTTGCACGCACACACACACACACACACACACACACACACACACACACACACACACACACACACACACACACACACACACACACACACACACACACACACATACACAAACACCATTGCTGTGCATAGCTGGGGCGATCGATCAGACCCGTGATATTGGAAATGAAACGCTCTATCCCGCTGTCCCCCCTGCCTTCCTCACTCCCTTCCTCACTCCCTTCCTCACTCCCTTCCTGGCCGCTAGCTGTCGGACAAATAACAGACACACTACACACACAGACAATCACTAACAGACAATCACACGCACACGCACATGCACACAGCTAGGGTCCGAGAAATCAGCTCCTTGTCAATGGCGGTTAACTATCAATAGGTGTGTTTGTTGGGGGGAGTGGGGGTGGTTTAGACACAACCGGTCCATTTTTCGATTTGCTCGCTTGGCGGTGATCAATCAGTGGTTAAGCGATTCGACGGATCTCAGCCGGGGGCTCGGGTTCTGACCGGTAATAACGTGACGGGAAACGTTTCCCCGCGCGGCGAGGACAACATATTCCACCTCCAGACGGTAGAGGAAAGGTGGTCTGATGGATGATAGGGGGGCTGGAGGTGATGTCGTGTTGAGCCCCCGCTGCAGTAATAGCGCAGGTGCGAGCGGGTAACCCACATGTCGATTCCAACGCTACATGTCATTTCTCCTTCAACTCAGGGGTGACTTGAGCCAGGGTTCGAACCAGCAACCCTCTTACACGAGCAGCATGAGTCAATGCTCCTCGAGGATGCTATTAGAACCTGCCATTAGCTGTTCTAAGTCATTAATCCAGCAACTTCTATTGGCAATAGGACGGAGTGCTTTGTGTTAGCAAATGCTGCTAGCGATCTGCACTAGCAACTGCTGCCAGGGACTTGTATTAGCAACTGCTGCTAGGGCAATCTATAAGCAACTGCTGCTAGGGACTTGTATTAGAGACCGCTTCTACCGACTTGTATCAGCAACTGCTGCTAGAGATTTGTATCGGCAACTGACGCAAGATACTTGCATTAGAAACTGCTGCTATCGACTGCTAATAGAAACCGCTTCTAGTGACTATAAGCTATTAGCAAATTATGTTAGCCGCAAGCGATTGCTATTATGAAGTGCCGTTAGTGGCTAGCTTCTGTTCCTTCTGAGGACAGCCTCCAGTTTGTCATGTAGTGCTTGTGTTTTGTCCTCGTGCAATATACTTTGAGCTCCACCATAATTGCGCGTTAAATACGAGGTGATATACGTTTGGATATCGCATTATCTATGGTTTAATATCTCTCGTCCGGAGATAATGGCTCAGTTCCATGTTCTGTCCGCGTGAAATTACACTGCCCGCTTCACGTGAAAAAAAAAGCGGTTGGTGTATTTGGGGGAGATTAAACATGCCGACGATAATGAGGCTCGCTGAGGAAGAGGATTCGAGCAGGAAGTAGGGAGGAAGAGGCCATTGTCTGGCTAATTTGAGGGCAAAAGGGGGAATGAATACAGTTGGAATATAAATGTAAAAGTTTTTAAAGGGTCATACTGTTATATTAGAGCGGCCGTAAAGGACAATGGCCCCTAGAAACTATAGTTATTCCTTCTGAACGCTTGACCGGCCACAGATGGCTGTGGGGGACGAAAGTGGAAATGAGGAAATGGGGCCCGAAGGCACTTGTGAGACCGTGCTCCCAATATCACACGGTCTGACCGCAAGGGAAAGCCCTTTAGCGATTGAACTTGAGTTTGCTCAATCACCCCTGTGTTCCCATGTCTCTCTCTGGAAGCTCTTAAGGAATTACATTCATTCAGTAATAGCACTTTTAATTTTGTTAGCTTGGTTTTTCGTTTTTGTTGCTTGTCTATATGCTGGGGATACGACGATGAATGATATTGATTCAAAAGAAAGGTAAGGCCTGTTTAAATATTTAATCAGATACGTCATGTGGCTCAGGAGGTAGAGCGGGTTGTCTGGTAACAGAAAGATTGCTCGTTCGATCCCCGGTTCCTCCTAGCTGAGTGTCGAGATGTCCATGAGCAAGGCACCTCTAAACCTAACTCCTCAGTCCTCACTCCCCCGTCACTGTGTGAATGTGTGTATGAAGGGGTGAATGTAAGGCGATATTGTAAAGCGCTTTGAGTGGCCACTGGTTAGAAAAGTGCTACATAAATGCAGTCCAATCACCAACATCTCACACAGGAGAAGGTATGACAAAGCTGTGGACGTCGGGAATCGAACTCTGTAACTTTTCTCAGTTTGCAGTCCAAACCCTGAGGCCGACTCGTATGGCTCAGGAAACCCCAGAGATCCGGTTCTGGGCGGTTTGCTGTGGGTCCTACTCTGCTACCTTTCCTTATTCACTGCCTCTGTGCAATCCACTCCTCAAAGGTTCATTACATTTGCTTCACACACACACACACACACACACACACACACACACACACACACACACACACACACACACACACACACACACACACACACACACACACACACACACACACACCCTTTACAAGACACCATTATATCCCCAGTCTTAGATGCTTCTAACCAACACTCAGAGACGAAAATAATGTCCTTGGAAGCCGCGACAAAGTGCCCACGCCGTATTAGGCATGGCCTCCAGTCTTACCGGCGCCACTGCGAGCGACGCAGTTAGCATCCGAATGCCACAGCGGAAACTCCTCGTTATCTTCCTCTTCTTCTTCCTCCTCATTCTCTCCTCCTCCTCTGTAAATGGCAAATGGCCTCAGGGTTATCTTAACTGATACCTCTTTAATAATCAGGGTTGAGCTGGATTTGAATTTGAATATCTTTAAGTGGATATGCGTGTGGATATTCAGTTTTGTTCAAATTAGCAAGAAGGTCACATCTTCAAGCTGTGGTTGTTTGTTACAGACTCCTCTACCTTGGGAAATCAACAACACTTGCTTGAGCACATAATCACGTTTTAAAATGATGTTGGTTGATCAGAAAACATTTGCTTATTTGCCAATATTGTGTACTGAGCCCGCATATATAAAAAACATTCTATAATTGACACGTTATCAATTATCAATGTACCAGAAGCATCTAGGCAGTGGAAAGCATTGGCATACTATTATCTTTCCTTAGTTGTAGTTTGTGTGTAATATTCGTCGTTAATCATATTACCTTCCAGCTCCTGATTCTCACCCCTGGTTTGTGAGAAAGACCTTTTCAAAGCTTTCCTTGAATAACACAATACGTGTTTCGGTCCTGTCCAGCATAAGAGGACATTTCGCAAAACGACCAGGAAGATTCAAGAACAAACACGTCCTTTGTTGTTGAGTGTTTTTTTGAATGTAGGAAGTAAACTTCGGCCCCCCACAGTGGGTGGCCCTCATACGACGGGGCCAAGTCTTCAACACACTCACACACTCTCGGACTGAGTTAATTCCCTCCTTCATCCCGAACAAGAACAACCCACAAAAAAGAACGCCTTTTCTCCCCGTTATATCGCAGCTCGCTCTCTCTCTCCCATTCTCTCTCTCTCTCTCTCTCTCTCTCTCTCTCTCTCTCTCTCTCTCTCCCATTCTATCTCTCTCTCTCTCTCCCATTCTATCTCTCTCTCTCTCTCTCTCTCTCTCTCTCTCTCTCTCTCTCTCTCTCTCTCCCATTCTCTCTCTCTCTCTCTCTCTCTCTCTCTCTCTCTCTCTCTCTCTCTCTCTCTCTCTCTCTCTCTCTCTCTCTCCCATTCTCTCTCTCTCTCTCTCTCTCTCTCTCTCTCTCTCTCTCTCTCTCTCTCTCTCTCCCATTCTCTCTCTCTCTCTCTCTCCCTCTCTGTCTCTATCATTCAAGGTTTAAAAAGGCCTTTGTCCTTTTTTAGTCAAAACCGGGATTTGGTCAACTGTTCTCTCTCTTTAGTCTTCTCCTATGCTCTTCTTTATTTTTTGTTATTTATTTCCCCTACCATCGCTCAGATCACAGTGAATTCGTCCTTCACCGGTCTCTCTGAAGGGAATTGTGCTTCTCCCAGAGCTTGGCCAAAGGTTCTCTCTCTTTAGTTTTCTCCTAGCTCCACTTTCTGTTCGTGGAGAGAATTGAGGACGCGGGATGAGGAGAGGGAGAGAGAGAGGAGCTAGGTCGCAGGGGGGGTGATACCTGATGGTGTCCGCATCAGGACAATGTTTTACATGCACCTCATTCTTTTGTTGTCACACAAGGTTCTCATCATTGTATTTGTACGATTTAATCACTTTTCGTTCGCGTCATCGTCGACGTACATAAACTTCGGACGATCCAGAACAGGAAACGAGAGGGCCTCCACTAGATGACTGGACAGCGATAACAATTTAAAAGAGAAAGAAACTATAAAAAGAAAAAAATTACGAGAGACAATACTTTTGTACGTCCTTGCACTTATAAATAAATAGTACTGAGCATTGTGTAGCGTCTTATCCAAGCAATCTTTGTTGTGTATGGGGAATGGGTTAACCTAGAGATTGTTAGTGCTTGGCACTTGTTTCTATAAACATCCTTACTGTACCGACAGCGATATATTGTTGTTTCTCTTTCTTCTGCCTAATATACTTGTTGTAAGTCGCTTTGAATAAAAGCGTCTGCTAAATGCCCTGAATGTAAACGTGAATGTAATGTCTGGCCTCCTACAATCGGAGATTCAACTTTGATAAGGACCGAAATTGGATTCACCCAAAAGCGTTGAACAAAAATAAACAAAAATCCACCCCTATTCATCATCGTCTGTGACTCCTCCCACCAGGGTCAGTGATAAAGTCATAGTTTGGCTGAGAACCAATAGCATTTCTTCGTCGTGTTTATAGGCCCGTAGGTCTATGACTAACCAGTTCAGGGTATTTGACCGGCCTTATTCACAGCTCTCATGCCCCCCCCCCCCCCCCCCCCACCCACAACCCTTAAAACACAGACCCTTGAAGATGGCTGTTCATTTCCCCGTGGCGACGCGATCGATACATTCTACATATTAATTAAGTTGCCCTGTCGTTTCCATGGCGCTGTCTTCGCAGCGATGAGCTCCGCTCTCCCTGGACTTGTTAATACACACGCAACTACAGAAACACACACACGCACCTACAGAAACACACACACGCACCTACAGAAACACACACACACACCTACAGAAACACACACACGCACCTACAGAAACACACACACACACACCTACAGAAACACACACACGCACCTACAGAAACACACATGCACACCTACAAAAACACCCATACACATACACGAAACACACACACCTACACACACACACCTAAAAAAACACACATACACTTACATAAAACACACAAACCTACACACACACCTACACACACCTACAGACACCCACTCTCTCTCACACACACACACACACACACACACACACACACACACACACACACACACACACACACACACACACACACACACACACACACACACACACACACACACACAACACACATTAGGCATCTCTGAAGGTGTGGTGTGTGTGTATGTGTGTATCCATATTCAAATCTAAACAACACGATGTGTGTGCCCTGTATTCAATGGTGCCAACTCTGTTTTTGGAAGTTCTCAACACAATCTCTCGGACTGAGTTCATTCCCTCCAAAAAAACACGACGCATTTTCTCCCCATTATATCGCAGCTCCCTCTTGCTCCCTCTCTCTCTCTCTCTCTCTCTCTCTCTCTCTCTCTCTCTCTCTCTCTCTCTCTCTCTCTCTCTCTCTCTCTCTCTCTCCCTCTTGCTCCCTCTCTCACTTGTGCTATCTCTCTTTCTCTCTCTCTCTCTCTCTCTCTCTCTCTCTCTCTCTCTAACACTCTCTCTCTCTCTCTCTCTCTCTCTCTCTCTCTCTCTCTCTCTCTCTCTCTCTCTCTCTCTCTCTCCCTCTTGCTCTCTCTCTCTCTCTCTCTCTCTCTCTCTCTCTCTCTCTCTCTCTCTCTCTCTCTCTCTCTCTCTCTCTCTCTCTCTCTCTCGTTCAATGTTTGTAAAGAGATCTTTGTCCTTTTCAGTTCAAAACCGGGATTTGGTCAACTGCACATCCATGCTATAGTTATTTATTTATATCCCATGAGAAGCCTTTAATAAATAAATAAGATATATGGGCCGCGGAGGTGGAGGAAGCTGAACTCTGCGGCTGCTGGTGGCTTTTTTTGGAAAGTGGGTCGTGAGGCCCTTGAATGTGCGGCGGCTACGCTAACAATCGCGGCGCTTTGATTTGTTGTGAGCCACAATCGGAGGGTTGCTACTGGAAACAAGCCGCCTGAGAAAATGGAGGCATAAATAATGGATTGTCGACTGTTTTAACTTCTATTGGTTCCTGACTCTTACAGGGCATGCTACCTCTCTCCCTACCTCCCTCTCTATCTATCTACCTCCACCACCTTTTGTCTCTCTCTCTCTCTCTCTCTCTCTCTCTCTCTCTCTCTCTCTCTCTCTCTCTCTCTCTCTGTCCCTCTGCCACTTTCACCTCTGTCTCTCCCTTTCATCCTGTCTGTTTCTGTCTCTCTGTCTCGCTCTCGCTTTACTCCTCTTCCTCCTAACGTCCTCCTCTTCCTCTTCCTCACACAGGGAGAGAGACAGACAAATAGACGTGAGGAAAGGGAGGGAGACAGACAGACGTGAGGAAAGGGAGAGAGGCAGACAGACGTGAGGAAAGAGGGAGGGAGACAGACAGACGTGAGGAAAGGGAGAGAGGCAGACAGACGTGAGGAAAGAGAGGGAGACAGACAGACGTGAGGAAAGGGAGGGAGATGTAAATGGTAGAGATACAAGGAGTGAGAGAGAGATGTAAATCGGAGAGAGATGGAAATGGTGGAGAGCAAGGAAGTGAGAGAGCGGGAGATGGAGAGATGGAGAAGATAGTCACTGAAGCGTATCTTTCTGGGAGGGGGTTCTTGGTTTCTTCTCGGTGCTCGGCAGGGGGTTGTTGGATCTAATTATTTAGGATGGCTCATTAGGCCCCCCCCCCCCCCCAGGAGACGCTGGAATCTCATGTACCTCTTCAGGTGGGAGAGAGAGAGAGAGTCATGGTTTTGCAGAGAACGAGACATCACGTTTTGACATAGAGAGAGGGAGAAAGGGAGGGAGAGAGGGAGAAAGGGAGGGAGAGAGAGAGAGAGGCAGAGAGAGAGAGGGAGAAAGGGAGGGAGAGAGAGAGGGAGAGGGAGAGAGGGAGAAAGGGAGGGAGAGAGAGAGAAAGGGAGGGAGAGAGAGAGAGAGGCAGAGAGAGAGAGGGAGAAAGGGAGAGAGAGGGAGAGGGAGAGAGGGAGAAAGGGAGGGAGAGAGAGAGAGAGAGGAGAGAGGGAGAGAGGGAGAAAGGGAGGGAGAGAGAGAGAGAGGCAGAGAGAGAGAGGGAGAAAGGGAGGGAGAGAGAGAGGGAGAGGGAGAGAGGGAGAAAGGGAGAAAGGGAGGGAGAGAGAGAGAGAGAGAAGGAGAGAGAGAGAGAGAGAGAGAGAGAGAGAGAGAGAGAGAGGGAGAGAGATGTAGAGAGATGTAGAGAGATGTAGAGAGAGAGAGAGAGAGAGACCCCTAGTCATTTTTCCTTCTTTATAAAATAACAGAGCATTGAAGCCCAGGTCTGATCGTCGCACTTCACATGAACGACCACCTATTATTTTCTTCTTACAAACACACATATAAAAGCAGGGACTTTTTTCTTTTTACGTTTTTGCTCTTGGTAATTAATGCTCTGGCTCTCTCCCTCCCTTGCTCTAAGCCTCCCTTTGTACCCTGTCTCCAGGAGCACAGGAGGGGAGGATTGTGTGGCTCTGAGTCATTGGTTTCCTTTTAATATGGAAATGGAGGAGATTAGCGCCGCAAACCTAGAGCTTCTGGTTCTGGTGTCTGGGAGGTTTCAGGGGTTTGGAGACTCCCAGGACCTTTCACCGCGGGGGGGGGGGGGGGTGTGACACGCCAACGGACACGAGCACACACGTAGGCGTCCGCGCGTGCGCGCACGTACAGGCTGACACTCAGAATCATGTAAACATGCACACATTAAGAAAGGCACAGATGTACAGAAGAAGACACACACACACACACACACACACACACACACACCTGCGTGCACACACACACACACACACAATCATAAACATGCACACATCGATAGAGGCATAGATATACACATGCATACACACACACACACAGAAAAACATGCACACGTAAACACAGGCAGAGAAACACGCAGCAAATATACACACACACACGCACAAAAAGATATATGCATGCATACACACACACTCGTACCCACACAAATAAACACATGTACAGAAACAGGCACATGCAACACATACACACACACACACACACACACACACACACACACACACACACACACACACACACACACACTCATGCACAAAAATACATCGAATCGCACACATACAGACACACACTCAGACAGACATTTGTAGACGGTCTCTTCCCGTGCCACCCCCGAACGTCTCAGCAAAGGATTAGCGAGAAACGGTTCGCAATTTGCCCCCACCAAAAAAAAACAAAGCATTGCGATGCAAGTTGTGTAAAGGCTGGGCTCTGCACGGTGACGCATGGCGCGTCAACATGTATAATTGAGTGATTCCGGTGGCCTACTTCTCTACCACTTGTGCCCCTTCTCTGCAGCAGAGATGGCTTTTAGTGCGTCGCATTCGAAACTGCAGGGTCTCCGAACTGTGTGTGTTCGTGTGCGTGTAATGTCCACGTGTGTGTGTTTGATTGTACGTGTGGTGTCCGCATGTGTTTGTGTGTGATGTCCGCGAGTCTACCTGTACGTTTTCCTCGAGCACGACACCTGAAATGCCACCGCGGGATTCGAACTCACAACGTTGGGGTTGAGGGTTGAACTCCCTGACCGCTAAGCTGCCCTCACCCACCGATGGCTGATGATACAGCAGAACAGAACACTTCATCTCCCTCCAACAGCTCCAGTTCATTGAATTGATCCGCTGTAATTGATTATATTCCAATAGGCCAACATGAATCTCGGTCTCTCTCTCTCGGTCTCTCTCTCTCTCTCTCTCTCTCTCTCTCTCTCTCTCTCGGTCTCTCTCTCTCTCTCTCTCTCTCTCTCGGTCTCTCTCTCTCTCTCTCTCTCTCTCTCTCTCTCTCTCTCTCTCTCTCTCTCTCTCTCTCTCTCTCTCTCTCTCTCTCTCTTCACCTCCTTCTCTCCCTCCCCCCCTCTCTCTCTCTTACGATCACTTGCTCTCTCTCTCTCCCTCCCTCTGCGCTCATACCGCTACGTTTTTAATTGACTGTGGGGATCAAGTTTACGGGGTAAATCACCGAGAACGCATACGCCGAAAAATTGGATTAAACAAACATATTAGAGTACCCCCTCTCTCCGCTGGAATACAATCATCGCTGCGTGTGCGCGCAACACCAAAGCGCTGCTCGCAGAAACAGCCTCAGCGTCGTGCGCTCCCTCCTCCCGGCGCGCACCTTGGTCACGCCTCAGGAAGCCCATGTTTGGGCGTCCTTTCTACGGTGACATTTAACTCCGGATTTGTGTCCACCCCCCCCCTTCCCCGAACAACCTTGAGGGGTCGGAGCGGATTAAGGTTGCTACTTGGCGGTGATTATGCTGGCACTGTGAGGCGATGTGATCCGTGTGGTAGTGTGCACATCCAGGGCTGCTTGTTGTGGAAAAACATCGCTCTGCAGATCGTATGGAAAGCCTCCGAAAAAAACCGCAACGTTTTAGTTATTTTCGATCTCGCGTCATTTTGTCATTCAGGACGTGGCGCAAAAGAAAAAAAAAAAAGTCCATGAAAATAGAACCAGCCGAACCATTTCATTTAAGTATTGATTTTTATATTTTGGTGTGTTTCATTTTTTTTACCATCAAACAAAATGGATGAGGATGGGGATGTGATCTGAATAATTTACTCGGTTCTAATGCTACTGATCTCCGGACTTGGGATGAATCCATTAGCGGTGTCTGCAGCCACCTCAGTAAATAATATAAGAGATATATTATAATAAGTCGTGTTGGTTATGTAATCAGGAGCCGACCTGGCAAATATTTGTACATCTCCGGCCTAATTCAAACCACAAACCACACATTTGTATAGTTCTAGTAGAGTTAGAACAAAGTGTTACATTGAAACTTCTAGCATTCACTTATGGGGTAAAACAATCTGTGATTTTCAATCTGTAAAGAGTCTCAGCTCTTCGCCCAAGGTGATTCCCTGTTTTATATCACGCTAACAAAGAAAGAAGCAATTAGCTTTCAGGACTAAATGCTAGTTTTGACGGTTGTAATTGGCTGCTGCTTGTATCTCTTTCAACGGAGAGCGGCAGGCTTTTGTTTGTGCCCGGCCTTCCCCAGACGGCTTTTACTATTAGCGTTAGCATTCTCACTCCCACTCCAGCCCCCCTTCAAATACATGAATGGGCCCTCGAACGATTGCTAACCCCCTGATAGGGCTTTCACAATGACCAACATTTGTGGCGCTGACAAGCTAACAACAAGCTAATGGTAAACAGCCCTTGCCCTACCCCTCCCTCCTTTGCGTATTTGCACCTACGCTTGTATATTTAATGTATGCATAAAAACAATCTGAGCATCAGAAGTGCGGAGACCAAGACACTGCGACAAAACAAGGAGGCAGAGTGCTCTGTGAGAGCGCATGTCAGTTGGTCTGTTTTTCTGCACGCGCAAATTGAGCCACTTAAACTTTTAACTGTCAATAATGTACTTGACGAAGAGCCGGGTCCTTGTGATTGCGTACTTTTTGAATAAGCTATTATCCCTGGCCACGGAGATAAGCTGCCACAGAGTGTGGTAGGACATTTTGTGACGAATTCCCTTCCCTTGATGCTAAACAAACATTTTGCGTGCGGTGGTCGGGCTTATGCTAGCTCCGGTTTTCATTTAAAGAAAGCTAAAGAACTATTCAATAACTGTGAACAATGGACATCTCTATGGATGAAGGTAATCTCTATGGAAACGGCGGGAAGGTGGACTGTACCTTCTCGTGTACAACAAAGATGGCTAGGAGTAAGATACTAAATACAGGAGATACAAGTGCAAATATACCAGCTCAAACATGCACACACACCCTCAAAGAAACGTGCGTGCATTAAGTACGTACATTAATTGCCAGGACGTAAGGGAGGAGGAGAAGGGTCGATGGCGTAAGAAGGGCGGGAAGATCCAGTGTTAGCTAAGGTGGAGGTGGCTGGTGTCAGTGGTGATAGGGTCCTCATGGCTGGTGCCAGGGATCTGCAAGACTACCGCGGTTTGCCCTTGCCGCGAGACTTCTACAGCGGGCAGCCATGTGTGCTCGACCACTTGAATGTAGCTATCGCTCCTCATCCTCCTCCTCCTCCCTCCCTCCCACCCTCCCTGACTTTCAGGGAGATCAGGGAGTGAACCCCATTACTGTGGTAACGAGGTGACAGCTACACAGCCCGCTAACACCGAGGCTATCCAGTCGCCCATCCCTGTTAATTCGAAAGAACGAGTTAGAGCAGGGAACAGGGCGGACACGCTCGGACAAAAGGGGGGGTTCAATCAAGCGGTCCGACCCCTAGACCGATGCTGTAAACGTTTGGCCACGTACATTCGAGCTGAAGGAGCACCCGGTCAAATAATGAGAGCTCTTTTCCTTGGTCTGCCTTGTGGAAACATAGACGGAGCTGTTTGCGATTCATGCCGTTTTTTCGGATGTCTTCATAGGGTACAGCATGAATTCCGATTAATCTGACGAAGGAGCGGGAATAGGTCAGTGTGTCTTTGCTCAAGGGAGCCTGTAGGGATAGGCCGCCGACAGCTGGGACGCCGGAATCGAACCCGTGACATTTCTGCAGGGACGTGGGGAATCTAACCCGTGACGTTTCTGCGGGGACATCGGGAATCGAACCCCTGACATTTCTGCGGGGACGTGGGGAATCGAACCCGTGACGTTTCTGCGGGGACATCGGGGTTCAAAACCCACAACCTCACCCTGGGGACACTGGGGGGGGAATCGACACCGAGCATCCTTTCCCCGGGACATTGTGGGTTTCAAACCCAAGACCGTTCGGCTTAGAGTCAGAACACGCTCCAGAAAGGGGCGGAGAGAGAGAGAGAGCGGCTCTCTCCGGGTGGAACTGTCATGCGTCGGCGAGGGACTGGAGCCTGTAATCTCCCCTCTCCACCGACACCGCCAAGCCTGCTTGTGCCATTTACAGATCGGATCAAAGGCTGTTGGTGTGTGTGTATGAGTGTGTGTGTGTGTGTGTGTGTGTGTGTGTGTGGGTGTGAGTGTGTTTGTGGAGTGCACCACGATAACAATGCAGGCATTGTAAGGATGCTTGGTTGAAGCGGATGCACTGCAGTGCCCACACACAAACACCGACACACACACACACACACACCGACGCACACTGCCAAAACAAATTTCCTCAAGGAGGACAATATGGAGTACATCTATCGAATAGATATCTATCTATCTCTCTCTCTCTTTTTGTCTATCTGTCTCTCGCTCTCTTTCTCTGTCTGTCTCTCTCTCTGTCTCTGACTCTTTCTCTCTCGCCCTGCCGCTACAGTGCCGTTTTTTATTTGATCAGCAAAAGTATGGCGTAAGTGGGCAATCGGGAGATGTCATCAACTGTGATGCATGCCAGTTGCCACGGAAACTGAAGTGAGGAGGCTTTTCTCAAGGATCATGTTAAACATTCAGTGTGTCGGAGGACTCAGAGAGGGAGGGGAGGCTGCTGAAACGGAGAGGGAGGGGGGAGGAAGAGGGAGGTAAGACGATGGAGAGAGAGAGACAGAGGGAAAGTGAAAGATGGAGAGAATGGAATGAAAGAGGGAGAGGGAGGGAGTGATGTAGAGAGAGGGAGAGAGATGCAGAGAGGCGAAATGAAGATGAAGAAGAGAGGAATGGATAGAGGTGTATATAGAGAGAAATTGTGAGTGAGAGTGGGAGGGGGTGTAAAGGGAGGGTTGGAGGGAGGCGAGGGGAAGATAGAGACTCAAAGAGAGAGGGAGAGAGGGATAAAACTGTACCGAGGAGAGAGATCATTTGTCCTCCCCCAATTATCGGTAGAGAGATCGAGAGATGTAGTTGGAGCAGAGAGGGAGAGAGGTAGAGAAAATAGAGTGGGAGAGAGAGAGGGAGGGAGAGGAGAGAGAGAGAGGGAGAGAGAGAGAGGGAGAGAGCACAAGACTCGAGTTCAACGCTGTTCATTTGGAGTGGGACAATTGTCGGTGTTCTTATTGTCTTTTCCATTCTCCCACTGCCAGTGTATGCGAGCGAGAGCCCATCTCAGCCGAATGACTTCAGGCTCACTGGGACTAAGTGGATGAATCCCCCCCCCCCGCCCCACTCCTGCCTCCTGCTTCTCTTTCACCTAATTGACACATTCAGTGCCCCATTCGTTTAAAATTCCCCCATTTTTGCCTCCAGCCATCGCTTTCATGGTGCAATGGAATTAGCAAAATATCTTTTAATTTTTAATGAAGAGGTGATGCAAGCGGTGATGGTGGGGGGGGTGGAGGTGGAGAATTTAAGTAGGGATTAACAGGAGTTGGAGGTTTCAGCACCCACAAATGTTGATTTGTGAACGGTACTTTAAACCAGTGTCTTTAAAACACAGGTTATTAAAGAAAATTGCCTTGTGCCATTCGTTGTCCTTGTTGTCTCTTGTTACCCGGCCAAGCCCATGACAATTAAAAGCAATGTCAAAAACGGAGGCTGGCTGTGTCTCATCAATTCAAATCCAGGTTTGCTCGTCGATAAAAAGTCGAACAATTCCACGAAAGCACAAATTTTGACGTGCTCTGCAAGGTTGCCTTCTCCGTCGAACTGGTCCGAATATATAAAAATGTATCCGATGGTTTCACGGATTGATTGACAGATAATCAGCCACCGCCAAGCAACAGAAGTTAAACAAGACGTCAATATCGTTGAACAAGCTCTTTCTGAGGTTGAATGGATCGGGCTCATGTGAGTAATGCTTACTAATCGTAAGGAGAGGTCAAATCAAACCTGTGCACACCATTGGTGTGCGCTCACACGCGCACGGGTCCGCATGATCATATACCGTTTACAACCAATCAACGCCACCGAACGCCACGTGAGGAAGAAATAATACAAATCGTACGACCTCACCCCAACCGGGTCTTGAAACTCCGTTCTAGGTAGGGTAACGGAGGGGTCGGTTGAGTGTGGGGTTCCACTCCGACGAATGCAGAGTCCCGATTAAACAGATAAAAACCTTCACAAACTGAAGTTAGACGCTGACATCGGCTACATCCCGATAAATACTATCACGCCCGTCGAAAAAGGGCAGCCGGCCAGACGGACGGAGATCGGTTGGGGACTTGTCGGTTTTTTTAACGGGAGGTTTGTTTTCCTCGTGGCGTGTGGGCGAGCGAGATAAGGGGCCGGTGTGTGTAATTCCTGTTAATTAGAGAGCAGGAAGCCGGTGCAAACAGCTGTTTGAAGACGGCCAAGAGGCCACATTAATGTTCCCCGGTCGGGGGGATTTCAAACTGACGGATTCTCGCTGTAAAAAGCCCTCCCCACCCCAACTCCCGCCACCCCCCGCAATCCCCTGACCTCAAGGAATACAGGGCTTTAAAGAGTCTAGAAATATCCGCAAGTCTGGAAGGCCGAGCATTTCTGGTTATTGTCTAACAGAAGCTGTTATCTAACATGACGGCTTCAATCAAGGTAAACGCTAAACGGATTGCGTTTATACAGCGCATTTATCCATTGATGCACACGTTCACACACCGACGGAGGTGTCGACCATGCGAGGCGACAGCCAGGTCGTCAGGGGCCGTCAGGGTGAGGTGTCTTGCTCAGGGACACCTCGACCTTGGAGGAGCCGGGGATCGAACCAGCAACCTTGCGGTCACCAGCCCACCGGCTCTACCCCGTGAACCGCTTCCGCCTGCGGGCCCTGGTCGAGTGTGGCGTCACAAAATTGGCTCTTATTTAAAACTATGTTTCCGCCGCAAGGTTTTTCAGGTGTGTTTGTGTGACGGCCGGTGTTCGAACTGCTATTTTTATTTTTTTTGAATATGACATAGCCGTCGCCGCCATGAGTCCCGAACTATAAATACACCCCCTCCGTTTCCCCGAGCACGACGGCTAGGTCTGTCAAAACGAATCCCCCCAATGATTGCTAAATCACCTGTTCCTCCTCCTCCGTCAATACTACACATGAAAAAGCAAACACCCTCCGTCGCAGCGCAGTCTGGCAGGTTTGGCCCCTGGGGGCCACCGTCCACACATCTCCAAACGAAGGGAAAGATGAATAAAATGAGGGGGAGTAGACATCTGACATCACAACGCCTGGGAAGAGATGGCTTGCCGGCATTAAGCATTTGTTTCTTTTCTACACAACCTGTATTAGCCATATTTAGTAAATGTGTGTTTCATTTTGAGGTATTTGTTTTGTACTCTATAGGTATATGATTATATGATTATTATCCGTTACGCCATAAATACAAACTCATAAAATACACAATCAACCCGACTCATCGACTAACCTTGTCGTACTTGCTGAGTGTACATTGTACTGAACGATGAGTATGAGCAGTACTTACAGTATACTGTTTGAGTACCGTACAGTAGAGTACTGATTGCTCAGTCCCTCAGCAACAGTTAAAAGAACGGCAGACAGACTTTTGCTAGTGCCGGTCCTTATGGGACGCAGAAACCAGCCCGAAGGAAATGGAAACCCAACGTTCTCTGACAGGACATTAGTGTGATGTCACTGAGTGTCATGTCCTCTGTCCTCTTTAAAGTCTGTTTTGTATTTAGGATCGCAGCATTTTAAGAAACAGAATGCTAGGGTAGTTTGGTCTTTGTTTTCTGTGCAGAGTCAAAGTGTTTTAATATCAAAGTAGCAGTGCATCATGATCCGTCTGTAAGGTGAAGCACAAGTCAAGGGACACCTTCATAGCGAAACTCAGCTAGTGGTGATAGTTAATATACATTCACATTTAGCTGACGCTTTTATCCAAAGTGACTCACAATAAGTACATTTGGCACAAGAAAGAGAAACAAAAATATTGATTTATTTGAAACAAGTGGCAAGCGCTAACAATCTCTAGGTTAACCCATTCCCCGTATACAACAGAGACGGTTAGGATAAGATGCTACACAATGCTAACTTATTGAGAGATTTCATCGGTTATATGTAATGTTATTGTTACAACCGTGTTGCTATCCTTTTTAATTCCCAGTTTAAACTATGTTCTTCCTTTGTGCCACACAGTTATAAGGTTCAATAGACTCCGCACAGAGATTGTGTCCTCAGTTCTCCCTTCATGTCCCACCTCCTCGGTTTCCCCTCCCCCACATGTTAAACGCAGACGTTTAACGTGAACGTTTAGCCTTAACGGCGAGGCCTCGAGGGTAACGGCTTGTGACACGGCGGCGTCTGAGAGACGCCAGACCTCGACCGTGACAGCGTGTCAGACCCGACATATGAGAGAGAGAGGAAGAGAGAGGGAGAGGGGGCAGAGAAGGATGGAGAGAGAGAGGGACGAAGAATGGGTGAGAGCGAGGGAGAGAGAGACTGGGAGGGAGGGGGGGGAGGAGAGAGAGAGAAAGGGGGGGGATGAGAGAGAGAGAGAGAGAGAGAGAGAGAGAGAGAGAGAGAGAGAGAGAGAGAGAGAGAGAGAGAGAGAGAGAGAGAGAGAGAGAGAGAGATCTCTCAGCAGAGGAACAATGGCGGGCACGTACGATAAGAGCAACAGCCTCCCCTGTGTGTGTTCTCCCCCATCCATCACCCTCCTCCCCCCCACTCCCCCCATCCATCCTTCCACTGCTCCAGGGAGCGTTTCGAGTGTCTCCCCCCCCCCCCCCCCCCCCCCCCCCTGATTCTGGGAGGCAGCGTGGGCCAACCCAACCTCATCTATCCAGCCTCGACTCCACTGAGGTCTGGGGTGGCCGTCAGGAGGACTAGGGTGGGTGTCGGTGGGTGGATGGTGTAAAATGCACCAATCACCATCATGTGGGGGGAGGGGGGGGGGGGGGGGGTCAGATTGGGGTCGCCTGCAGTCGGGTTCATGAAGAGGGCTGTTACGGATCCGGAGCGCTGAGCCGATGAGGAACGCTCGCTCTGCTGTTTCTATTTATTCTCCATTGGCGTTGCCGTCCGTTGGCGGTGTCCTCATTATTACTCAGCCCTCGTCCCTCTTACCCCTCCGAGCGGTACACTTCATCACACACTCATCCACCCAAAAAAAAAACCCTCGTCGTCCCGGCGATATCTCAGAGTGGCCCCTTCTAAATGTACGCTTCTGACAACTGCTCGCGCTGCTCGGACGACGAAGTGGGTTTAAGAAATTGTTACCCTCTTCACAAGTCAGCCACTTGTTTCTCTCGGTGAAAATGAAATGATGTATTTAGTCAATCATATCGCAGGATGTCAAAGCTAAGTTGTTTCCTCTTCCAACACCCCCTGAACCACCTCCAAGAGACTATTTAAAATGCATATTTATCTGTGATTGCACAACATTTTTGTGCTGCACTGCATTTTGCAATACAATCAACCTTGGCTGGTACCACTACCGCTTGATCACTTTACATTTCTGTCACTTATTTCTGTGACTTATTTTTTTATTTTTACATATCTTTTTACTTGATCTTGCATTGTTGCTACTATGTGGCTGTTGAGGTACCAAGCACAACCATTTGACTATTTTATATTTGTACAATGAGAACGTAATAAAGCAATTCTGATTCTGAAACACATTTCAATGACACGTTTGGATTTCTTAAAAACCGACGCTATACGCACACGACGGCCATAACTTAACCTCCATCGATCTCACGGGTGTTTCACATACCGAGGCTCTGTGCGGTACTGCGGAGGAACGTGCCACATGCAACGACCGACGGAAGCTTCCCCTAGCCACCAGTTGCATAGCAACTGCCAGTCGCTTAAGTGCTTGACTGGCCCCCCGCCAGAAATATGTAACCTTTACGTTACAACAATGACACGCCGAGAGGGAAAGGGAGGGGAAAAAAAACAGAACACAATAAAACGGTGCTTCGTCTGATTGACTGCGAAGCGAACCTCGGCGACTCGTATAACAATGGAGCGGCAGTTACGTTTAACGGATGGTGTTTGTCGGCTTGTTGTAGATTTTGGGGGGGTAATTTTGCGGCCGAGAGGGATAAATCCAGCCGACAACGCTGTAATTGTCGGCAAAATGAACCATGTGCCCCAACCAAAGCTTTGGGGCGCAATACATGTACAGTGAACAAAACGGTTGAGTGAATGCACAGGGAGTATATCATAGGCTAAACGGTTAGGGGGAAACCGAGTCACCGACACATTTATGTCCGCGAACTGGTGACATTCACTGCGATTACCAGAACTAAAAACAAACATTGAAGGGGGGCATGCACTTTCACAAAACGGCGAAATGACCGTTTTCAATTGAGTAGTCTTTCTATTATTGAGCGGAGAAAGGCATATTTCCCTGCGGGTATCAGGAACTCTGTGTCCTTTTTGATAGTGCAATGTTTGGTTGCTTTCCCCTGTTGATCTTACAGAGGTGGTTATTTGTATGAGAGAGGGCTTTGGAGTATTTGACAGGCAAACAAGCATTTGAATAGAGATCTGTGTTAACCTGCTGACTGCCCCAACTGTTCATGGGGCACCAAGACTTTATAGAGAAAAGGGCAATTGACTTTGAGTGACTTGCCTCACTTCTAGGGCGAGAGGATTCTGTGGATGCTAGGGTGCTGGGCCTCTCCGAGACCTAAGGTTGTGAGTTTGATTCCCCTGTAGGAGTCCTTCAGCCTCACCATGGCCTGCTCCTCGACGATGTGTATCTCGATAAAAACTAATTGGAAGGCGCTATTTTGGATGAAGGTGTCTACTAAATCACTTAATGATAAAAGGTCTGTGGGCAAATGGGAGGAGAATGACTTCACAGTTTGTGCCAATGTGCACGCACGCACACATGCACACACACACACACACACACGCGCGCACACACACACACACACACACACACACACACACACACACACACACACACACACACACACACACACACACACACACACACACACACACACACACACCCTCATGAATAAAATACAACAAATTCTATCAAGGGCCAATATGACCAATCGTCAAAGTATATTTCAGTTGTTGCAATGCATAATTGACCATTTCCGACATTCCCGCTGCTATAGATTGCAGTAGATGAACCGGCCTAAGAATAGACCATCTTTATTTGCTTTCATCTCCTTCTCTGACTTCCTGCCGTGGATGACCCTCTTGTTTTTTCATCTCCAAGTGCCATCTCTCTCTGAATCTCCCCCCCCCCCCCCCTTTCTTAATCTTGGTCTCTCTCTCTCTCTCTCTCTCCCTCCTCTCTTCATCTCTCTCTCTGTCTCTGTCTCTGTCTCTCTCTCTCTCTCTCTCTCCCTCCTCTCTTCATCTCTCTCTCTGTCTCTGTCTCTGTCTCTGTCTCTCTCTCTCTCTCTCTCTCTCTCTCTCTGTCTCTGTCTCTGTCTCTGTCTCTCTCTCTCTCTCTCTCTCTGTCTCTCTCTGTCTCTCTCTGTCTCTCACTCTCTCTCTCTGTCTCTGTCTCTCTCTCTCTCTCTCTCTCTCTCTCTCTCTCTCTCTCTCTCTCTCTCTCGATCCTTCTTCCTGTTTGTCTCACTCTGTTTCCCTCCTCTCTCCCCTCTCTCTTCCCGGGATGCGCTGTGTCAGTGCTGACGGTACTGCAGTACTATATGCAGTATTACAGGCAGTACTACTCGCAGTACCGACCCATTCCGAAAATTTTGAAGTACATTTTTTGAACATGATATAAGAGAAATCATGTATATAAAAATGATATATCGAGAAACAAACAATTTGTCAATAATCAGTAACACGCAGATAAGGCCTTCTTTCAGGCCCTAATTAATAATACAAATAATAATTGATCAGTTTTTTATAGCGCTTTTCTAAATACTCAAAGACGCTTTACAAATAAGAAAGGAATACATACAGACAGTACAGACAATCAAACAAAAGGGGAAAAAAATAAACAACAACACAACAATAGACAACACATTAAGAGAGTGGAAGATGGCAAAGGAGGATTTTAATTAAGACATCTTTTAATTAATATACAGCTTATACATATGTGTGTCATGAATATAGATATTCTTTATGAATAATTTGTTATCTGTACAGTAATGAGTATATAAGGCAGGCTATGTTAATCAGTCCTATGGGGTCGTCACACTAAGTCTGTTTCCTCCCTCCTGGCGTTTCCTCACCAATGGGTCTTATTCACCTAGCTGCCATCTTGGCTTCTTCATCCATTTATATTTACACCTAGAGGCCGTCTTGGCTTCTTCACCCATTTATATTTACACCTAGAGGCCATCTTGGCTTCTTCAGCCATTTATCTATACACCTGGCGGCCATCCTTTTACACTTTGTATTCAACGAGCAGCCATCTTAATTTCTTCTTGGTTCTAAACGCTAGCTGGAGGCTCAACCCAGCTAGTGGTTAGAACCAAGATGGCCGCTGAATCACTGCCCATAACAGCCAAATCACAAACAAATAAATAAAGAGTGTGTTACGACCCAGGACACAAAAATAGCGCATGACTGAAGTATTTGTGTTTTGTTGTTTTATTTGCTTTTATGTTTTTTTCAAAATGACGACAGATGGATAATCGCTTGCGGCAAATCGTTGTATCACTGTGTAAGTGATGGATTTTTTAGCTCAGTTTAGAAAGTTAAGTGTTTGTTTGTGTGTCTGTGTCCTGAGAGTGTATGTGTGCTTAATCTGGGTTTCAACCTGTGTGTTTGTGTGTGTGTGTGTGTGGTTGAACCTCAGAGTCTGAGAGTTGTGTGTTGGTGTTTGCGCTTGTGTGTGTGTGCTTGAACCTCAGTATTTGTATGTGTGTATGTATTTTTCTTTGGGGTGTGTGTTTATTTTACCACTGTGTGTGTTTGTTACCAGTGTGTGTGTGTGTGTGTGTGTGTGGGGGGGGTCTGAATTATTTATGAAAGTGCTGACAGGAGAGCGAGTTCAACTCAAGCAGTTTCTCCTGGGAAGGTGGTGGTGGTGGTTATGGTGGTGGTGGGGGCATCAGAGGGCAGGGAGCCGGTGGTAATGGAGGTGGTGGTGGAGGAGGCAGGATGGTGGTGGAGGTGGTGGAGGTGGTGGAGGAGGAAGGGGCCCCGTGGAGGTGGTTATGGTGGTGGTGGGGGCATCAGAGGGCAGGGAGCCGGTGGTAATGGTGGTGGAGGTGGTGGAGGAGGAAGGGGCCCCGTGGTGGTGGTTATGGTGGTGGTGGAGGTAGGGTGTCCGCTCCCTCTCCTCTACCTCTGGGTTTTAATGATGGGTCCTGTTGCCTTGTTACATACCTCCACACTGGGACTCACTAGGGGCCCCTACTGCGATGTCAGCAGTTGGGCCCCCGGGCGCCCGCCTCCCCCCCGCCGACCGCAGCTTTTTATTTTTATTTTTGACAATTCTACGACTCTTTCAGTTCTTCAGTTTTTTTTTTTAGCGATTTTAATTCGGCGACTTCTTTCTCTGTCTCTTTGGAGATGTTTTCTTGGTGTCTTGCTTAGTGTTTGCACACATTACTTCTACTGAGTAAATCTATCTTGATCCCCTTGTTTAATATATCTTTTTAGACATACACACATTATATGCACACAATATTATCTTGGTTGTATAGGCCTATCTATAAATGTACCTTGGTAGTCTTAGCTTAGCTTTACATATATTTAGCTTGGACATTTTAGCTCAACTGTATAAACAAATCCGTAGCTTCCCAGTATTAGCTATACTTTAAATATGTAGCTCAATATATCCTGACTAAATCCCTCTGGCCCTTTCTTGTCTCCAAGTCTTCAAGTTTTTTGGATAGCGCTCTGACCGCTCTGGCGGGACTGCATCGCCATCGGCTATAAGAGATTGCTGTGTGAATCACCGTGGACAGGGGGTTGGTGATGGGGGCTTTGGGGGGGGGGGGGGGGGTCGGCCATTGGTGGACACCATCAGGCAAAATAATCTGTCCGGGGTCGATAAGACCCCGAAATGCTTCAAAAGGAATGCCTAACGCCAACCCCCCCCAAACAGAAATTGGGTTCCCATCGACTGTTTCAAAGTGGCGAGCCATCTTTTGTTTGTGTCAAATAAAAACACATTCCTCCTAACTGAATTCCCATCGGCTGGCAGCTAATGCGGTTTACAACCATTTAAAATCCGGGGATTGATTCATTTGCGATGTCTCGCTGCAAGTGTTTCTCTCATCATCTTTGGAATGGAACCTGTGTTTATCCGCTCTCTGTCTGTTCATTGGCGTAGACTGTTGGAAAGTATATAAAGGACAGAATGAGACCAATTTGGTACCAAAAGTTTCAGTTTTTTCTTATTTTTCGACCATTTAATTGCCACCAAAAAATGAAAGCCATATACATATATATAAATAATATTCCAGTCCAGTGTTTTATTTTTCCCCTAACCGCTTTTTACGAACTGCCAAAAATGGCCGCCGTGTTTTTCCGCCGGTGACACCCATCATCTGGGTCGGCGCGGCTAACGGCGGCGCAGCCTGACAGTTAGCCTCCTTGTGGCTGTCAGGATTCCGCCTCCCCTCCTCTTCTCTCTCCCCCCTGGGAGGTAGGAGGAGCTGGATGGTACGTCGTCTCCCCCCTCTCCCCCCCCCCCACCTCACCCCCACACACACACACAAAGCCATTGCAGGTGTCAGCAAAAAACAACTGACGTTTAAAACGCGAGCGGAGAGGACGGAACGATCGCGTCGACACGTTCGTCGCTTCTTGTCGTCACCAATGGCGCCGTCACCTCCCCCCTCCCCAAGGGACAGTAAGGGGGGAGTCAGATGGATACGGTGTATACTCCGGTGTATCCCATCACCCCCAACCCCATGACACTCAATCGATGGTAGATAAGCGTTGCGTGTTGTGCAAAAAGCAGCTATTTAAAAAAAAAAAAGAAATTAAAATATTTTTGCATTTTATCTGTTTTATTATAAAGAGCGTTAGAGAGGAAGGTATGGGAGATAGAGGGGTGGACAGCAAAGATCCACGGGCAGGTTTCAAACCCGGGTCGCTGCATCAAGGACTGAGCTTCTACGGTACGTTCTCTAGCCGGTGAGCCACAGGGGCGCCCCGAGAAAAAGCATTCATTCCGAAGGGAGTCGTCTGAACCGTATCCTCCTCCGCCCTCCCGGCCCCGACCGGCCGCACCTCTCCGACGCCCCCCTCTCTCTCTCTGTCGGTTAAACCCCCTTTCTGCTGGGTTTCTAAGGAGTCACGACTTTGTATCGCACGGCCGGCAAAGCGCTCAGCCCCTCCAACCCTCCTGCCCCTTCCACCCTCCGCCCCTCAGCACCTCCAGCCTCCGCGCTCCCTCGCCCCTTACCTCCCGGTCCCAACTGATTGCAGAGAATCACTCTTCCGCGTCGCACTCTCACTCTCCAAATCTCTCCCCCTTCTCCGGTAGCTTTTTCCCTTCTATATTTTTTTGACAGCACTTGGACTCCATCGCGCCCGCCGCGATCAGATATCTGGGCCCATATCATGGAGGTAAAGCCTCGACGATATCCCCCTGGTGCTTGAGGTTGGAGAGACTTGGTTAGGCCCCTGGTGGAGGTCTCCTCAAAGGGTTGGGGAAAGGGGTCTGGTGGTCACCGATCACGTTGACTTGCTGTGGGGGTACCCACCGAGAGACCCACCCTGAGTCAGAGACACAACAATAATCACACACACACATACTCATACATCCATGATCCCTCACACACAAACACGAACTGGCCGAGACTTTATTTAGAGTGGCATCCATTTAGCTTTCTTTTTCTTCTTCTTCTTCTTCTTCTTCTTCTTCTTCTTCTTCTTCTTCTTCTTCTTCTACCTATGCTTCTTTTTTTTCTCATTATTCTTCTTCTGCTTATTCTTCTCATTATACTTTGCTTCATTTTTTGGGTCTACTCCATTCTTATCCTTTTTTTAATCGTATGAGGATAGTCGGCACAGACACACACTCTCTCTCTCTCTCTCTCTCTCTCTCTCTCTCTCTCTCTCTCTCTCTCTCTCTCTCTCTCTCTCTCTCTCTCTCTCTCTCTCTCCAAACAAAGGTCATCCATGTGTCACCTCACAGAAGAGAAAGTTCTAGAAAGGGGCCAGTGTGGTTCTTTTCAGGGGTCCGGTGGCTTTGAGCATATGTGTGTCGTTGTCGTTATCTAACCATGGTGGTCCTTGAGAAGCGCTTCCTGCGATCTAATTGGATGCTGAAGAACGACACGGAACACATGACTGAACTGTCACTCTATCATTTAATTTTTCTTATTCTTTGGTTTTATAATTAAAATCTAAACCAGCACAGCAGTTGAAACTGGCCTGGCGTGAATATTACATAAGCACAAACGGAAACAACATCTCGGATAATTCCCAAGAGAAACCACTGAGTCCTCGGCGAAAAAAAAAAATCGAATCCTAAAAAAAAGATCTGAAAAGAAAGAAGCTTACTTTGTGCGAGGTCCATGGTTTGGAGAACAAGCTTGTTGGGGACGTCCGCATAAAACAACTTCGGAGCTCGTTAGTGGAGCACAATGGTCCGTACTCTGCGTCCACACAAGGCAGCCCTGTACACCGTGATATTGCAAAATGCAGATTAGCGCTTTTGTCCCAGAGTGAAACGTGGTATTTCTGGACGGGGTAATTGTATTTGCCAGCAATGGATTCAAAAGAGCAGGGCTTTCACCAGGACTCACCCCCCCCTAACCACCCTGTCCTGGCGTTCCCCCGCTTAATTATCTTTACACGTCAAAGAAAATGAATGACCTCCCTTGTGGAGATTAACTTGACCTCATGGTGGGGGGGTGAGGGCTGTGCTTCCGGATTTAATGAATAGCGAAGGGGAAAAAAACAAATATGGGGTAAGAATCGCAGTTCCGTCCCGACGAAGGGACAACCCAAGATACAAGATACAACCCAAGTTTTGGGTTGTATCTAAAAAATAGTTTTTTGGGTCCGGGAAGTTTATTGTTTTTCGAGCGTTGATGGCTGCAAGTCGTTATTTCTAATTTACATCCGAATTTTTGGACGTGCGAGTCACGAGAAGCCACACAAATGAGTGGAACTGAACCCTTGGCTATTACCATAAACACAAAACTAGTGGAAAAATCACTTTTCCTATCTTTCACGGGTGACAGTTTGGACAGTCTAAATACTGTCGCCGGAGCACCGTGTCCTTTGTGACGCGAGACGGTAACGTTTTACACTCTTTCCCTCCGTTTTGCACTCGGAAAACATAACAGAAAGCGTCTCTCTGAAGCCCCGACTCACTGGGTCGTTCTTCAGGCTTGTCGCTCAGCGGAGAACGGGTCGGATCCGGTTCTGCCCAGTCGTGTCGGGTGGGCAGGCAGCGGCACAAAGAGCCGTATGTATCTGGGCCAGTGAGAGCCAGCCACTGCCAGCGGTGCTGCTCTGTTAGTTGGCGGCCATTTTGGCACCTTAACACAACTAGCCCACCACCCCCCATCCTCACCCCCCCCCCCCCCTCCCCTTACCCAAAGCCCCTCCACCCCCCACCCCAAGGCACAGGGAAACCGTTTGTTCCTCTCCTCCAATCAGCTCTCAGCTGCAACCCCCCCCCCCCCCCCCCCCCCGCAACCACCAACCAACCTCCAACTGCCTATGAAATCAATTCCCAGTTTGTCCCCTGAGGGCCACCGTAGGTCGAAGCTTAACATAAATTCAAATGTCTCAGGATTCCCGGTGAGGAATGAGACTTTTTTTATTTTTTTTCCTCTACAGTTTCTTTTGCCAGAGCTTGTGTTGCGTGATTTCACTCGGCGACACGATTAGTATTCTTTAGAAACACAGCACCCAAGGTTTATCTCGCGGACAAATTGTTTTAATGGAGGAACGGGCGTGATTGGTTGAATGATTTTCTTTCAACTTAATATGAAATACAACAGCTGAAGGGGTGGGGGGGAGGGGGGGGGGGTGGGTGCTGAGTGGGCACTTTTGTGAGTGGTAGATTATGTGTCCACATCGTTCCAAAGTGGGCGCCCTTTGGCTCGGTTAATGTAAAAGGAGAGCGCTTTTCTTGGAAATGTTAAAGGCACTGACCCGCGCCGGATTAAACTCGAGGATCAGTGGTTCATACCGCGGTTCACTTTTGATGACTTTCTGCGTGGTCCCGAAGTTTCCAAAAGTTTCCCACATCACGACGGCTCGAAGCCTTTTCTCGGCTTGCTGTAATTTGATTCGAAATTGCGCTGCCTTAATACTTTTTTTAATCTATCATAATTAAATAAAAATTGACAGTGGAAGCTAATCAACGACGATTGGAGCCCGGGAAAAAATGTCAGACAATGAAGGTGTTTGAGACTATTTCGTCATCCTACTTAGCGCCGCCGGTCCAATGTTCTGCTCAAAGGGTTAATCACCAACCGTGATAGCCTGTTGTATGTCCCAGGCCTCGAGCTGTTCAGGGCCAGTGATGGCTTTAATTATGGCCATGAGTTCCCAATTGAAGGTTTGTCAATCTGATCAACTTGAAAAAAAAGTCCCTCAAAACGTTTTAACATGCATGGCTTGTCCTCATGGCTGTCATTGTAGCTAATTAACTCATACTAATTAGCCAGCTGCCTTTTGTAAAGTGATATATTCTGCTCCTTAACTACCTGTACATTGGAGGGGAGGAACCCTCCAATGTACAGCGACACACACACTCATCTTGTGCACAAGCACAAACAGTCTCTCTCTCTCTCTCTCTACATCTCTCTCTCTCTCTCGCTCTCGCTCTCTCTTTCTTTCAATCTTGCACCCTGGCTCTGTTTCAATCTTGCACCCTTGCACTCTTGAACTCTTGCACTCTCTCATTCTCTCGCTCACTATTTCGCTCTTTTCACCCTCAGGTTAGACTTTAATAGAATACACATGAACACAGCAACATCATTTTTTAATCTATATTTCAATGGAAATGGATGAATAACAATAAAACAAAACATTTGTTTTTGAATCAGTTATTAAGAAGCGGATCTATATTCTAGATTCTGCTTCTTAATAACTGATTCATGAATAATCTAAAATCTAGAAGAACCTTCGAGAATCTAGAAGGTTGTCTGCCGTATAATGGAGTAGGATCTGGAGTGCCAGACACAAACACAAGCCTGGTTTAACATTGCGGTTTGTTTAGCCCTAACCATCGAGTCAAGATAACAGTAAGTACATTTGTAATTTAATACCGCCAACACGTCTCGGTGACTTCAGTGTATTCTGCCCGGAGGCTTTTAATCTGAAATTGTTCACCAGCCAACACAGCCGCAATTTTCCGTCCACAAAAGCAAACGCTGATTGATTTTCGATCGTTACCTCATATCCCGTTGCAGCATATTGATCCCGTCAGAGGGAGGGGGGGGGGGGGGCTGTGGACTGCAGAGTGGTCTCCCTTGTTCACGTTTCCCCAGGCCCAGTGAGTCACCCAGCGCCGAGGACACAGTGAATTAGAGAGGAGGAGGAGGAGGAAGGCAGAAGAGGAAGTGTATAGAAAGCTGTCTGTCGTGCTTCACTCAGCGCATGGCTAGTTGACTTTGACTTTAGAAACACTGTCTACTAGATGGCAAATGGTGTGTGTGTGTGTGTGTGTGTGTGTGTGTGTGTGTGTGTGTGTGTGTGTGTGTGTGTGTGTGTGTGTGTGTGTGTGTGTGTGTGTGTGTGTGTGTGTGCCTCACTATCAAGTACTGTTCTAGGACAATAGTGTCTTTGACTCCAACACAAAGACGGAATTGCAAATTCAAATTGTGTGTTTCTCTACTTTTACCGCATGGATGTCGAACTCACAAAAAAACAAAAGCGGACAAAACAAACTATACAGAGTCGGCGTTCACTCACTTGCGTCTCGCGGGTTGCAGGCATGCATCGACGCGGTCATGCAAATGCCCTAATACACTGCAGGCGTTTAGTTTCCATTAACGCATACATTATACGAATAAAAATCTCTCACTCTTTTGCTTTCTCTCTCCCTCTCTCTTTTTCCCTCTCTCTCTTTCTCTTTCTCTCGCCCACTCTCTTTCTCCCTCTTTCTTTATCTTTGTCTCTCTCTCTCTTTCTCTCTCTCTCTTTCTCGCTCTCTCTCTCTCTCTCTCTCTCTCTCTCTCTCTCTCTCTCTCTCTCTGTCTCTCTGTTTCTCTCTCTCTCTCTCTCTCTCTCTCTGTCTCTCTGTTTCTCTCTCTCTCTCTCTCTCTCTCTCTCTCTCTCTCTCTCTCTCTCTCTCTCTCTCTCTCTCTCTCTCTCTCTCTCTCTCTCATTCTCTCCCCTCTCTGTCTCTCTGTCTCTCTGTCTCTCTGTCTCTCTCTCTCTCTCTCTCTCTCTCTCTCTCTCTCTCTCTCTCTCTCTCTCTCTCTCATCATTCTTAATTAAGAATGATGAGAGTTAATATGGGTCGAATGATGCTCTTATCGGAGGTGGAGACCAAAGCGGGGAGGATAGATCAGACCTGCTGACGGCCTCCAGATTATTCGTTAAACCCGATGTGACAACGCTATAGCCGCTCCTCAAACGCAGTCTCTTATTGGTCTACGGTATCGGTGTGTCAGCCAATGAGGCAACCGCACTTTTTGTGTTTTTGTGTGTGTTTGTGTATTACAGTCTACATGGAGATTTGTTGTAGTGATGTTAGAGATGGTTATGTATTGGGATGTCTGTATGTGAGGGAAATCAACATATCATGATTTTATTGGTCTTTGTGTTGGTGTAATTGTTGTGGTCATCATGGTGGTGGTGGTGGTGGTGAATTTTTTTAAACGTCAACCGGTAGGCCCTTCATCTTTCTAAAAACAAGGTGTGAGGTGAAGTGCAGCACGTGTTAAAACTACATTTTTCCTAAACATTGTCGCTTGGAGATAATGTGTGTGGGCGGGTGCGTTGGTGTTTGCGTTAGGGGTTGTCGGTGGGTGGGTGTCAAGGTATAACCTCCACCTCTCCACCCTCGTCGAGTGTCTGCGTGGGAGGCCCGCGAGAGACCAGGCCGTGTCGGGGAAAAGGCTGTGTGCTTCGTCCACCGAATCCACCGCAGTTTAAAGGGGTGATGTCATGCCGCCAGGTGTGAGTGTGATCAGCCATTTCTAGCCGTTTGAATATCCGCCCTTCCCTGTGTTTTCGTGACTTCACAAGTGGGCATGTCCACCTAGATGTACGGTGTGTAGATCAGTCTACCACACATCTATCTAGGGTCAGCTTAGCTCAGGAGGTAGAGCATTTGTCTTGTAACCAAAAGGTTGCGAGTTCGATTCCCAGCTCCTCCTGTGTTGATGTGTCCCTGAGCAAGACACTTAACCCGAACTGGCTGTCGGTTGACTGCCGACTGCATGGTTGACTGCCGTCGGTGTGTCAATGTGTGTATTAACCGATGTAAATCGCTTTGGATAAAAGCGTCTGCTAAATGCCCTTATTGTAATTGTACTCTATTTCCAGCAAACATCTAGATGGACACACCCACTTTTGATGTCACTAAAACGCAGGAAAAAGGCAGATAATCTGCACGATTAGGAGAAGACGCATCAACTAACCCAAACAAACGGTGGTAACAGTGTGGATGTGATGACTAAAGTCTGGCTGTCTTGGACCCCTATAGGCACGACTCAAACAGTCCCGGCCGTGAAGCCTTTGTTTCATCTTGAACTGCAATAAAACATCTTAGCATGCTTTCCTTCCCTTTTGAGAGCTGTGGCTCGGGACAGGAAGTGTGTGCTAGGAGGACGCGAGCAGGATTCAAGGACCTTTGTGAATTCAGGGGAGTGATGGATTATTGCATTTCCTTTAGTCGATCGTAGCAGGTGCAAGTGTGTGGATGTGTCGTCTGTTCTGTGATGAGAGTGAGTGTGTCGCGTCGCCGTCGGCAACGCCTCACCCACCCCCTCCACTGGCAATCACCAGTCTTGCGCTCGCTACGGCAACAACAACAGTTGTCACCTCTTCATTCATGGTCACACTGTTTACATGCTGCAATAGCACACTAGGGCTATATTTATTATTGCTATTTGGCTATTTATTACTTTTTAAATCCTGATCTTTCATCTTTTTGTCTTATATTGCACTGCTTCTGCGGCACTGTCACTTTTATCCATGTCACAAATAAAACTCTTTTAATCTTCGTTGGCTCCGCCGTGATTTGATTATAAAATCAATAAATCGGTCAAAAAAAACCAAGCCTGTCAACGAGGTTTGGGCGATCTGTTTGTTATTGTCTTGTTTGACCTTTTCCCGGAATCATGGCTTTGAAAATTGTGTGTGTGTGTGTGTGTGTGTGTGTGTGTGTGTGTGTGTGTGTGTGTGTGTGTGTGTGTGTGTGTGTGTGTGTGTGTGTGTGTGTGTGTGTGTGTGTGTGTGTGTGTGTGTGTGTGTGTGTGAGGGATCCATAATGCCTCCTGTTGGTGGTGGCATTCCTTCGGCATTCTGACCCATTTGATGCATTAGCCCGTGCGACGGCCATCCGTTAGCCGCTAATTGTCGCTAATTAAGCTAGCTCACAAGCCCTCTTAGTCCTGGCCAATGATCTTTGGGGGGAGGGGGTTGGATGTGTGTGCGTGTCACTTTGTGTGTGTGCGTGTGTTTCTCTGTATCCCAGTCAACATTGAGGTTTGTATGAGTGTTTCTGGGGACGGTTACATATTGGGATAGGGGGAGATTTAGCGGCTGGGGTGATCGACCCCCCATCCGACAGGTTGCGGGTTCGAATCCCCAACATCCACAGTCTTCCTGTAGACCTACTTGAGCGAGTTGCCCTGGCCCCCCTTCTTGTTCCTTAATGGGCTGTATCTGAATGCTCCGCATGAAGACGCCTACTGAAGTACCTAACAGTAAAAGCATCCATACTGCGTCCTTCAAGCACCGTTTCCCTGTAGGTCTGGTGTACATAGGAGTGCATGTTAAAGTGTGTACATATGTGATACATTTGAGTCGGCTTGTACCTTTGCCAAAGCCTTCTCTCTGCATGAGCCTAAGTGTGTCTGTGTCTCTGCCTCTCCGTGTGTGTCCCTCAGTGTGTCGTAGTGTATTTCACCCATTCATACACCAGTGAGGTTGTCCACCATTCAAGGGAACATGGACCCTGTCGGAGCTAGTAAGGGTTCGTTTCCAGGATATACGCTCTATAGGAGGAACCGCGGGATCGAACCAGGCAACCTTCTGATTCCCAGCAGCCCTTCCACTGCATCCTGTCATGCGGCTGCCTGCGCATCATCAGGCACTAACAGTCGCAGCAGTCCGGTTTTGGTTTGGGGGGGGGGTTGGGGTTCTTGTAGACGGATGGGTACATTAAGCCCAGACACAGGCTTCATTAGGCCGATCCATACGCTACACGCTGATCAATGCTAATCCTGACGCGCGCCGGTGCGCGGAGGAGTTCATCACTCGGCCGTAACCTTTTTGCTACCCTCGCTACGTCAGGAGCCTCCGCTGTCGCCTCTCATCACACGTTTGCTACGTCAAACGCTGCTCCCACCCACCCCCCCCCCCCAAATTGAACCGAGGCACGTCAGTGTCGCCTAGCATGCTAAGTGCGCGCGGCGGAAGGTACACGTGTCGAATAATAACAAGTTGAGAGAATTAGAGCGGGAAAGCGGCAGTCGATGGTTGTTGTAGCTTCATGTAATGCTGGTTATTGTTGTACTTATATAACTCGTGGGTTACTTATTCTAGCATATAATATGAATACACGGAGTCAAGGATGCATTACGAGCTGATCTTTTACTGGCTCTCAAATCACACCACAGCCAGACAAACACAGCCGATCCCAGAACCCAGCAGTCGCGTCCAACACAGTTGAGCACCGAGTGCTCAATCCAATACACCACAATGGTCTGCTGTTGTTCTTGTTGTTGGTGCTCCGGTTCAGTTCGTGGACTTTAACGTTGCTAGCTAACGGTTGCTAGCTAACGGTTGCTAGCTAACGGTTGCTAGCTAACGGTTGCTAGCTATTGGTTCAATTTGTTGACTTTAGTGTTTTTAGTTAACTTGCTTATGCCACCGTTGCGAGGTTCCTCATTTTGTTTATGCCGTGTCATGCTATTGTTCCCGCTCAGTGACTCAGCGAAAAAACAGTTAATGTGAAAGAACATTCCAGAAAATGGCAACGTTTTTAATAAAAACCAACCCCATGCCAGTGCTTTCGCCTTTTAACGCCGACGTGTATTAATGACTTTACGCGTATTAATGACCGAGATCAGAGACAATTTCACCTTGCGGCGCAATTTTAAGGCAGGTTCGCACATTTCCCAGAGATTGATGCGCCGGGGCCGTTCCTGGTGGGCTCGGAAAATATAAATTTCACTAAAAGATAAAGATACATACAATATTTATGTGTCTCCAGGGCAACATAATTCAATTAAATTAGGGTCAACCCGAGCACTTTGTAACTTTGCCTGTGGCCAGGATCCTCGTATATCTCCCGCTCGTACCTTGATCTAATATTTTAAGGGGGATGAGAGGAAAGAGAGGTGGAGCTGGGACAAAATACTAACGGAATACAAACAAACTAATACCGAAATACTGTGTGTTTGTATGTATTTTCCGCAGTACTCAGAAGAGTCCACATTTCCTGGTAGAATCAATGTTTTATTTGAGAGCCGTTCCATAGCCCTTTTACAAGATACCTTTTTGTGCTAATGTTCTACTTGAATGTTTGAATACATATACTAGACATATATATGTCTAGATATAAATGCACCCAACGAATTGTTTGCTGTTTTCTATTTTGGGCAGATGGCCTTTTTTTGTCCAAGTTATTTTATTCATTCATTCATTAATAAATACTGACAAAGCCCATACGACTTATACTCTCTCTCCCCGTCTGCAATAATTTCTCCAACTGTGTCTCTTTCTCCATCTCTCTCTCTCTCTCTCTTTCGGCTCTTTACTCTTTAAGGCCTCTTCCCGTCTTTCTCTGTTTTTCTACCTCTTCCTGTCTCCCCCCTTGCTATCTGCGTCTCTAGCAACATCACTCTCGTCTCTCGTTCAATCCCTTTCCCTTTTCATCTCTCACACCCTTCCCGTCTATCCTATCCCTTCCTCCATCTTCCTCTCCTCATACCTCTCCTCTCTCCCCCCATCCCCCCCCCTCCCCCCTGACCACCACCAGACAACGGTGCGAAAACAATGGCTTTAGCCGTATTCCGCAATGAATGACTAATAGCATCACCTCCTCCTCCTCCTCCTCCTCCTCCTCCCGCTCTCCTCCTCTTCTCTGAACCTTCGACTGTCATCATGCGAAAAGGTATTGAACGTCAGTGATGCAACCGAGAGCCGTCATTTAAATGTCCCGGGAAACGCTCGCAAATGATCGTTTGCACGCCCACGCCCCTGGCAGCCGTACCGCTCAGCAACAGATCGTTCTTTCTCCCTCTTTCTAATCGTTGGAAGCGTGCAGTAATATTTTTTTGGTGGCGCCCGCTAGCTCAATAGTAAACGGTAAATGGACTGCCTTTACAAAGCGCTTTTCTAACCAGTTTCCAATATTGCCTCACATTCACCCGTTCATGCACACATTCACACGACGACGTCTGCCAGGCAAGTCCGACAGCCAGCTCGTCAGGAGCAGTGAAGGTGAGGTGTGTTACTCAGGGACACCACGACACTCGGCAAGGAGGAGCCGGGGATCGAACTAGCAACCTTCTGGTTACCAGCCACCCCGCTCTACCCACTGAAACTCCTGACGCTCGCTAGCTCTGTTATGATTTGGATATGTTGTGGCATATTGTTGCGTTGGTTAACAAAGGCTATATTTTATATCCGTTTGACTGTTTGAAGATTGTATCCCAAGGCAGCAAAGTAACCTACTCTGAATTGTTTGTTTTGGATTCGTTGTTTAATTCAATCGAATGTGCTCGTAGAAGGTAATTGGAAGATAATACAAAAAAAACGCAGACTTGCATTGCTTACTTGATCTGGTGTAAAGCTCAGACTGTGATATATAATAGAGCAGCATCTGGATTTCTCTTTCGGTAATCAATGACTCAGATGAAAAATGATCACAAGACGCCACAACAAAGCGATGGTGACAGACAAGCTTTTGACATGGAGCGATGCCTTTGTGATTGCCAGGCTGTGATGTGAATTGCAACGAGGAGAGATTAAAAACATAAGATTTTTGAAAATGAAAGGGCACTTATTCTGAAAATACCCCGGCTTTTATTTTTTACAAATGATGCTTTTGATGGTTGGAAAACAACTTATTTTCTTAGCTTTGAAACAATTAATGTTTAGCTGGGGTTTATAGGTAATTCCAATGTACATGATTTCCATAATTATTGATTGATATACTGCTTGATCTCCTATAGTTAAACTCGCTCGATTTTGAAAAAAACAACCGAAGAGTTATTTTTATGTTTTATGTTTTATAGTTAAGTGACTTCAAAGGTTGCAAACAAACTCCCTTACACTGTCTAACACGCATTCAATTTATTTGCGACATTTCCTTTCGATGGTTCCGCGCTCAACCTTCAGTGAGGTTCAGTGGAGGTTCTGCCTGATGCGTTCCTAGTACCGGAACCTTGCGAATAAATTCATTGCTTGTGAGACAGTGTGCGTGAGTTTGTTGGATAACGTTTGATCAACCATCTCTCCAACGCAACTGCCTTGTTAAATAGATAAATGTAGAGGTTTCTTTTGTTCTAATTAAGTTATTTAAGAAATAACTACCCAGCACTCGACAATTGTAGGAATACTCATACTGTGAACTTCTTGTGAATTAGCGCTAGCAGTGAGAGAGGAACTTAAGAGGAAACTTTTAGTTACAGTTAGCTAGGTAGCTATAAGCTATTCCGACATGTTGTTCTAATGCTTCCATGGTTCTTTACCAATTATCAGAGTGTGCTAACTGCCATTTTGTTTTAGAAATGTTAAGCCGATTGAAACGTTCAAAGGAGATTACCCACTTTTCGGTGGCTTTTACCGTCAACCATACTGAGTTGTCTATTTATGTGTGTGTGTCTGTGAGTTTTTGTCTTTTGCAAGAAAGAGACGGAAAAAGGTTTCACTGACTTTTTGGGCCCCAGTCATTCCCTGACAGGATCACTTTTTTAAGGTGTCCAAGAGTATATTAGTTTTTTTAGGAGAGAAGTCAAACCTTCTTATGTTATCGGTTTGAAATGCCGATTTTTGAGAAATGTGCTGTGCCTTTCCTTATCAATTTCAAAACGTCTCACCCCCAAAAAATGATATTTTCGGATCGGGTGCATTTAATAGTAGACTGAGAACTAATTGCTTATCCCTTTCCTTTTCAACGAGGAAGTCGAGTCAGGTTAGTTTGGGTATATGTCACACAACTTCAAGCCACAAAATCCAATTACCCTACGCTGGATGAAGTCTGTGGGAACTTAAGAAAGAGTGAAACTGTCTAAACGATTTTGAAGCGTTTATGTCAAATATTCCGGTAGAATAAGCTTGTCGGTCCGGACCAGGAATCTCTTTGTTACTACAATGGCTTCATATTTTTTTTTTGTCTTCTACGATTCTTCTCTGTGGATTGTGTCGATGAAGTAATGTCGTGGTTCCTCTTGGTTAAAGGTATTAGGGTGAGGTGGGGTTTGGGATGGAGTTCCCTGAGGTCTCTATGAATGAATTGAATGATGCATGGATGGATGTATAGAGGGATACATTATGGATGGATGGATGGATGGATTAATCATGGATGGATGCATGAATGGATGGATGGAGTGAAGGGTGCATGATAGAGAGATAAATGAGGGATATAGGCTTTGTACACTTCTAGATCCCCTTTGGGAGGCACGTTTGGCTGCCCATCACACTGTTTGGTTTTGGCCTTTTGTGATGGGGGGATGCTACGCATGATTTGTTTCCATTTTCTTTACCTTTTTCTTATTTTTCACCCATTCGTACAGACAAACGGAAATCGAACGTGTTCCACTTCACCAACCGAGACGAGAGGTTTGCTCTCTGGTTCTTCATGGAGCAGATCTTCAAACTATTTTTACACATCAGTGACTCACTCACAGCACCCTAAACATTTCATGTTATTCTCGTCTTTTGCCGTATATATATATATATATATATATATATATATATATACGCTACCAACTTCTCTCAAGTACCGGAGCACTCAAACGGCAAGCGCCTTCCCATAATAACCTGTCCCCTGTGCGGCTGTAACGCACCTACGTCTGAGAGGCAAAAATAAAGGCACGTGACTGAATCAAAGGACACTCTGATCCCCAAATACACCACTGTGGCTCGCTGTCTAAAACCGGCAGCAGAGGGGAGGCAATGGGGGGGGGGGTGGTTCACTTTCAGCCATTTTAGAAATAGCTTTGCAGTGACCAATTTTCTCTTGGCGTTCCCCCAGTGTGGTGGAATGCACTCCCCCCTACTTTGTGACAAGAGTCCTTTTTGTCCTTTGGGGGTTTGGGTGTTGGTGGGTGGTGGTGAATGGGTTGGGGACAGGGGGGGGTTACACTATATACTGTGTCGGTTACTATGTTGAAACATCCTTATTTGGAGCGTACGCGTGCCATTATATTTAATACCGAGGGAAGAGTGGTGCAACTCTTGGGTGTAAGAATGTCCTGCTGTGATGATGACATGGCATGTGAAACGTTTCCAGTCACCATGGCGACGGCAGCTGGGATACGGTTAGCGGAACGCTAGATTAGCTCTATGATGCTGTCCTCGCAGTGTCACAGTGAAGGCAGCCGGGGTACCATTAGCGTGAATATTATCGTAGCCATGTGATACCATAGCTATCTGCGTATCCCCTTAAAGGCAGTGGGGCTAGCGTGAACGTTAGCCTAGCTTTGTGATGTTCTAGCAATCTGCAAATCCCCAGTCACTGGAAAGTCAGTGGTGCTAGGGAAGCATAAACGTTAGACTTTCTGTGTTATGTCTCGCTTCTGGCACATCCCCCGTCACCGTGACGATGGCATCAACAATTACAATTAGCCAAAAATGAGTCTAGCTTGCATGAGCGCTAGCCTAGCTAGCATGAGCCCTAACCTAGCTCTTGGTTGACCTAGCATGCCAAACATCTCCATCTAATGTTATGGCAGGCATCGTTAGCATAAATGTTAGAAATATAGGAGGATAGTTTAATTGAGTGGCAGTTTCTGTAATCGTGTCATAACTTAACTCTTGTACATGTAATTTGTGATTTTGTCGAATGTATTTATTGCATGTATCTTGATTTAAAGCCATGCAAATGTTTGATTTATTATAATGTTAGCCTAGCACTGTCCCAAATGTGGGTAAAGGTTGACCGCTTTACGTTGGTTTTTCACTTAGCGGTGTAGCTTGCACCTTTCACACTCACTTTCTGGCATTGCACTTTCAAACCCCGGCGTTCACAGCCCTTCACGCGTACACCTCGCCCACGCCAGAAGAATGTGGTTCCGGGAAGGTCAACAAGTGGTGTGCGTTACTTGTTTGTTTTAGTTTAGTTTAGTTTCTGCTTGTTGAGTCTCTTGGCCCTGGCGGTGGATGCGCTCGGCAGAGTTGATATACCGCAACACGCTGTCAATGTGCCAAACATCAATATGGCAGCAGGGAGCCCGCAGTGGAAGAAATGCAGAGGAAACTCAGTGTTGACATCGATATGTGGAGGATGTGGATACAACTGTGTGGGTGTGTGTGTTTGTGTTTGGAGGTTATAGGTTTATTCTAGCTTGTTCATTGTCCGTCTTGTAAGTGGTGGTTTAATTTATTATTGATGGAAGTATTGTAGTATTACACATAAAGAAGTGTTTCACTCTGCATGGATTTGTGTGTGTGTGTGTGTGTGTGTGTGTGTGTGAGCGTGTGTGTGTGTGTGTGTGTACTGTGTGCACTTCTGTGTGTCTTCTTCTTCTTGTGAGGACACACTTCTTGTAAGGACACTCATTGTATGGACACACACGTTATGAGGACACTCCTTGTCCGGACACACACTCTTTGTGAGCGCATATTCCTTGTGAGTCCGTGTTGGGCGTCCACTTGTTGGCCTTGGCTCACCCTCCCCCATCGTTGCATCTACTAGCCTTCCTTCCCTAGCATTGAACACAAAAATACGATATATAAAGGGCGAGGCAGGGTTAGGGTATATGTATTCCACCTGAAAGGTTCCTGGTTCGATCCCGGACGGCCGCAGCCTCACCTGCCCTAAGACGTCCATCAGCGTGCCTGCTTCAACTGCACCTCAACGACAAGCATCTCAAAAAGAGTCGCCGTGGTCACTCTAGATAAAAGCTTTTGGTGTGAAGAGATTCCATCCTCTCGCTTCATATTCGTAGCGTGACTGAAGTGCGGATGCAGCAGCGGCCTCTGTTTTCCCGTTGCTCTGCGTGGGACTCGGGTCTATTTAGGACCGTGGAGATGAGAAAACACTCTCCGTGTCCGTCATGACTTAGCCCTCCGCTTATGGCTTTTGTGTCCGTTGGAAACCAATTTTACTGACTGCATGCACCGACGCATAGCTGTGGCTATACTGCTCCGTTATGTGCTGTACATATACCGTATAATAACGGAGATTAGACTCTATACTTTATGGTCTGTAGGCTACTTTTCATATTGTCCACTGTTCGCACTGTAAACAATCTACTATTTTATATTCTATTCTATGTACATTATTCCATATATACACATTTATATTCTATATTCTACATACTATGCACCTTACTGCCTTTTTGCACTACTGGTTAGATGCTTGCTGTATTTATTTTGTTCTTTTCTTCAAAACAAAGACAATGACTTTGAATCTATTTTTGTGTTACTTTTACTATTTAGTTATTGAGTAGACGTTCTTTGTCTGACGCGACTTACCGTTCAATCAGATACATGTAATTTCTGAGGAGCATGTACTGTATGTGTATGGACGTCTTATTCAGTTTGTGGACAAAAAGGGTTGCAGACATACATTATGTATTGCATTATATACACACAATACATACGTTATATTCTTTAGTATTATTTTCTCATATTCATGTTAGGATTTCCAGGACAAGAGAGCATTATCTATTCAGAAAAAGGATTCCTGTTCCCTGCGTGTGTCTGTGTCGGTCTATGCATGCGTAAGCATGTATACATGGATTTGCATTTAGCGTTGTCTCTGTCTCTCGATGTCTGCATTGAAAAGAGATGTGTGTGTGTGTGTGTGTGTGTGAGGGGTAGTGTGTGTGTGTGTGTGTGTGTGTGTGTGTGTGTGTGTGTGTGTGTGTGTGTGTGTGTGTGTGTGTGTGTGTGTGTGTGTGTGTGTGTGTGTGAGAGAGGGGGGGATGAAGATAGAGATGAAGGGGGGGGTGCTCACCTCAGTGTATTTGGGGAATGG